>NC_090740.1:127293205-127303205 GCF_036898095.1 Palaemon carinicauda | reverse complement strand
TCTCGTGTGACTTTATCTTCATTTTTGGTGAATTTAGTGTATCTGTTGCTAATTCCTATTATTTTCTCGTGTGACTTTATCTTCATTTTTGTTGAATTTAGTGTATCTGTTGCTAATTCCTATTATCTTCTCGTGTGACTTTATCATTGTTTGTTTGGTTTGGCTTGTGAAGAGATATTTGGATTATTTGTGATATTTTGTGGCAATGATCAGTGGGTTTTGAGACATGTTCTCTATCGGTTTGATTACTACTTTATGAAGGAACAATGCTGGATTTTATTCAGTTTATTGTTGATTATATTGTGCTGGATATGTAAAATGTGTGAATTAGATTGACTTTTTACGTCGGTTGGCAATGTCTCTTTCCCAGAGTTGGTAAACGATGAATTTCTCTCTCTCTTTCTCTCTCTGTCTGTCTGTCTCTCTCTCTCTCTCTCTATCTCTTTCTCTCTCTCTTTCTCTCTCTCTCTCTCTCTCGAACTTCTTAGTCCCCTGTCAGGGAGATTAGCGTCCTTCTCGTCCGCCCTCAACCTCTTCAAGCCTCCCCCTTTTCCAATGCCTCACCCTTCTCCACTTTTTATTCTACATTCGTCTACTTTTCTCTCCATCTTTTCCTAACTCTCCAACAACCAGCTCTTTAGCTTACCTTTCCCATTACTACTTCCTATACCCACCACATCCTTATCTTTCCTTTTATCCTTGCTTCCTCCTCCTGGTTTATCATGTAAGCATTTCAGGAGACCCGAAGTTTCAAATCCCCACTCCTCTTTTCACGTCAAGATTTCCTATGCTTTTGTGCGCTGGAAGGCGGGGGGGGGGGGGGGGGGGTTTGAATGTAATACAATTTTGAGGCAATATTGTCCCGATGACATTTCACGGGCACTTGTCACAAGGGTCTCTGATGGACGATCTTTTGAGTTTTTTTCTTTTTTTTTTTGCATCCTTTCTCTCCTCTAATACTGGGATGACCGACTTCTCTTTCATGTTGCCCCCCTTTTTTTAAGAGGATTTATAAAATTTGTGTTTTGATGGTATCTAAAAGTGTAAGAGATTGAGCGAGGGAAAAAAATGGAGATATGGTTTGCCAGAGGGAATTCCAAACACACATACATATATATGTGTATGTGTATATATATATTTATATATATATGTATATATATATGTATATATATGTGTATATATATATATCATATATATATATGTATATATATAATTAACGGTGTATATGCAGTTTATATATCTACATCTAAATTATCTACATATGTTTATATATATATATATATATATATACACATTAATGTATATATGTATAATGTATGTGCATATCTCTCTCTCTCTCTCTCTCTCTCTCTTTCTCTCTCTCTTTCTCTTTCTCTTTCTCTCTCTCTCTCTCTCTCTCTCTCTCTCTCTCTATTATATATATATATACACACATAAATGTATATATGTATATGTGCATCTCTCTCTCTCTCTCTCTCTCTCTCTCTGTATATATATATATATATATATACAGTATATATATATATATATATATACATACATAAATGTATATATGTATAATATATGTGCTTCTCTCTCTCTCTCTCTCTCTCTCTCTCTCTATATATATATATATATATATATATAAAAATGTGTATATATGTATGTATGTATATAATGTGTATATATCATCTCCATCACCCGTTAGTAGTCCACTGCAGAATAAAAACCTCAGATATGTCCTTCCAAGTGCGTCTGTTTATGGTTTTTCTTTGCCAGTCCGTACTCGTAAACTTACTTAGATCGTCAATCCATCGTCTTCTCTTCCTTCCCCTGCTTTTTTTTTTTTTGCAATCTCTAGGGACCTATTCTGTCATTCTTAATGTGTCTCTTCATTGTTATTCCCATAATTATTCTTTTCATATCGCTTTGAGTTGTAACTAGTTTATGTTCTCAAGGCTTTAGAATATATAATTACTTCTGGAGTGTGTCAATCAGTCAGCTGTACGAAGGAAACTAGTAACGGATTGAAATTAAACTAAATAAAGATACTTTCTTGAAAGCTCTTATGAATTATACACCTTGAAATATCCCCCTACGTTTACGTGTAATTTTCAAGATAATTAACTCTTCAAGTAAATCGTCTTGCACTTAAAAAAAGAAAACTAATCTATTGTTTTTTTTAATGTTGCCCAATGGTATCTTGCTTTAATTTTTATAATATGCAAATTGCAACCGTTCAACATTACTATCATTATGCAATGGCAGTGACATTTCTGAACTCTTATTCCCATCATGACTTTTACTTGAAGTTAAAGAAAAATGAATTAATTATCAGTGTTGCATTAGTATCTGTTAATAATAGATCCGTCAAGCCATTGGTCCATCAGTGTATTAAAGTTTTAATTTGCTAATGGTTGATAGATAGGAATGTTGAAACACAAGGAATCTCGATGAGAATTTTAGGGTTCGGCTGATCTGAAATAATTTTGCTTTGCATTATAGAGAGAGAGAGAGAGAGAGAGAGAGAGAGAGAGAGAGAGCGAAATTTGCTATTTTGCTTACATCTAGCTGTGTTGTTGAAATCGAAGGTATTAAAATGAAAACGATACAGCATGAGAGAGAGAGAGAGAGAGAGAGAGAGAGAGAGAGCGAAATTTGCTATTTTGCTTACATCTAGCTGTGTTGTTGAAATCGAAGGTATTAAAATGAAAACGATACAGCATGAGAGAGAGAGAGAGAGAGAGAGAGAGAGAGAGCGCAATTTGCTATTTTGCCTACATCTAGCTGTGTTGTTGAAATCAAAGGTATTAAAATGAAAACGTTACAGCATGAGAGAGAGAGAGAGAGAGAGAGAGAGAGAGAGAGAATTTGTATTTTGCCTACATCTAGCTGTGTTGTTGAAATCAAAGGTATTAAAAAGAAAACGATACAGCATTAGAGAGAGAGAGAGAGAGAGAGAGAGAGAGAGAGAGCAATTTGCTATCTTGCCTACATCTAGATGTGTTGTTGAAATCGAAGGTATTAAAATGAAAACGATGCAGCATGAGGGAGAGAGAGAGAGAGAGAGAGAGAGAGAGAGCGCAATTTGCTATTTTGCCTATATCTAGCTGTGTTGTTGAAATCAAAGGTATTAAGAAGAAAAAGATACAGCATTAGAGAGAGAGAGAGAGAGAGAGAGAGAGAGATATTTCAATGCAGTGTTGAAGTCCATCGTTTTGCAACCATCCATTGCACAAAATAGTCATCTCCTTATGATCCATTCATGAAGTTTTATTGCACAGTTAATATCATCATCATCATCATCATCTCCCACGCCTATGAACGCAAAGGGCCTCAGTTAGATTTCTCGCCAGTCGTCTCTATCTTGAGCTTTTAAATCAATACTTGTCCATTCATCATCTCCCACTTCACGCTTCATAGTCCTTTGGTATGCTGTATATCTTAGCAATCCATGTTTGCCAACGGTTATATAAGCGGATAAGCAACCTAGCGAAGTGACGAGAACTTTGGGTGTGGAGGAAATGCCCCCCTAAATCTTTATAAAGTCACTGTCAGCAGGGTGACGGATTAGGTTTAAAGCCCTGTCCACACGATCAAGCATGCCCGACGGGCAAACAGTGATACCAGGTCACAATAGTTAGTGAAAATGAGGGTTGATGACGTCAGAAGCGGGGAAACTAAAGGCAGGGATCTGGCAACACTGTATGATGCCAGATCCCTGTCTGTGGTTTTCCCGCTTCTGACATCATGAACCCTCATTTTCACTATTTATTGTGGTCTGGTATCACTGTTTGCCTGTCGGGCATGCTCGATCGTGTGGACAGGGCTTAAGGCGATAGACAAGATGCCTTTTGGGCTTTTACTCTTGATGCCTGGCGGATGATCTTACTGGAATGTGTACTGACAGGGGTCACTTGCCTTATTTAGATAGGCATTGCGCATCACAAGGACCTGGGTATGCTATAATGAATTTAGCCAATGAATCCTTTATGGATTTAATCAGTGTATGGAAAGTTACTATATAGTAATTCATATGAAATAATCAAATCGTGAAGTTTTAGAAGATAACTTTTGCGTTGATATGACCAACTCATAACTATATCAGAATGATTGATTTGTTTCTCTTCATTTATTATTTTATTAAGGAATTTGGTCTATTTAGGTTTTATATTTTTTTTCTATGTGAGATTTATTAAGTGCCTATATTTTTATGTTGTGTTGTCTTTGAGGTTCGTGGCATCTCCCCAATTTGTATTCTATACTTCTTGTGTTTCCTGTGTTTGTTGTATTGAGTTTTTTTTTTTTTTTCTATTTCTTTATTTTGCATTTATCACGTTTGATTATTGTTTTCTTTTCATTACCCTGGTTTTGTCCCGTAGTTGAGTAACCTAAAAACTTGCGTTTATTTCGTTTCCTGTAATTGTTTCGGATACTTTTTATCAAATTGGTTTTATGGCTCGTATTTCAGTTATATGATTTAAAAAAAAAAAAGGTTTTATATCGCTTTTATTTTTAAATTAATGACATGTCTTCGTTCTTATATTTGTGTCATGTCTTTTATCAAAATTTGGTTATTCATGTGGTATTAGTGTTATGCAGTATTTTCATCAGTCAGTAAACAGATTTTGTATACGTAATGTATTTTTAGCATTTATATTCGTAAAAATAGTTGGTTTCAGATGATTTTCTTAAACGGATAACTTATCTTTTTTAATTGTTTAATTATTGAAGAAATCACGGTATCTATTGTAAAAAAAAATAATGCTGTTAATGAATCTGCTTTACTATTTCATATAAACTTCTACCCGTAGATTCTACTATTAATAAAGGTTGTGTTTACGGTATATTTTTAAATCTTGACGCTACTGAAATAGGAGGTTTCAAGATTTCATTATATATTTCATAAAATCGGCACAAATTTTATATCGTATGCTTGTCATACCAAATTTTAATGTATCAAGATGTCTTTATTTATTTTTTTTTGTATTTGAATTTTTTTCTATTGAATATGTTAGTACTTAATTACGGTCTAGTTACTCTCTCTCTCTCTCTCTCTCTCTCTCTCTCTGCATATAGGTACTGTATATATATATATATATATGTGTGTGTGTGTGTGTGTGATAGTATATATTATATATAATCAAGACACAAACACACGTTTATGTATGTATGTGTATATATATATATATATATATGTATATATAAATATATATATATATATATATGTATGTCTATATATATATATATATATATATTGAGTAATTTTATAATGTTTAAATCTGAATATTTGTAATATATGCATTGATATATTGTTCCACGTTGGCTTTTTTTCCTGTGTTGAATGTTTTTCATACATTGATATTAATTCTTATCATTTTTCTTTTCAGGCGAAATCTGAAAGCTAATTCGAAAACGTGAGTACAAGTCATATAAAAAAATTTTTTCTTAAAGACTCATCCTGTATATAGAACGTTTTTGCCAAATGATTTTAAATGCAAATGATAATTTGTGGTAATAAGTTATAACCTTTAATGATAAAGTACAAAGTTTTAAACAACTTTGAAAGTTTTGTGTTGATGAAGGATTCTGCTAAACATGTTTCGGTAGTTTTAAATTAACTGGTTTATAAAATGCTTTAATCATCGAGGTGAATAGATTATTTTTATTGCAAATAATCGTTTATCATTTTGTGATGCGGCTTTTAAATTTTTATTATGAAAATACACTATAATGTTGTTTACAGAAGACACTGACGTAGTAATGCATTATCTATTTAAAGGTTTAAAGGGTGCTCATGAATGGCAGAGGCAAGGGACAGTGACATTGCCCTATCAAGCAGGACAATGCCTTGTAAACTGACCATATATACATATGATCAGCACCCCACGACCTTTTCACCCAAGCTGGGACCAGAGGGGGCCTGACAATGGCAGCTGATGACTCAGCAGACCTATAGACTCTCCCCCCCCATAATTGCCTCAACAAGGATAGTGAGGTTGCAGCCACTAAAGGATCTAATGAGTTTGAGCGGGACTCGAACCCCAGTCTGGCGATCACCAGGCAGAGACTCTACCAATAGGACAAAACACTTAAGGGAAATAACAGATATGGTAAAGATTCGGTAATATCGCAAACGCATTTTACCTGCTCGGCATTATTCACTCTCATTACAAAACGACTCATATTTCATTATGTATATAAGAGCTCGTAGAAAAGCACTTTAAATTATTCATACAAATTGTTCAATAATTTTGACTTAAATCTGAAGGGGTTATTCTTGGTAATATATTTGGTTCTGTTAGACTTTTAGGAGTAAACCTAAATTACTTAATTTTCCTCTATACTTGTCTTCCCAAGCACAGAGAGTTTCAACGAATTCGTAGATAATCGGATCTTCAGTAACTCTTAAAACAATACTCGTATCAGTAATAATCTACTACAAAGATAATGTTGTTTAGAGATGAGTGCCAACAAGCGAATGTTTAGATTTGGTATCGTTGTTTTTATTTTACTTTGTCCCGGATTTCACAGTTGACGAAGTTGACTAGAATCAGATGCTTGGCTAGAATGCAGGTGAATCCATTCGTGTAGTGGGCCATATTATTATTATGATGATGATGATGCTTATTATTATTATTATTATTATTATTATTATTATTATTATTAGCTAAGCTCCAACCCTAGTTGGTAAAGCAAGATGATATAAGCCCAGGGGCTCTAACAAGGAAAAATAGCCTAGTAAGGAAAGGAAACAAGTAAATAAACGATATGAGAAATAATTGACAATTAGTATTTTAAAAACAGTAACAATATCAAAACAGATATTTCATATGTAAACTATAAAAACACTTGTGTCGGCTTGTTTAGCATAAAAACATTTGCTGCAAGTTTGAGATTTCGAAGTTCAACCTATTCAACTACCCGATTAGGAAGATCATTCCACAACTTGGTCACAAAATCTTGCTAAGGCCAGTCCTTCAATAGCCTTGTTGTGACGAACATTTGTTCTATAGTAACCATTCTTCTCTGCCTGACGGCCTGCTGGACTGGGGTTGGAGTCAAGCTCAAGCGCGATAGTTTCTTGTAGCGTCTGCAAGGTCACCATCCTTGTGAGTCAAGAAGGGAATCTTTTTTGGGAGCCTGCTAAGTCGTCTGCAACCATTGCCTGTCCCTCCTTGGTCCTAGCTTGGATGGAGAAGAAGCTTGGGCTCTGATCACATGGACATGAGATCAATCTCTAGACCTAGGGCATCGTCAATTTCCCTTACCTCTGCAATTTATGACCAACCTTTAAACCTGAAGATACCAAGTGAGTCATCAGTATGATCAATTGGGCTTGATGCAGATAATTTGAATCATTAAGTATATTTTAAATTTTATTCTATATTACGAGAGATATAATGGGATGAAACCTTTAATTATAGTTTTAATTATCATTTTCAGAAATGTTATGGAGAGAAAATTATACATGGAATTTTATAGTATCCGTTTGGCACCGATTTTGATGAAGTTAGTTTTTCATTGATATATAGACAAAACATAATTCAGTATCGAGTGGTCTATAGGCCTCTATTAAATTTAATGTTAGGAAACAAAACATTCCTGCCCCATAGGCCTACTTATGAACAGAAGAAAACGTTAAACTTAACCATGATTATCGAAAACTTACCATTTCATTTTGATGGATGCAATTGTTCTTTCTTGATATATTCACATTCAGGTTTTCCGTGCATCTTTCAGATATCTAAAAGTAATGTTTGCAATAGGATTTGAAATCTGTAATTTCATGCAATTCATGTAACGAAATATAATTGTTTGCATCAATAAGACAAAATATCTAAAAGTAATGTTTGAAATAGGATTTGAAATGTGTAATTTCGTGCAATTCCTGAAATGAAATATACATGCAATAGTTGACAGCAATAAGGCCTTCAAAAGATATACAAATTATGCAGACGTTGTAATTTCTCTAAGGAAAAAACTGTACCTTGACATGAAATGTAGATGACAAACGTTACCTTAACATTTCAAGGAAGTTATTCATCGTAATCCTTTTGATGCATAAAATGAATTATGAATAAAAGATTATAGCAGCTTCATGTTAACAGTGCTGACATGAGTTTTTATTTAGTACGGCTATTACCTTTTAAAATTGCATATCTCCTTTGTTATGTACACATTTTAGTCTCGCGTCTGGCTTCCATTTTATATTGAATTCCAATTTTTGAAGTTGAGTATCTTCTAGTTTTCCATTACAGTATGGAGTCAAATCAATAGTGAATTATATTTTGAGTATATAATATAGATAGCATTTTATACATGTTTTTATTTTTCTAAAGTTGGTTTACATTTTCCCAAATTTTAATTTTTTCATCATAATCGTGACGTTTTGAGCTCTCTCTCTCTCTCTCTCTCTCTCTCTCTCTCTCTCTCTCTATATATATATATATATATATTGAAAGGTCAGTTGTTCAGTAGAACTGATAAAAGGTACTCCATAGTTTTGAAAAAAGATCGGGAATTTGAAATTAGGATAGAGAGAGAGAGAGAGAGAGAGAGAGAGAGAGAGAGAGAGAGAGAGCAATTTGCTATTTTGCCTGCACCTAGCTGTGTTGCTGAAATCAAAGGTATTAAGAAAGAAAATTATACGTCATTAGGCATTTATGTGCAATGCCTTATACCATCGGAAATTCGAACGATTTAACGTTAAAGATGAATTCTCCAAGATTCCTTTACGGTTTAGAGTTCTCTTGCTTGAGGGTACATTCGGGCACACTGTTCTATCTAATTTCTTTTCCTCTTGTGTTTTGTAAGTTTTTATTGTTTATATAGGAAATATTTATTTTAATGTCGTTACTGCTCTTAAAATATTTTATTTTTCCTTGTTTCCTTTCCTCACTGGGCTATTTTCCTTTTGGGGCCCCTGGGCTTATAGCACCCTGCTTTTCCAACTAGGGTTGTAGCTTAGCAAGTAATAATAATAATAATAATAATAATAATAATAATAATAATAATAGCATAATTGATCGGAAACAGAAGGTTGTATCTTTCTAGCATCACTACCAACAGATATGGAAGAAGGCAAATCGCGAAAAGATATACCAGTACCGATTTGAATTAATGATAACTTTAACATTTATATTAAGCTGACAGCGGTTTTTGCCTCAATGCGGGCAACATATTTTATCAATAATCATAAAGTTTTTTTATAAACTCTCATCATTTATATCCTTCTTGAACTTCCAAACCTTTCCCCCTCCCCCACCCATTATGACATCCCCAGACGTTATTAGACCCTCGTAGACCACTTCTATAAAGTATATGTGCGTTTGTGCGTGTGTGTCGCTGGCGGGTCAGCTGATTAGGAAGACCTAGTGTGGGATATGCGCATCGGCCCCTCTTTAGTTAACGAGGGATCGTAACTGTCAAACTCACGGTAATTAAGCCCTTAAGTAATTCTCTCTGGGAATAGGGATGAAGGCACGATTACCCCCGACCACTGCTGCAAGATTATCATCCTAGTGTATATTTCATACTATACGCGCACGCGCGCGCGCAGACAGACAGACAGACACACACACACACACACACACACGGAGTCTCATATATGAGAGAGAGAATTTAGTTAGTAAAACGTAATTTTCATGCCTTCAAAGCTACAGGCAATTTACACATACACATATTAGTGTGTGTATATATATATATATATATATATATACTAACATAAGTCTTTTTATATTTATATATAAATTACCTGTTTTAATGGTGTTAGTGTTTTTCAAAATATTTTATTTTAATTTCTCATTACTTCTTATATCGTCTATTTATTTCCATGTTTCCTTTCCTCACTGGGCTATTTTTCCCTGTTGGAGCCCTTGGGCTCATAGCATCTAGTTTTCCAACTAGGGTTGTAGCTTGGCTAATAATAATAATAATAATAATAATAATAATAATAATAATAATAATAATAATAATGATGATGATAATGATAAAAATAATAATAATCCCAACTTGGTTT
>NC_090740.1:127285705-127288205 GCF_036898095.1 Palaemon carinicauda | reverse complement strand
GCGGATATTATTACTCTAAATGGAAAACCTTAAGCTATATTTAACCCCCATTACATATTTGAGTAGATATCCTATTTTTGTTTCCTTGTGATAATCAAAAGTATCAAGTGTGAAAAATATAATCCAAAGGCATCTCTCTCTTCGTTCTTAAGCTTCGTGGAGGATCTAACCAGCAGACCTTGTTTAACTTGCCAGAGAGAAAAGGTCAAAAGGTCTTGCAAGAGTATTGATTTTGAAGTGAGAATTGGATAAAAAAGAAATCGAATAAATAAGAAAAAAATAGAATTAAAATAACGCGTACATTTGGTAACAGAATGAGTGTTAATATATAAAACGTTTAGACAAAACAAGACTTGAATTTCGAATGTTCGCCCCGTTTACAGAAATCATTGATAAGAGGCCAAAGGGAATATCACAGGGCTTGTTAAAAGCCAATAAAAATGTATATGAGATTTCGTAGCATTTGTAAATCGTTTCAATTTAATTTCAGTTAGAAACCACACGAACCCTTGCTTCGGTAAGTTTATCACCAATTGTTCTCCTTTTTATATACATTTTTCTTTTTCAGTTTATCATCATTCTCGCTGTTCTCGATTTTTGCACGGCAAGGCGAAAATGCCATTAAATTTATAGACTTCCATGATAGAGAATAAGCGTGTGGAAGGAAAAGACAGCCTAGAAGGTTATGATTAAATATATTTTTAGAAATAAATGAATGGAGGGCGGCAACTCCTTCCCTAAGAAAGCTGCTCTGTATGACCAGTCATTCACATGTTTGCTACTCACTCTTACTGAAGCCGATGATATACTGTAATTTACACTGTCAAAAATCTCCCGAAAAAGAATGGTAAAAATCTTGGAATAAATGTTGCCAGGCATTTAAAAAAAAAAAAAAAAAAAAAAAAAAAAGGATATATTGACGTTAAGTAGTGATACTACGGTCATCAACCCGTAAGAGATACTAACAAAGTAGGGTAAGAATTACGGTCGCCTGTATTTTACTGAAATATGGTTTAGAGCAGTATATTTTTTTACAGAGAATATCCGATAAAAATTACGGTTTTTTTCTTTTTCCCAGTGGTATGTTATACGGTTGAGGTTTGAAGCCTTCATAGGAGACTGTTGAATCGGTGTAACATCAGAAGTTGAAACTTTCAGAAACTTCCAGCGAATATTTTTATGTTCAACAGACTGACCCGATTCTGTCTTCATAGTTTATATATGATATATCTATTTTAACGTTGTTACTGATCTTAAGATATTTTATATTCTATTCATTACTTCTCATAAATTTGTCCTTATTTCCTTTCTCACGGGTCTATTTTTGCCTGTTGAAGCCCTTGGGTTTATATAGCATCCTGCTTTTTCAACAAGGGTTGTGGCTTAGCTAGGAATATTAAGAACTAATAATATAATAATGTTCAGGTGTCTGACATGATTTTGTGCTGTGATTAAACTGTTTTTGAATCTTGTCTATGCAGCAAGGGAAAAGGCATTAGCTTTGTATGTTTTTCCCTTCTCTTTTCTCCGGATCGTTAAAGTTTTTTATTTTTTTAATTTTTTTTTTAAATGCTGTGAAATTCAACTTTCGTTTATAAAGTGTTACTGCGTAATTCTCCTTTGGTCATGTTTTTATTTTTTTTTGACATAACTTGCTTTTTCCTCTTAAACTTGCGTGGTTTTTATTCTGTTCCTCTAAAGAGGCCTGTATAGTCCTTAACCATTTTATACCGTGTACATGGAGGCAAGAAGATTTAATTACTCATTCCATGGGTCGTAACCTAAATAAAGATTCAATAGAATTCGTTTTTTACCGAGATTGACAGCTGTCAGTACTGACGGAAAATAAGTATGCCCAACCGGTCACCTGCCACGCCGATGATGGAGACAAAATGGAAGATTAATTTGAAGCTGGTTTCACATGAAGTATATGTTACTCTCCCTCAGCTGAGATTTGGATATTATGGATAGGGTTTTGCATCATTAATCGTAGCATGTGTGTGTGTTAGGTGCGTGTGTGCCTGTGTATTGTGAACATTGTAAGTGACAATGAAATATAGGTTTTCGCTGGGGGTAGGGACTGGAGGGGGGGGGGGGGGGGGGCTAAGCCCTTGTATATGAAAGGAGGCTGGGGATGGAATAGAATGGAATAGGGGGATGTTTAGTGCAGGCGGGGGGGTTGGGGGCAGTTTATGTATGTACAGGAGAGGGTAAGGGGAGGATCGGGTGTAGGGATGTTAGACAGAATGTTGGATTTATGGAATATCCGCTGGTTCACATTCCATTTTGCCATTCGAAAGATTAATTATCATCCCACGTTTCTTATTTCCCCTTCGTTATACGTCGGGCGAGGCAGATTTTGCGTCGGTGACACTCAAACCAAGTAATATGAAATGACCAGATTAACCAAGTGATGCTTTTCAAATGATCCTTATCGAATCTCTCATCCTAAATCATTCTACTAAATTCGAGATGTATTCATTGTATTCAATAGTTTTTA
>NC_090740.1:127275705-127280705 GCF_036898095.1 Palaemon carinicauda | reverse complement strand
CCTTGATTTATCCATGAATAAATTATATATATATATATATATATATATATATATATATATATATATATACATACAGTATATATATATATATATGGTTTGCATTTTTTGCTTATTAGATAACTTATCCAGGATTCAGCTGGTATATGACGAATGGTATGGAAAGTTTATACATATACGATTTATATAATTACATATATATATGTATATATATATGTATATTTTATATATATATGTGTGTATGTATATATATATATATATATATAAATATATATATATATATATATATATATATATATATATATATATATATATATATATATATATATATATATAGCTGTTAGCAGTAACTCGTTCTATCACTCCTCGCTTTCCCTCCCCCAACTGTTTCACTCATTTCTTTTATCCCTCTAATTTGATAGTACCAATTTGGCAATGCAATTCAACGATCCCTTTTATCTGGCTTGGCGTGTGATGGTTGCAGATTTCATTGTTCATTTGTTTAAAGCTATATTCTGGAAGTTATTTATTTAATGTTTTTTTTTTTCAGTCATGATAACTTTCTGATTATCCGTGTATTTTGTCAGATTTTGAATTGAATTGTACCCGATTTTTTATCTTTTATTATGAAATACACATTAACAAACTTACAATTTATAACATATTTACCCTATTAGTATTTTGGTATCAAGATACGTAAACAGAGGCAGTTTTACCATTGGTAAAATTCAGCCATAAAAACAGACTGATTAATTAATAAAAAACGATTCGCTTTAAAAAAACATCTCGTTTCGTCAGCAACTCAAGTTATTTTTATATTACAGTATTCCTCTTCCTGGTTAGGGAAACTTTCTTTCCTCTATCTTTCTTTGCATAGTTTCATTAAAGGATATTCTTTTGGTGGATTTATTTGTATGTCAATCATTGCATCGAGCTACTGAAATGGATGCTACAGCTTAAGTTCTCGAGTACTCAAGTTCTCTGAAGGATGACAGAACCTAAGTCAGGATAAAGTGGTTTCCCTGTCTAATTTTGTTAGGAGTCTCTCTCTCTCTCTCTCTCTCTCTCTCTCTCTCTCTCTCTCTCTAGAATCTACATGAATAATAATTTTAATCAGACGCTATTTAAAGAAAACTGTAAAAACTACGTTGTATGAAGCAGTTTAAATTGCAGATACAAAAATACATTTTAAATATATGTTAATTTTTTTGGGTCGGAAGGTTTGTATGTATTTAACTTTTTTAGTGTTTTGTTATACCTTAATGTATCACAAAAGCCATTGACACATTCCAGGAAATTCTGTAATAGTTTCCTTATATCCTTTCCTCACTGGGCCATTTTCCCCTTTTGTAACCCTTGGGCTTATACCATCCTGCTTTTCTAGCAATAATAATAATAATAATGATAATATAAATAATAATAATAATAATAATAATAATAATAATAATATCGGCTATTTTTTTTCTCCAAGATTATTCATATTCATCAGTTGTGTGTTATATGTCAATACTTACGTGCTTGAGCCTTTGTTTTATTAACAATATTTACCTTATACCTAGCTACGCCAACCTGGGTCTCAAAGAACAATGTTTAGCATATACTTACACGTTGTAACAGACGCCTCTCAATCTGCAATGCCTTTATGCAGAATTTAACGAGTTGAATGTGGTGAATGTGTTTATGGATTGGCAATGATGGAAATTGGATTATGTTCAGGACGATTGTAAATAGTCTTTGGTTATTGTAAAAGAGAGAAAAGGAAACTCTCTTAACTTGTAGGAATTAAGTTTTTGTTGTTTTGAAGTTTAGCATTATGAACTTGGTCAAAGAAGTTGACGATGTCTACTAAATTCTCCTGTTTTGTTATGTGTTCAATCAAAAACCAAACAAAAAGTTTTTTCTCTTCCCTCTTTGGGAAAAAGAGAATTTTTTGTTACTTGAGTAATAAAAGATAGTTTTCTTGTATTTATTTTATTACTTTAAGAAATTTTCTGTTCTATTTTATTATTAATTATAGATATTTTTTTTATTCATTTTTATAAATTATAGAATATCCCTATAGAGCAATGCCTTCAGTGCACCTCACATGGTTCACTGTAAACACTAGGCCTACTTGAGGAACTATGTAGATTTCTTTCGGCCGTAATTTTATTGGTATACATCTTTTTATTTTTACCTCCGTTTTCTTCATATTGTTACAACTGTTTTTTGCACTTTTAAAGGTTTAAAGGCCACTCTTTAATGGCAGAGGCAAGGGACAGTGACATTGCCCTATCAAGCAGGACAATGCCCTAGAGACTGACCATATATACATATGATCAGAGCCCATGCCCCCTCTCCACCCAAGCTAGGACCAAGGATGGCCCAGCAATGGCTGCTGATGACTCTACAGATAGACCTATAGGCTCTCCCAATCCCCCCATCCTTAGCTCACAAGGATGGTGAGATTGCAGAGACCAAAGAAACTAGCGAGTTTGAGCTGCGATCGAACCCCAGTCTTGCGTATATCAATCTGGGCGCTGAATAGTCTCACGGGCCTAGGCGCAATGTTATAAAGTTCTAATAAGTTCTAATTCATAAATCTAAATCTACTAATACCTTAGTCGAAGTCTTGAAAGAAAATTTGAGAAGGAATGATTGAAAGATATACGCAATGTCCGTAAAACTTCATACCCCACGATTACTTTTTTTTCCTCGTCAGACACAAGCCTCATCAACAAAAAGAAAATAAGTCTAGGGGGAAAAGTATGAGGAAAAAAGTTGGTATTGGTTGAAATAACTACTCAATTATGACAAATGAGTATTATGGCCTAACTATAGTCAACAATAAGGCATTTGTAGCCAAGAATAATGAGATAGTGTGAACATAATAATTTGTGAAGGAATATTGAATGGATACAAGTTACACTTTCTTATCATAATAAAAAACTTCGTATTGTGGAGATTAGAATTTAAGGAAAGATATCCATGTAATTTGAGTTATAAATTCTCAATAAGGATGAATGAGAGATGGAAAAAATGCTAATTTTTGTTTTAACTTGGCATCTGAGAAACGGAGAGAAAGAAGGCTGGGAAAGAACGAGCTGATCTCTTCGACTTCGAGTAGCTTTAGAATAGCTGAGCTCAGCCTTGATGAGGTGTGATGAAAATCAGAAGGCAGGCATGTTTCAGAAACGACTCCATTACGCAGCACTGGTGTCGCAAATGAGACTGGATTCTTTTTTTTTTCAGCGGATATCTGTGATTTTGCTGAGCATTAGGCTTTGATGGCACTTAATGAAGTTCTCTCTCTCTCTCTCTCTCTCTCTCTCTCTCTCTCTCTCTCTCTCTCTCTCTCTCTCTCTCTCTCTCATACACACTGTTATATATATATATATATATATATATATATATATATATATATATATATATATATATATATATATATATATATATATATATATGTCACATTAACTAGACTTTTATATATTTTCAACATTGCCACAAAGACGTCTTCTTTTCATGAATCCAAAATACCAGTAAGGAAGTTGTAAAGGGAATTGTGGACACACACACACACACACACACACACACACACACATATATATATATATATATATATATATATATATATATATATATATGAAGCTGTGAAGGGAATTGTGGACACACATAATATATATATATATATATACATATATATATACTGTATATATATATATATATATATATATATATACACACACATATATATATATATATATATATATATATATATATATATATATATATATACATCCATCCATGTGTGTGAGTGTCTTGATACCAACTTGCATGATAATATAATTTCATCATAGTGAAAGCAATTTATGCTTCTCTTTTAATACACTCGGTTGCGCAACTGTATGACATTTGATATTAATTTTTAGTTGTTCAAGCTCCACTTTCTCCTGCTCCTTACCAACCGCAAATAATGCCACAGTATGTTGATTGCAACCACTTGAACCCATTGGGACGCTGTTGCAACACATGTTGATATTTCTCGAGCCTTTGCAGATGGAAATAGCCTGTTGTGTCGTGGAACTTTTATTGGCTCTTGATAATATTTCTTCTTTCTTCTTTCCGGTTGTATTTTCGTTGCTTATATGATGATATTCTCTTCTGAAAGGGTTTCCTGGTAAGGATCAAAAGTCATGTAATTTTCAAGTGGTTGATTTCTTGTTTTGAAACGTTTTGATTTTAGAAGTTACAATTTTTATGGTTATCTGTAGTATATTATTATTGTTGTTGTTGTTGTTGTTGTTGTTGTCGTTGTTGTTGTTGTTGTTGTATTATTATTATTATTGGTATTATTATTATTATTGGTATTATTATTATTATTATTTCTATTATTATTATTATTATTATTATTTGTAAGTAGTAGGTTGGCCAGGGCACCAGCCACCCGTTCAGATACTACTGATAGAGAGTTATGGGGTCCTTTGACTGGCCAGACAGTACTACATTGGATCCTTCCCTCTTGTTACGGTTCACTTTCCCTTTGCCTACATGTACACCGAATAGTCTGGCATATTCTTTACAGATTCTCGTCTGTCCTCGTACACCTGACAACACTGAGATTACCAAACATTTCTTCTTCACCCAAGGGGTTAACTACTGCACTGTAATTGTTCAGTGGCTACTTTTCTTTTAGTAAAGGTAGAAGAAACTCTTCAGCTATAGTAAGTAGCTCTTCTAGGAGAAGGACACTCCAAAATCAAACCATTGTTCTCAAGTCTTGGGTAGTGCCATAACCTCTATATCATGGTCTTCCACTGTCTTGGGTTAGAGTTCTCTTGTTTGAGGGTACACTCGGACACACTACTCTTCCTGATATTTTGTAAAATTTTTGAAGTTTATATAGGAAATATTTATTTAATGTTACTGTTCTTAGAATATTTTATTTTTCTTTGTTTCCTTTCCTCACTGGGCTATTTCCCCTTTTGGGGCCCTTCCGGCTTATATCATATTGCTTTTCCAACTAG
>NC_090740.1:127270705-127273205 GCF_036898095.1 Palaemon carinicauda | reverse complement strand
CGAAAAGTCAGCCGCTAAAATACTGGGGAAGGTGAATTAAAAACTTTTTTTCATTAGGAATTAAACTTTAAAAAGGACCTGGGAATTCTCTGCACCAAAGATGCTAATGCAAAGATGGAGTCTTGAACACTGTTGTTTGGGAAAGTTATGAGGATGGCAAGTCGAAGACACAATAATGGAAAGATTAATTGTTAATTTAGATTGCTAGTGTAAGTGGGTATTGAACCTAGGAGTTCATTTAAGAAGTTGAAGAAGCAAAAGACACCCAAAGTTGATTGTATTATAAGCGAGATAGTTTGTAGGCTGAATCTGGAAGAGGGAAAATGTTTGAAGGAAAGAGTGATAGGAATGATTATTCCTTTTCTTGAAGGGGAAGAGGAGGTAAAATTGTATTTGGAAATCGCTTTACACAGAGGTAATGTTAAGAGGTATGGTATGTACGACTGGGTAGAGGACCTATCATGTCGCACATTAATTTTCGAAAGGAAAGGAAAGGAAAGGGTGCGTGATTAAAGTGTTAATAAAGAGTTAAGTAAGAATTATAAAAGGAAAGCAAAAATACTGAACCCAACACAGTGGAATGATAAGTCTGTAAAAGGAATTGTTTAAGAGTACAATGTCCTGAGATTAGAAAATGAGATGTAAATAAAATGTTTTATGGATAATGATTCCAGATGATGCAGTTTTGAATGGTGGTGATGAAAAAAAATCTAAATAAACTTATGATTGTTAAATATTTCCAAGAGGAAGCGAAAATAAATTGTATCAGTTACTTTAGGGCTGTAAAGGAACGAGGAGTATTAAATTATGAATATTAATTGTTTGATGGAAGAAGGAAATCAATTGGTATTTTCGAGGAAATATAACTGATGATAGAAGAGAAAAGTGGGAAGCTTGAGGATTCAAGATGGGAGCAGGGTCTGAGCGAAAGATGGGAAAAGAGGAGCAGTGCATATGGGAGTGTATAAATGATAATGTTGTTGAGATACATTCTAAGCGTAGAATACATTAAAGGGTGGGAGATGTATATTATTATTATTATTATTATTATTATTATTATTATTAGCTAAGCTACAACCATAGTTGGAAAAGCAAGATGCTAATAGCCCAGTGGGGAAAGGAAAAAAAACGTATTAAGAAGTAATGAAAAATTAAAATAAAATATTTTAAAAACTAACATTAAAACCGATATTTGATATATAAACTATAAAAGGTATCAAGTAAGCCTGTTCAACATAAAAACATATTTTTCAGATGATAATAGTTCATTTTTTTGAGATTTTGGTTATGAGGCAGTCAAAAATTTAATATTCGGAAGTTTTAGAAAACGGGAAGTGGAAGGCGTGTCAGAAAAAATGAACCTAAATATTCGGGAAACGCGAGAGTGCAACGCTTGTTAGCGGGTTCAGTGTGCTGTTGAGGATAATCATGTGTAGGTATATAAGCAATTCATCTGGAGGAGGTTCTTTGTACAACGGTCTTCATTGAGGAGCGGAAGTGTGATTTTGGTAGCGATAGTCACCCAGGTTAGTGGAAAAACACACACACACACACACACACACACACATATATATATATATATATATATATATATATATATATATATATATGTATGTATATATCAGGCGAAATTACATAAAATCGGGTTAATAATCAGTTTAGTGAGATCGGTGTTACTATATAGACGTGAGTCTTTGTATGACAATAAAACTATCTCCCATAGATATAGTAGATTTGAGAACAAAGCACTCAGAAGGATATTAGGATAGGCCCACATAGCTGAGGACTATGAAGCGTGAAGTAGGAGATGACGAATGGAGAGGTATTGATTTAAAAGCTCAAGATAGAGACGACTGGCGAGATCTAACAGGGGCCCTTTGCGCCAATATGCGTAGGAGGAGGTGATGATAAAAATATATAGATACGCACACACATATATATATATATACAGAATATATATATATATATATATATATATATATATATATATATATATGTGTGTGTGTGTGTGTGTGTGTGTGTGATGAATTTTGCACATTTAGACGTGTTTTTCATATTCAAATAAGCCATATATATTTTTTTGATACATTAATGCCTGAATTCTTTTAACGACCTCGGGGTCAGAGCCCCAGGCGAAATAACACAAGGACAAGAGCTTGTGACCGTCCAGGAATCGAACCCTGGTCCGGCAAGCTTGTATAGACAGTGACTACCACTCGGCGACGAAGAAAGATGAAAGTAAATGACAATTCTGCTGTACTTATACCTGTCGAATTCAGGTGTTTTGTACTTAGAATTGAAATTCACCCATCTTCACCATCGTAGCTAATTAGTAGTTTGTTACTTGGCATTCGATTAATTATAAATTTTGCACATTTAGACGTGTTTTTCATATTAAGATAAGCCATATATATTTTTGACCAGGGTTCGATTCCCGGACGGTCACAAGTTCTTGTCTTTGTGTGATTTCGCCTGTGGCTCTGATCCCGAGGTCGTTAAG
>NC_090740.1:127250705-127268205 GCF_036898095.1 Palaemon carinicauda | reverse complement strand
TATTTGTATATGTAAATATTTATATATATATATATATATACATATATATATATATATATATATATATATATATATATATATATATATATATATATATATATATACACATATACATAAAAAAGGTAGCTTAATTATTGTTCTTTTTAAAAATCGCGTTATTTTTTCAACAATCTTCTAGCGTGTATTTATGTGTGCGCTTTTTTAATTTGTTTGCCGATACTTGCTCGTCCATGCACTCGGTATTTTTCATGTTTGTCACGTGGATAAGCCTAATGTATTATTTCATGTTTGGCTAAACAAGACACTGGTTGATTGAACTGCTGTTTTATTGATAATCTGGTTATACTTTGACTTTAAATTTCTAATATTTTTTTTCATTTCGGTTCCCGGTGGTACAGGCGCGCTCTCTCTCTCTCTCTCTCTCTCTCTCTCTCTCTCTCTCTCTCTCTCTCTCTCTCTCTCTCTCTCTCTCAAATTTATTATTTATATTTTATATTTTATTTCATTCCGGTCTCCAGTGCTCTCTCTCTCTCTCTCTCTCTCTCTCTCTCTCTCTCTCTCTCTCTCTCTCTCTCTCTCTCTCTCAAATTTATAATTTGTATTTTATATTTTATTTCATTCCGGCTCCCAGTGCTCTCTCTCTCTCTCTCTCTCTCTCTCTCTCTCTCTCTCTCTCTCTCTCTCTCTCTCACACACACGAAATCTAGTTATTTAAACAGACATTACTTATATTACTACTCTTATATTGTTTGGTTAATGAAAATTGGTATTTCATCATAATAATTTTGACGTAGAAATTTTTTGGCCACAAAAATGACAAATTTCAATACAAATTTCAAATTACAAATTCCAATTGCACGTGTACAACCCTTCTTTCCTCCTCTTCCGGTTTAGGAAATTAAGTATTTTGAAGAGATTTGTATTGTGGTTTGAAGTGGAGCCAAGGGAAAAAAAAAAAGGCCTTCAATAAATACGACTTCGTATGTTATTGACTGAAAATCTTTTTCTGGGGTCGTTTCTCTGGAGAGAAATGTCACCATATCTTGTTGGGAGAATATGCTTATTGGAAGAACGTGAAACACACGTACGCACGCACACACACACTCTTATTTGACGGGTAACATTGGATTCGGACCAGCTGGAAGAGAATATGATATTGGGGGAAAAGTCTCTCCCTCTCTCTCTCTCTCTCTCTCTCTCTCTCTCTCATATTTCTAATTTATATTACTCTTATTCCGATTCTCGGTTATCTCTCTCTCTCTCTCCTCTCTCTCTCTCTCTCTCTCTCTCTCTCTCTCTCTCTATAATCTATATTTTATATTTTATTTCGTTCCGGTTTCCAGTGCTCTCTCTC
The DNA here is from genome assembly GCF_036898095.1 of Palaemon carinicauda. Taxonomy (NCBI): domain Eukaryota; kingdom Metazoa; phylum Arthropoda; class Malacostraca; order Decapoda; family Palaemonidae; genus Palaemon; species Palaemon carinicauda. The sequence goes on along the minus strand of NC_090740.1, from coordinate 127,266,851 downwards.
TCTCTCTCTCTCTCTCTCTCTCTCCTCTCTCTCTCTCTCTCTCTCTCTCTCTCTCTCTCTCTCTCTCTCTCTTCTAGCGTGTTGACTTTACTTAATCTTTGCTTGCAGAGGATAATGCATAAGTGTATTGGGTTTGTTTAAGCCAACCGCCTTTTCCTCCCTGCCCATTGCGAGCGAGTGCTTAGGCAAACTCTTCCCATACCGTTGTGCGTGTTTACTTCGAATGGAAGAAACCAACACGTTGGATAAAACTCTCTCTCTCTCTCTCTCTCTCTCTCTCTCTCTCTCTCTCTCTCTCTCTCTCTCTCTCTCTCTCTCTCTCTCTCTCTCTTTCTCTCTCGAGTCAATTCCGCTGTATTAAAAGTTTTGCCATAGTCTTCATCAAGAAGTTTCATTTTCAACCCCTTCCCCCATTTTTATTCCGGGTTCATGGTGTAACCCTTAATGTATTCCCGGGAAAATAGCGGGGAATCTACGCATTTTAGTATGTTTTTTGTCTGATATTTTTCCCTGTGCTTATGAAGGCAATCTTTTTCTTTATAAAGAAATAAATCGACCGAAAAGGAGTTAGATTGAGTGTGGGTTTGAAGTATTTAATCAACCGTGAATATATTGGGCTCTAAAATTCAGCTTCATAGTAGGCAGTAGTTTGGCCATGGCACTAGCCACTCGTTGAGATACTGCCGCTAGAGAGTTATTCGGTCCTTTGACTGGCAGGAAAGATAGTACTACATTGTACTATTTTTGCCGTTTTATATATTGCCTTTTTTATTATTATCCATAAAATTACTTTTCTAATCATATCTGGGACCGAATTTTCTGCTCACCGGTTGTATATATGTATATATACATGTGTATATATATACATAAACACACACACATATATATATATATACATACACAGTATATATATATATATATATATATATATATGTATGTATATATATGTATATGTGTGTATATATATAAATATATATATATATATATATATATATATATATATATATATGTATATGTATATATATACATACACATATATACATACATATACAAATATATAATATATATATGTATATATATTATTTATATATGTATATATACATACATTAAATGTGTTGAAAATTATTTAGTACCCCGCAGTAGGCCGCTGGAAAATACTCTGCTAATTTTACGTTGCGCATATTTTTTTCAAATTCTTTCTAAGGAACTTGTAACTTAAGTAATTTCCCGTGCAGGTTTTCAGTTAGATATTATGAACTAAATAATGTAGATAATATAAAAATTATCAAGTTATCATTGCATTATTACATATTTTCGCCGAATTTGCATACGGATAAAATAATTTTTTATTTCTCCCCATCCGAAGTATTTGGGAACAGAATTTAACTGTATTCTTGTCTAGGGAACCTAGATATACCAGCGTTATTATTATTATTATTATTATTATTATTATTATTATTATTATTGTTGTTGTTGTTGTTGTTGTTGTTGTTGTTGTTGTTGTTATTATTATTGTTTGTGAAGGTTTTGTCCTAGTTGAATCCGTTTCTCGCCATTTCAAGTTCATTCTCTAATCAAGAAAAGTAACTTTCAATATTAAAATAATTTTAGAATTGATTTAAGTAACTGTGTAATCGTGTTTTAGTTTGCAACCTCATAGCTACGGTACCCCGGGTGCATGCAAGTTTGCTGTAGATAATCGCTTGAATAGCTTTTACTACTTCGTCTGACAACTTGTGGTTGTGAACATGATGACCACCTAGTTAACCTTGTTTATTTTTCATTTTTTAAACTAAAGTTAAAGGATTGTGATCTGAATAAACCTTAATTTCTTCATTCTGTGGTTTATTCACTTCATTTTCAACTGTCGAGTAGTTATGTGTGTCGCTGGGAAAAATATTTGCTTAAGGAATGGCTGACTCTTAGTAGTTGTGTAAGGCCCGTTCACACCGCCCGAACGTTGCTGGAGCGTTCCTTGAACGGTAGGGAGGTGGACCAAACCCTCGAAAATTTAATTTAACGTTTTTACGTTCGGTCTTTATTAGGCGGCTGAACGTAGCAAATCCTCGCATATTTCCTGAGTTTTCTTACACCTCTATTATGGAAGTTGCTAATTTATGCAATAAGGGTATTGGTATACAGGATGTCGAAAAGCGTAGCGGAGTGATATTACAGTCGCCAACCTGTAAAAGATAATAACAAACTGAAACTTTTCGACATCCTGTATACCAATACCCTTATTGCATGAATTAGCAACTTCCATAATAGAGGTGTAAGAAAACTCAGGAAATATGCGAGGATTTGCTACGTTCAGCCGCCTAATAAAGACCGAACGTAAAAACGTTAAATTAAATTTTCGAGGGTTTGGTCCACCTCCTTACCGTTCAAGGAACACTCCAGCAACGTTCGGGCGGTGTGACCGGGCCTGTAAGTCTTGGAGAAATTACCTGCATCTTTAAATGTTAAGCCGCTCATGAATGTCAGGGGCAGGGAAGAGTGACATTGCCCCATCAAGCAGGACAATGCCCTAGAGACTGACCATATTACATATGATCAGCGCCAAAGTCCCCTCTCCACCCAAGCTAGGACCAAGGCAATGGCAATGGATGCTGTAACTCAGATGATAGACCTATAGGCTTTCCCAAACACCCCTCCTTAGCTCACAAAGATGGTGCGGTTGCAGCGACCAAAGGAACTAATGAGTTTGAGCGAGACTTGAACCCCAGTCTGGCAATCACCGGGCAAGGACGCTATCACTAGGCCACCGCAACCCTAGTCTTAAATTTGAACAATTACAACTTTTTGATGGTTGCCATAAAGCGTCTTCTTTTGAATTTACTAAAGTGTCATAACAGCTTAAGTAAGGCCATGGTAGAATTACATCTCTTCAGTGTAATCTCCACTCACTTTAAAATTTTGTATCATATCTCCGTTCACACTTTCTTTCTTCCACATTGCTGTCCAACATTATTCAACATTTGCTTCATGGCTTAACTGCTGAGCTTCCAACACCCCCCCCCCCCCACCCCACTGCACTCTGGTGCAAATGGTCTTCAGGGGGATTAAAAAGACTTAAGAGTAAAATATGATCAAAGTAGGCCTATTTATGGCTTACTAAGTAATTAGTTCAAATAGAAATTTCTGCCATTAGGTAAGCATAAGTATTGAGTTAAGGCCTATAGAATATTACATCTTCTAATATAAAAGCAAATTAGTTATGGGTTCAAGTGTCCTAGCTCGAGCGTGTAATAAAAAGTATTCTCTCTAAATTGGTATGTTCTATTTTTGATGGTCCACCTGGTGTTAAATTATCCCTTATACTAATTTACATTGAAAATTGGTATAATATAACAAAGCTCAATTATGATGAGAAAAAATTTCCTGGCTCATTTTACCTTTATTTATGAAGACTGTATACTTTGTTGTGAATTTAAAAATAAATATTTCATATTTTATGCCGTTATTATTTTAATACCCGTCCATTTGAATCGTGCACCGTGATTTAAAAGTAATTGTACACCGTAATCCACAGATCAGTGAGGACGAAGGAAATTATTATAAACATTATTTAGGTGGAAGGTGGTAATTTAAGTGCGATTTTTTACATGGAAGCTGCGTTAAGAAAAGCTGGTATTTTTCTCTATTGAATAGCGATATTTTAAAGGTTAAAGGTGTCAGGTCTCAGTTCCGGTTCCATCGGAATAGATACTCACTAGAACGTCAGCCGGGCAAACCCAACTCCCCACTGTGGTGCCCAAGCACAGCAGTGGCCTCCCCAGTAAACAGCTTAAACTCACGGTCCTCGCGGGGATAGATCTGTTGCCATGCGAATGCTAGGCGAACGCGTTACCACTGTACTAGCCAGGAGAATAATATTTTAGTAAACGATTTGTCATCTGTTTATTAAATTTACTTTCCAATTACCACTTCTGTTACTTTATACTTAATAAGAATTCCTAAGGTAATAATGTAGTAGTAGTTGACTTTTCTTACTGATAATATTCCAAGGTGATTAATTGCTTTCGTCTTCTTCTTTTCATGGAATTTTCTTTCGTAAATATATATTAGCGGAGTTAAATCAGTTAGTCGTAGATCGTGGAGCACTAATACTGTAAAGGGAAATCCCCTAATTAACTCCTTCAGGGCTTTGATGTTTGTTCAAATTCCAAACTCCCATTTTTTTTTTTTAACACAACAAAGCCTCCTTCCCCGATATTTTTTTTCCTATAGAACTATTTGTTCAGGTTTTATAGTTCTTTTATCAAGTAGAAGACAGGACAAGACACACAAAAGGAGAAATGGGGAGATATTTAAATCCTTGTTCAAGAACAAAAAGAGGGTGGATGTAGCCGTACTGTAAAGCTCATATTTATTTGGATATCGGAAATGAAATCTGTGTGTAATATGTAATCATGTGTAATTGTGTTTGTGTGCGCGCATGTGTGTGTGTATATATATATATATATATATATATATATATATACACAGTATATATATATATATGTATATATATATATATATATATATATATATATATATACATACATACATACATACTTACTGTATACTTTCCATAATGGTAGTTTTGTCCACCAACACACGTAACTTTAATGCGTTTGAATTTTGAGCCGCAATTGGATTTTGATATCAAATTCACTTAATTTTTAAGATAAATAACCAAAGGTGAATTCATTATGATCATTATGAGATATGTACTTCAGCCTGAACCAGGATTCGACCCAATACCCCTGAGTTGAATCAAATACCTACATAAACCTAAGTATTGACTTATAAATTATTATTATTATTACCAGCCAAACTACAACCCTAGTTGGAAAAGCAAGATGCTATAAGCCCAAGGGATCCAACAGGGAAAAATAGCCCAGTGAGGAAAGGAAATAAGGAAATAAATAATTGATGAGAATAAATTAACAATATATCATTCTAAAAAACAGTAAATGTCCAGATTTGTCTCGTCCCAAGATGCATAGATTCGATTTCCTGGTTAGAAACTCTTATCATAAGAAGAATTGATTGAATTCGATTTCAAATCTTTTATGGCTCAATATTCGACTACACATTAGTGCATATGTGTAGAATTCTGTTTGGGCCATTTATTTTCAGAATATTTTCCCCAGAGAAGTAAGATTAAAACGCTTCTCTGGATAGAAACAGTATCAACGTCAAAAGATTAAATGTGTTGTTTCTAGAAATCGAGGCAGCTAACTAAAAAAAACCTCTCGGTGCTAGTGTAGCTTGTATCCTAACAGGATATTCAGACAGTAGCTTGTATCCTACTAAGGACTTTGGATGGAGAACGTGAAATATATATTGAAGAGTACTTCTTTAGGTTGGGCGAAGGTGAAAAATATATAGTGTTACGTAAATTTCGGGATACATTAAAAAAAGGCTTGATTGGTAACGTCCTCTGCCAGGTGTTTGCCAGTCGGGGGTTCGAGTCTTGCTCATTCGAGTCTCGCTCAGACTCGTTAGTGCCATTAGTGTCTGCAACCTTACCATCCTTGTGAGCTAAGGTTTGGGGGGTTTGGGGGAGCCTATAGGTCTATCTGCTGAGTCATCAGCAGCCACTGCTTGGCCCTCCCTGGTTCTAGCTTGGGCGCTGATCATATAATATATGGTCAGTCTCTAGGGCATTGTCCTAATTGCTTATGGCAATGTCACTGTCCCTTGCCTCTGCCATTTATGAGCGACTATTAAACATTTAAACACTTTACACGCACGACCTAAGGGTATTAAAGCCAACACTTTTTGTTGGCACGGAAAGGCCCGTGCCAACAACAAGTGTTGGCTTTAATACCCCAACAACAACAACCTAACGTACCCTCGGTAGTTCCTAGGTCACACACCTAACTGGGGGCCAAGCCCCTGGCCCCCCTACCTAGGTAACACGAACGAACAGGAGCGATAACGTAAAATCGTAGAATGTTAACAAATAAATGAGAAATATCTCGAGAGCATAGGATGTCGATATTTTATGCAATTTTCCATGGATTTATTATGCTTCCCAGATAATAATGTATAGAAAAGAACAGGTTAAGGTTAGTTTTAACATTATTTAGCGACTCCCCAGTAAATTCCCCCCCCCCCCCAAAAAAAAAAATAAAAGCTTAGGTAGGATGTAAGCTACACTTGGTAGGAACAAGAAGAATGGGTAGGGTACAAGCTACACTAGGACCAACCTCTCTGTAGGAAAGATAGTTCCATTGTGCACCACATACGGTATACTGTAAGTATTATTTTTGAAGGATTTCTTTTCAGCGTCGAGTTGGTCTCTAAATGCACCCACTTTTTAGCATCGTTCTCGATTTCTCCTATTTTGATGTGAAGCCTGTTTCAAATTTTCATTAGGCCAGGAGCACACTAGCGATTCTGTGGCGCCACAAAGCCACAGCATTATGTGGCGGGGATGTGGTCTCCTATAGGTTTCCATTGTTTTCAAGTTTTGCCACACACAAACTAGCGACCGTGGTTCTGTCGCTCATCCCCGCCACAGGCGTGAAAACAATGGAAACCTATGGGAGACCACATCCCCGCCACATAATGCTGTGGCTTTGTGGCGCCACAGAATCGCTAGTGTGCTCCCGGCCTTAATCATGCAACTAAGAGGTTTTACTCAGTTTGCGTCTCAGCGCTGAAGGGCCTCAATGGCCCCAATGCTTGGCGATGGGACGTAAATTCCTTGCATTAAAATTCTACCCTAACAAACCTAACCTAACCTAACCTATTAACTCATGAGATCCTAACAAAATATACATTTACACGAATCTCTCTCTCTCTCTCTCTCTCTCTCTCTCTCTCTCATATGTATATTATTACAGTATGTAAAATATAGATTCATTTTACGCTTCACCAAAATGTTGATTGAGAGGGACAATTAAGGTTGCTGTAGGCCTGTATATCATATGCGTAAGCCTATTCGACCATCTTTAGCTTTTGTTCATAAGGTGGGTATGTGATAAATAAAATAATAATGCAATTAAGAGATAAAATATTTTGAACACTCCTCGACATAACTAAATTCTCAATTAAAATGTATCTATTGAATTTTCTGTATTTCAAAACATTTCTGTTTGTTCCAGGTTGATTGTGGTATTGCTGTCCTTGTCTCAGAGGTGAGTTTAATGTACTGGAATGATTTAAGGGTGGTGATAACACCGTAGGTTATTGTTTTAAGAATCTATGGCTTTAAGAGGGAACACAGTTTTCTTTTTCGCTTCATGGAACTTTTTTTTTTTTATGGTGACCGTTACGTTAATTTTGGGCCAAAAATTTACCAGAATGAAAAAAAAAAAGTTACTAAAAATTAGTATTAATTATTTATCCAAGTTAATGATGTAGGTGTGGAGTGGTTAAAGTTGAGTGGTATCAATTATTTATCGAATATATAATATATACACGTGGAGAGGTTTAGGTTAGATGTATAATAGTCTTAAGGAAGCTCTTGAAATTTAGACTTAACTTGAATCTACAAAATTCTGAATGTAGCAGATCTCCTGCGGTTTCCATTATTGGTTTTATTAAACGAGGATGTATAAAGTCAAACCCTTGCAATAAGCCTGAATTCCTCCTAGAGAAGTCTGGAAATTCCTTGAATGTAAAGTCGAGACTTAAGTCATTCTTATTTTATTTGCAGTTTAACCTAGTTCTGCTCTCAATATCGCCGGGAAATGTATTTGTTGGGTATATTAAGAGTTTTTGCATATACTTCCTTTAGCGGGTCTTATTATTATTATTATTATTATTATTACTTACTAAGCTACAAACCTAGTTGGAAAAGTAGGATGCTATAAGCCCAGGGGCCCCAACAGTGAAAATAACTCAGTGAGGAAAGAAAAAAAGTGAAAATAAAATATTTTAAGAATAGAAATAACACTAAAATAAATATTTCCTATATAAACTACAAAAACTTAAACGAAACAAGAGAAAGGGAAATTAGATAGAATAGAGGGCCCGAGTGTACCCTCAAGCAAGAGAACTCTAACCCAAGACAGTGAAATATGTTGGATATGATAATTTTTAGGTGTTTTGTTATTGTTTCGGTTCCCAAACGGATACTAACCTAAGCTAAGGATATGCGCTGATTTAATATTGCGGCAGCGAAAATAAATTTGGCTAAAAGAACACCGGCACGACATAACTGGAATATTATTCGACATGATTGATACGAGTTCTTAGCACCACAGGCTATAAACTTAATGATTTTGTCACTGTTATTGAAATAAAATTTGATATTGCGTTTAAATTTTTACCTCAGCCAACGAAGTTAGAAGGTTATGTTTTACCCGCGTTTGTGTGTGTGTGTTTATTTGTTCGTGAACAGCTTCCTGACCACAATTTTAATCGTAGAGTAATGAAACTTGCCGGGATTATCTGTTATGTAAAAAGCTGGAAATGATCAAATTTTGGAAGGTCAAGGTCACGTCAAGCAAAATGTCCGATTTACGTAATCATCCATGGGTTTAGACATCGTTGTCACAGAGACTTCAAATTTGGTTCATATTTGAGTGTATGAAAATCCACGCCAATTAATACATGTTAAAGGTCGAGGTCAAGCAAAAGGTCGTGAAATAAGCTGCTGCGGTAGAGGTCTGCGCTCTGATTGCCCCCTCTAGTTGTTACTATTGGGGTGGGGCTGTGGGGTTATGCGTAGTGTCATCAGCATACCTCACGTGGGGCACTAGTAATTCCTCTATTTAGTATTTAGCGTCACGACATTTTAGCTGTTCCCGCTTCCTGTCCAACCTGTCATCTTTTAACTTTATGCTGCAATTGCGGGGTTTTTCCACCATTTGCACTTAAGAGCCTTGATTGGTGAATCTAATCTAACGAGTTTCGGGGAATATCATATATTTTTGCGTATGATCTGCCAAGATTTTGGGTGTGTCGAATTTATGAGTAACGTGATACGTTGGTGTTTTCTGACGATGACGGTGTGCTCACTTCGTTCATATTTCTTTACACTCAAACATTGATTAAAAGCTTTGTGTTATTAAGTCTCGCAATGTTTGTCCAATTTGTACCTCAACGTTCATTTTCTGTTGTTTGGGGGTACACTCGGACACACTGTTCTACGTAATTTCTCTTCCGCTTGTTTTGTTTATGTTTATATAGGGAATATTTATTTTAATATTACTTTCTAAAATATTTTATTTTTCCTTTTTTTCTTTTTTCACTGGGCTGTTTTCCCTGTTGGGGCCCCCAGGCCTTATAGCAACCTGCTTTTCCAACTAGGGTTGTAGCTTTGCAAGTAATGATAATAATATAAGAGCAGTGAGATCATTCTATGTAAGCCTTATAACTCAGTTCCCCCAAGGCGTTTTGGCTTTTTCTGTAATAGGGCAAATATTGGAGCGAGAATTCTTCTTCTGGATGAAATAACAGTATTATCAGTAATAAATGTGCCAGCTCCCGTGTGCGCAAGAATAATTAATCGCTAGACGCCGGCTACAAGAGAAAATATGGTCCCATATGGGAGGAGTGATAATTTTTCTCCCCACGAAGCTCAACAGTAATAATATTGATACATCTTTAATGTAAGGTTTTTCATACGCAGGGCGCAGGTACATAAATATTTGTATTTCCTAAAAGCAAATGTGCTGACGATCTTTATTGAATCTATCACGCAAGAAGCTTCTGGCCTCTTGTTTTCTCTCTTTGCTCAAGACGTCTTGGAAAACATAGGCCAGTTGTCTTTTATTTTCTTGATATGAGAGAGAGAGAGAGAGAGAGAGAGAGAGAGAGAGAGAGAGAGAGAGAGAGAGAGAGAGAGAGAGAGTGTGTGTTACACGGATTTTGGTTCATCCGCGGAGACTCCATTTGCTCTTTGGTAGAGCGGTTTATTTCAAGCATTTAAGAGTTCTTAGGATCTTGTCTAACTTATTCTTGAACTCGTTTTCCGTGTTACTGTTTACTACATCCGCTGGAAGTCTTTTACAAGTATTTGCTATTTTGTATGTAAAGAAATTACCACATTGAGTAGTGTTGTATCTTTTCAATTCCAGTTTGTATCCGTTACCTCTGGACCAATTTGTGGTAAGCATGAATAGATTGTTGTAATCTACATTTGTTATTCCTTTCAGAATTTTGAATGCCTCTATTAACTGTCCCCTTAGTCGGCGAGTTTCTAGATCAAATAAGGTCAAACGTTCCATCCTCCGTCTATATCCAAATTGCCTTAGTGTTGGAACTAGTTTGGAGGCCCTAGCTTGTAATGCTTCCAGTCTACCTATATCCTTCTAAATACTGGTGCCTCCGTATTCTAGATGGGGTCTTACTAGGGATGTGTACAGCTGTAATACAGTGTCTTTGTTTCTGTGTTTGAATTGTCTCTATGTAACGTATTTGTTTATGTGGTTTCTTATCAGCTTTTATGCTCTGTTTGGTGAACTTCAATCCTTGCTGATATCAATATTGAGATCTTCCTCCTGGTTCTCACTTTCTATTTCATTACGCAGCAGTGAGTAATCTGTTTGTGGGTTTCTATAACCTATGTGCATGAGAGAGAGAGAGAGAGAGAGAGAGAGAGAGAGAGAGAGAGAGAGAGAGAGAGAGAGAGATGAATTTGTTCTGATATATCTGTCCCTTTTCCTGGTGTAGTAAAAGTGGGAACAAGCGAAGGTAAATAGTATGGATGAAGCTTTAGTTGTGCGAATCTCGTGTCCTGCTGCCATTAGCGAAAATAGTGAGAGAGAGAGAGAGAGAGAGAGAGAGAGAGAGAGAGAGAGAGAGACTGACTGAATGGTCGTGACTTAATCCGTGTATCTTATTTGAAGGGGAGGGACTCGAACATACATTGAATTTCCTTTCGTCACGCAGTTATTAGGCAATGGCTGGATTATAGTCACCTTTTTATACCTGCGATTAATTCACATTATTAGTGTTTATTTTTATTTTTCAAAATAAAATTTTGACTTATTTGTAAACAAGACTCGTTTTTCTATATGTATTTTATTTGTAGTATTTTTGGCTACCAGACATTTTTTTTTTTATTATAATCAGTTTTAACTAACCCGGAATTTTTTTTTCAAAACTAACACGATCCCATTTAATGGTTTAAAGGCCGCTCATGAATGGCATAGTCAAGGGACAGTGACATTGCCCTATTAAGCAGGACAATGCCCTAGAGACTTTCCATATATACATATGATCAGTGTCCAAGTCCTCTCTTCACCCAACCTAGGAACAAGGAGGAACAGGCAATAGCTGCTGTTGACTCAGCAGATAGAACTATAAGCTACCCTAAACTCTCAAGGATGGTGAGGTTGCAGCGACCAAAGGAACTATCGTGTTTGAGCGGGACTCGAACCACAGTCTGGCGTTCACATCGGCCACCACAACCCAAAATTTCTTAGCAAAAACAGTATAAAACATCTAAGATGGATTTGAAATGAAAATAGTTCATATCAATCCCTCTCACATTATAGATCAGAGTCTTCATTTCACGAAATGAAAGGAAAACAACCGTATCATAACGTTTATGAATACGCATGAGTAAGTCATAACGTCTCTCTCTCTCTCTCTCTCTCTCTCTCTCTCTCTCTCTCTCTCTCTCGGGAGCATAATATTACGTTGCTGTGTTTTGGTTAGAGAGGACACTCTTGATATACTTCAGGGGACCATTTCTCATTTCCCTTCTTGTTTGGAAAGTCGGTGTTGAATTTTGGTTTGTTGTGCCGACATCATCACACGTTTAGTCCGTCACTGTTTCTTTGCTCTCCTTTTTTAACCATACTTTCGGAAACATTTTTAAAGAAATGATGACATTGTTCGTCTGTTATTGTCCTGTTTACTGTTACGGGTGCATTTAAGACTTACCTGGTCTGTTCGTATGTTTTTTTTTTTTTTTTTTTTTTTTTTTATCTAACTTGGCCATTAATTTTGAATTATAAGAGACGAGACGTTACATTTCTTATTCTTACTTTACTAATACAACACACGTTAATGTGGAATTTAAGTTTATACTTTTGGAAACGTCCCTGCCTGGTGAGCTGCTGGACGCGGGTTCGAGACCCGCTGAAGCTCGCTAGTTTCTTATTGTCTGTAACTTCGCTATCCCTGTGATCTTCGGAAGGGGGTTTGCGGTTAGTCTATAGGTCTACCTGCTTAGTCATCAGCAGCCATTGTCAGGCTCTCCCTGGTCCTAGCTTAATGGGGAGGGACCTTGGGGGCCTGATCATAAGTATATATGGTCTGTCTCTTGGGCATTGTCTCTTTCCCTTGTCTTTGCTGTTCATGAATAACCTTTAAAGATGAAAGGCTATGGACATTATTTTTCTCATGTGTGTTGTGTGTTTAGTATTGATTATTGTAACGGTGTAACCTTGCATCCATTTTTTGTTATTCTGCAGTCTTTGAGATGAAAACAATTCAAGAATTTCGTTGAAAATTTTATGGGTTTCGTGTTATTGGTACGTAGTTTGTGTGTATTTTATATATATATATATATATATATATATATATATATATATTATATATATATAATATATATATATATATATATATTATATATATATATATATATATATTATATATACTATATATATATATATATATATATATATATATATATATATATGTATATGTATTCAACAAAAGGAATTTCGCAAATATAAGTGACTCCTGAGAAAAGGAACGAAGAGTATTGCATGCATATTTTACCAACTGAATCCGTAGATGATACCTGAACAAGAACTCATCACCAATTAGGTAATCTCCCACACACAATAGTTGAGTCGCTTCTGTCTAATACGTCTTTAATTCCATTGCTGCAACGCGTATAGGCTTAAGTCATCTCCTCCATGATAACTCGTCTGAAATTTATACTTTCCCTCCCCCCATCCAACGTTCTTCAAGCATTCTTTCCACAATTCCAAACCATCTCAGGACTGTTCTATCCCCTCAATTGCGCTAACACGTTTACCTCTTTTATTGCCTAGCCTTATATTTCTCTCCATTTTAATTACTTTTGCGTCATTTATATTACGAAACTAATTAGATCTCCACCTTCGATCTATTTTTTACCTTCGGCAACTAAGTTTGGAAGAGGTTATGTTTTCGCCCTGTTTGTCCGTTTGTGTTGTTTGTGAATAACTTCCTGGCCACAATTTTACTCGCAGAGTAGTGAAACTTTCTGGATTAATTGTTATACTGAGACTTGGAAGTTGCCGTGGCGAAGATCTGCACTCTGAGTGCTTTTTTAGTCTAAGTTGTAATCAACACTTGAAATTCGATTTGTTAAAGAGAAATTGGCTGAACAATCTTTTTTTTATAATAACATCCGCACATACGGTACATACTTTTTGTATGTATTTCCAATATATACAGTATATATATATATATATATATATATTATATATATATATATATATAATATATAATGTGTGTGTGTGTATTTTGTATTTTGTGAGTATACTAAGATTATTATGATAGTTTCACATTTCTGGAAATACAATTATTACCTGTAAAAATCGTTTCTCTTTTCCCTTTGTGGCGGTGCTTTAATCATGCTTCTCTCCTCTCTCTCTCTCTCCTCTCTCTCTCTCTCCAGTGTGTGTGGTAGCTGCTTTCTGCCAGCTTATGTTATCTCCACTTGTATGCTGGGGTCTCGTTGTGAGCGTTTTGTAAAGTGTGAAATTTTGTTTGTGTGAAGGGTATGGGTTTAATTACAACGGGAACCCAGAGAGCTTTTGATGGAATTTTTTCCTTTATTCTTTTTTTTCCTCGGAAGGGAAGAATTGTCTGTTGGAAATAGCAGTGGTGGCCAGATTGCGGCAAAGGGGAAGAGCGAGCCACTTTGTGCCTAGTGTACTGTATGGCACTCCATATGAGAGAGAGAGAGAGAGAGAGAGAGAGAGAGAGAGAGGGGGGGGGATTATATTCCCTCTTTCCTTTGTGACTTTGAATTTCTTGATATGATATCAGCGTTATGTAGGATTTCACTTTTAACTTTTTTAGGTGATCTATACGTCCTATTAGTAAAGCTGTGTTTACCCATTTCATCTGCTTTATCAATTATTTTTTTATGTCTATCAATAAATCTGTATATTTAATATATTATTGGTTTAAAGACTGATCTAATTCTGGTTAATAAGTGGATAGTATTAATAATTTCCATTCTCGAGTCAGACGGACCTTAGTAATGAAGACAGGGATATTGAGGCATTAGGATTCCCGTTGGGAGTCATGGATGAAGATGTCCTGTGCAGTTTCTGTTTTGTATTGCAGTGCTTCTTTTGAAAGAAAAACAAAGCATTGCAAAAATGCCTTCAAAGATTGGCAGTCTGTACCACATCCTCATAATTTGGATAGCGGAAATGACCCTCGATATCAGGAGACCAGAAAACCTAAAATCAATCAGTCAATCACACATTTTAGAATTTAAATTATTTTTTTGACTTTTGTATCTCAATGGTCTCGTGTTTGTATAATTATTTTGCGTCATTCTTTGTATATATAATTTATGTGTCGAGTTAACAGTGTGGCTACTAGGATGATGTATTGCTTCATGAAGTGGATTATAAACTTTGGATATTACACGAACGTTTCTTCGTGCATTTAATAGCTACTGGATGAATATGAAAGTGACTGCGGTTTTATTCTTATTAAAGCCACTCTTTTTGTGTGAATCTGCTTTAAAGCAAAAAGGCTGTTTCCTTTGAGGTAATTGTGTTTTAATGAGAGTAATTTAGAACTCATTAGTGCTTGGCTTTCTTGTTACATCATCGCGTTGAAGGGTAGTTAAAAATTCGAAATAGCGTCCTTAGTCATTAAGTTCATTGAAGGAAAACTTCAAATTAAGCTGAAACAATACAGCCAAAAGAGATACAATTTGTATTTCTTTAAATTTCTATTCATCAGTTTTTTTTTTTTGTTTTTTTTTTTTATTAGGAAAAAACAATAATAAATGAAACAGTTGAACTCAACAGAAGTCAGAACAAACCTTCAAAAAAAAAAGAAAAAAAAAACTCGTTTTAATCCTACATATATCCTCCACTTTTTCTTTTCCTTTTTGTCTTTCTTACCCCTTTCTCTCATCAAGGTCTTTGCCTTTGCACATTTTCGCCCAAGGCTGAGGTTAGACGGCGTGAAGGTAAACAGTGGAATGTGTTTTGATTGCGATGACACTCGAAAAGGTCGCCGAATGTTGTCCTTGGGACGAGAGATGACAGAAGACAGGCCCTTGAGAAACGACCACCAGGGAATACGCAGTTATGAGGACACTGCTCTTTGCTCCTCCTTAATCCCCTGGTTCTCCTTTTTTTTTATTCCTTATTGTTGTATGACAAAATTGACTAAATAATTAGAAGCGAGTCGTGTCAGGGAAAGTTAATTTTTGTTTTCTATGTCCACGATGCTTCGTCGGTAAGGGTTATACAAAACTGTTTTTGGTTTGTATGTGTAATTCTTGGCCTTTCGATTTTTGGATCTTTACATAGAGTTTTAAAGTATTGAAAGCTCTGTTTTGCTTCCGAAGTGTCTGATATGTTAATTAATAGAATTGCATTAAGGAGGGAATGGAAATTTCGTCTTCACGGGTGCTAAGTTTGGGATACAGTTATCTGTGTAATGTTAAATATTGTTCGTTGATTTGTACAGTAATTGAAATACCTGAACTCTGTGAATAACAAAGTCTTTTTAAATAATTACCACCACCACCGTCATTTTTATTTGTGCTATCGCTTTAGTGTCCTTATCATCATATATTTATTTATCTTAACCTTCAACTCTGTAAATTGCCCACCTAAATAAAAATTAAACCTTTCTTAACATATATTTCCAAATAATTTTTGTTAGTTCTATTGCTTCATTTTTCATAGTTTTGTTTTATTAAAACTATTCTCTCATCATTTGCATATACTATAAGTATCAAAATTAACTAAACCTTTTTTTAGTGGATTTTGTTCTTAACCAATCATTAAATGTCCAACTCTGTCTTCTCATGTTAAAAGGTTTTAAGTAAATATACCGTTAGGCATAGTTGTTTTTATCATATTATATTACAGGATTACATTTCCCTTCTCTCTTGTACTTTCTTTTAAATTATATATAATTCCGTTGCTTTTAAGGTAACTAGAATTTCTCAAAGTGCGATTATTGAGTACGTGGGATTGTACCAGCTTTATATAT
>NC_090740.1:127233297-127250205 GCF_036898095.1 Palaemon carinicauda | reverse complement strand
GTAATTTCTCTACTTATTCTTGTGTCATCGGCGAAACTTCTCACTACGGAGTTTTCAACATCACAGTCTATGTCTGAGATCATAATAACAAATAGCAGTGCAGCTAATACCGTACCTTGGGGCACACCAGATATTACCTGGGCTTCATCTGATTTCTCGTCATTTGCAACCACTATCTGTTTTCTGTTTTGCAGGAATTCTTTTACCCATTTTCCTATCTTTCCCACAATATTATGCTTTCTCATTTTTTTCTCCAATATGTTATGGTCTACCTTGTCTAAGGCTTTTGCAAAATCTAGATAGATCACATCTGTGTCATTTTCATTTATCATATTATTGTATATGTTTTCATAGTGTGCTATCAGTTGGGTCTGTGTACTTTTTCCAGGTACGAAACCGTGTTGACCCATATTAAACAAATTATTTTTGACCAAATGGTTCATTATTTTCTTTTTTATTACCCTCTCATACTCTCATAATATGTGATGTTAGACTAACAGGTCTATAATTGCTTGCCTCTAGTCTTGATCCACTTTTGAAGATAGGGGTTATATAAGCTAATTTATGTTTAACATATATCTCGCTCATATCTACACTCTGTCTTAGCAGTATTGCAAGCGGCTTCGCGATAGTGTTTGCAGTTTTTTTAAACAAAATCGCTGGAACTCCATCTGGTCCGGCTGCCGAACCATTTTTAATTTCGTTTATAGCCGTGACAATATCTGCTTCATTAATATCTATATCCGTTAGATATTCAATATTTTCTTATCTCATTTCTGTTTCATTATTCTCATTCGCAATTCTTGGCGTGAACTCACTCTTATATTTTTCTGCTAATATGTTGCATATTTCCTTTTTTTTCATTCGTTTAGCCGTCCTTCAATTCTTAGAGGGCCTATTTCTATTCTCCTTTTATTCATCTTTTTTGCATAGGAGTAAAGTACTTTGGTGTTTCTTTTTATATTTTGAAGTGTCCTTTATTCTAAGTCCCTTTTTTTCATTTTCTTTCGACTGTATAATATTTTGTTCTGCATTTTCTATCTTACATTTTATTTCCCTCATTTTTCCACACATTTGTTTCTTTTGCAAGATTTTTCTTCCACTTTCTAATTTTCTGAAATAAGATCCTTCTGTCTCTTGGTATGCACGTCTTTTGTTTATTGTTTTTTTTTTGGTACATATTTTTCAACAATTTTCTCCATTATTTTGTACAGTATGTCCGTATTTACCTGTATATTATCACTTATAAATACATTTTCCATTCTTTATTCAGTTCTTCATTTATTTCTGACCATTTTATATTCTTACTGTAAAAGTTATATTTTCCATATCCTTCCCAAAGTTTTGTGCTTTTATTAATTCTGTGATCACTTGCTTTGGAATGAACTATCAATTCTATGACATTGTG
This sequence comes from Palaemon carinicauda, assembly GCF_036898095.1. Classification (NCBI taxonomy): domain Eukaryota; kingdom Metazoa; phylum Arthropoda; class Malacostraca; order Decapoda; family Palaemonidae; genus Palaemon; species Palaemon carinicauda. The sequence goes on along the minus strand of NC_090740.1, from coordinate 127,248,797 downwards.
GTCTGAAATTCCCGTGTTATACACTATTATTTCTTTAACATAATTCACCTCATTCACAAATACTAGATCTACGACATTTTCCTTTCTTGTTGGAATGTGGTTTATTTGTTGCATATTATGTTCTAATAGCATATCTTGAAGCTTTTCAAATTGCCTCTTATCTTCTGCGCTACTATTACTCTCTTTTTTATATGTATACATACAACCACTTTCTTCTATCCGTTCTTTCCAATCCACGAAAGGAAAGTTAAAATCTCCGGATAGGAGTATATTCCAGTCTTTATGGTTTCTACATATATCATCTATTTTTTCTATTATTATGTCAAACTCCTTAGTATTTGGGGGTCTGTAAACTACAATATTTCCATTATTTAATATTGGTAATAATATGGATTCTCCCATGCTTCCTTCCTGTTCTGAGAGAGAGAGAGAGAGAGAGAGAGAGAGAGAGAGAGAGTTTTAATCTGCACACATTGTTCTATTATAACCCCGGGGTGAAAGAGAGAAACGAAGAACTCGTGCTGGCATACAATCAGCTTAATTTTCTAGAGAGAGAGAGAGAGAGGAGAGAGAGAGAGGAGAGAGAGAGAGAGAGAGAGTTTTAATCTGCACACATTGTTCTATTATAACCCCGGGGTGAAAGAGAGAAACGAAGAACTCGTGCTGGCATACAATCAGCTTAATTTTCTAGAGAGAGAGAGAGAGAGAGAGAGAGAGAGAGAGAGAGTTTTAATCTGCACACATTGTTCTATTATAACCCCGGGGTGAAAGAGAGAAACGAAGAACTCGTGCTGGCATACAATCAGCTTAATTTTCTAGAGAGAGAGAGAGAGAGGAGAGAGAGAGAGAGAGAGAGAGAGAGAGTTTTAATTTGCACACATTGTTCTATTATAACCCCGGGGTGAAAGAGAGAAACGAAGAACTCGTGCTGGCATAAAATCAGCTTAATTTTCTAGAGAGAGAGAGAGAGAGAGAGAGAGAGAGAGAGAGTGTTTTAATCTGCACACATTGTTCTATTATAACCCCGGGGTGAAAGAGAGAAACGAAGAACTCGTGCTGGCATACAATCAGCTTAATTTTCTAGAGAGAGAGAGAGAGAGAGAGAGAGAGAGAGAGAGAGTTTTAATTTGCACACATTGTTCTATTATAACCCCGGGGTGAAAGAGAGAAACGAAGAACTCGTGCTGGCATAAAATCAGCTTAATTTTCTAGAGAGAGAGAGAGAGAGAGAGAGAGAGAGAGAGAGAGAGAGTTTTAATCTGCACACATTGTTCTATTATAACCCCGGGGTGAAAGAGAGAAACGAAGAACTCGTGCTGGCATACAATCAGCTTAATTTTCTAGAGAGAGAGAGAGAGAGAGAGAGAGAGAGAGAGAGAGAGAGAGTTTTAATCTGCACACATTGTTCTATTATAACCCCGGGGTGAAAGAGAGAAACGAAGAACTCGTGCTGGCATACAATCAGCTTAATTTTCTAGAGAGAGAGAGAGAGAGAGAGAGAGAGAGAGAGAGTTTTAATCTGCACACATTGTTCTATTATAACCCCGGGGTGAAAGAGAGAAACGAAGAACTCGTGCTGGCATACAATCAGCTTAATTTTCTAGAGAGAGAGAGAGAGAGAGAGAGAGAGAGAGAGAGAGAGTTTTAATCTGCACACATTGTTCTATTATAACCCCGGGGTGAAAGAGAGAAACGAAGAACTCGTGCTGGCATACAATCAGCTTAATTTTCTAGAGAGAGAGAGAGAGAGAGAGAGAGAGAGAGAGAGAGAGTTTTAATCTGCACACATTGTTCTATTATAACCCCGGGGTGAAAGAGAGAAACGAAGAACTCGTGCTGGCATACAATCAGCTTAATTTTCTAGAGAGAGAGAGAGAGAGAGAGAGAGAGAGAGAGAGAGAGAGAGTTTTAATCTGCACACATTGTTCTATTATAACCCCGGGGTGAAAGAGAGAAACGAAGAACTCGTGCTGGCATACAATCAGCTTAATTTTCTAGAGAGAGAGAGAGAGAGAGGAGAGAGAGAGAGAGAGAGAGAGAGTTTTAATCTGCACACATTGTTCTATTATAACCCCGGGGTGAAAGAGAGAAACGAAGAACTCGTGCTGGCATAAAATCAGCTTAATTTTCTAGAGAGAGAGAGAGAGAGAGAGAGAGAGGAGAGAGAGAGAGTTTTAATCTGCACACATTGTTCTATTATAACCCCGGGGTGAAAGAGAGAAACGAAGAACTCGTGCTGGCATACAATCAGCTTAATTTTCTAGAGAGAGAGAGAGAGAGAGAGAGAGAGAGAGAGAGAGTTTTAATCTGCACACATTGTTCTATTATAACCCCGGGGTGAAAGAGACAGACGAAGAACTCGTGCTGGCATACAATCAGCTTAATTTTCTAGAGAGAGAGAGAGAGAGAGAGAGAGAGAGAGAGAGTTTTAATCTGCACACATTGTTCTATTATAACCCCGGGGTGAAAGAGACAGACGAAGAACTCGTGCTGGCATACAATCAGCTTAATTTTCTAGAGAGAGAGAGAGAGAGAGAGAGACGAGAGAGAGAGAGAGAGAGCATCCCACCCCCCCTCCCCTTAAGGAGAGCAACAGATTACGACGGGTAATCTAATTATACTGAATAGTGAGGGGGAAAATTAATTCATCGGAGGAGCCTTACATCAGATCCTCTTAATTTACACTAACAGAATAATTACCATGAATTATGAAGGGACGCCCGGACACTGTTTACAGCAAATCTCCAAAGAGGAAGATTCATTTCTCGAAGGAACAGAGCGTTCACAATTGGGTTATTACGTTTTCCACGATTCATGCACTGAAATGGGAATCGTCTTTGGGAGATTTGGAGATTTAAAATCATGAATATGTTTAATTTTCAAGAGATTCGTGTACTTAGTGCAAATAATATATATATATATATATATATATATACATGCTGTCTATATATCTATATACACACATATACATACATATATATATATATATACATACATACATACATACATACACACACACACACACATATATATATATATATATATATATAACTAGTTTTCATAACTGGGTTACTTCATTTTCGACGAATTGTGTGGTGAAATATGATTAATATTAATCTCTCCTAAAATATCAAAGACGAATTTATCTTCAAGGTGGTTTTCCTGGCCTCTGATCAAGAAATCCTGACGCCGCACAATATGCTGAACTGGCATTAATTTGTCACGAGAATCAAACCCCAAGAAAATTAAGATATATTTCTAAGAGAGAATGAAATTACACGGAAATACGAATCAGGTTTTCGAATATTTATCCATTCTGCTGATCAAGACATCACCTCCGCCAACGAAGTTGGAAGGAGGTCATGTTTTCGCCCGTTAGTGTGTGTGTGTGTGTGTGTGTGTCTTTATAAACAACTTTCTGACCATAATTTTAATCGTAGAGAATGAGACTTGCAGGGATTAACTGTTATGTAAAAAGATGGAAATGATCAAATTTTGGTCAAGGTCATAGGTCACGGCCACGGTCAAGCAAAATGTCCAATTCACGTAATCAGCCATAAGTTTGCACATCGTTGTCACAAACTTCAAACTTGGTTCATAATTAAGTGCATGAAAATCCACGCAAATTAAAACAAGTTAAGGTCAAAGGTCAAGGTCGAGCAAAAGGTAAAAAATTAGTTACCATGGCGGAGTTCTGCGCTCTACTGTAGTCCTCATTTCTTTTGTGACCGGATTAAGTTCTTATTAAACTATTTGTACTTATAACTTCCACCAACTTCCTACTGACATTTTCTTCAGAATGTTGAATCTTTAAAAAAAAAAAATGCATGACCAATTTCTCTATCGATAAAGTCTCAATCTTAAATCAATTGCATGTGCAGTAAATTATCTATTTGTTTAGTTTCAGTATTTATTTAGGGGAACTAAAAAGGACTCCCAGATCCCAGTACAGACCTAAATTCATAAAGTCAACTCGGCTATAAATACCCTCTTATGTTGATCTCCACCTCATCAATATTATCACAATTAGAAACAATATTTTAAGAAAGATCGTAACTTACAACAGCGTGGATTCCGATGAGCGTCAAGCCAGATTTTCATTCACCATAATCCACAAGTTTCCGGGATAAATTGCTAAACCAAATTAGACTTTATTTTACACTAAAATGGATCCGTAAGGCCTGTCCAACCACCTGACATTTTGAAATGGCAAAAATCGATATTACTAACCAAGCTACAACCCTGGTTGGAAAAGCAGAATACTACAAGCCACAGGGTTCCAACACGAAAAAGGAGACCACTGATGAAAAGAAATATAGAAATTAAAACTAATAAACTATAAATAAGGAGTAATAACCCGTAAGAAGACTTTAGTGTTACGGAATGGAAACTTAGAAAAGTAGTAGTTTGCGTAAGTCATTATAATTCAATTTAGTTGCGGATTCTGGTTGCATGTTTCAAAATCATTTTGGTAAGAAAATATGTTTTCCATTGTAATGAATCCTTAAATATTCCTGAAGCCTTTAACTACTTTCAACAAAGCCCAAATATGTGTTCACCGATATTGTATTACCATACATACCCACAGACATTACACAGGTGGTAACACAGATGCTAAAACCATTCGATGCTGTTTAGCATCTTTGATACATCACTCGCATCTGACCTATAAAAGTTGAAGAAATTCTCCCCGCGTTTCCACCCTATAAGAACTGCATTATCTCCGTTCCTCCGGCATGAATAAGAGCCCCATTCCCAAGAGCAATAATGTTGCAAATATGCTCATCTCCAACGGCATTCCCCCAATCCCAACTTCTCCTAAAATGCAACAAGTAGTTTTCCAACGGAAAGGGGCAAATGCTGAAACATTTTCCGCTGCTTAGGAAATGCTGTTCAATGGGCAATGTTTTCACCTCGCATGATACTTTACGCATGTGTACGTAAAGCCTGGCGAGTAGACAATGTACTTCATATATTTTGTGCATTTGTTTTATTCTTACTTCCTCATTCCACATAAAGGCCATATAGCTTCCATTAAGTTTTAGTAAGTACAAGCTGTAAATCGTAACGGAGGCCTGTCCTCTGAAATAGTACTGATATATTCAAACAATTAAAACTCTGATTGAAACAATTATGGATTAGTGCTGTCATTTAAGTAACTTACGAGAAAGTCACTGACTTTTACTGTTCATGAGCTATGTGATTGGCAGGAGGAAGAATAGTAACCTAAGCCTGAACTGTCAGCTAAGACACTCGGGCACATTATTCTATTTTTATCTAATTCAACAAAAATTAATCAACTTAACGTGTTTTCAAAAGGTCATAATAGTAGGCAAAGCATACAAGATGATCTAGAATTATTTGCAGAAGTGTTATACTGAACTGAACAAAAATCAAGTTTCCGATTGAGTCAAGATACTATATTTATATAAGATTAAATTATATTAGGTCTAAGATAAAACCTACTGGATAATTCTGAAATCATAGCAAAAATGCAAACCTATTCAAAATTACGGAAATAGGAACAACTATATTTCTAATCTATATTAAGTAAAAAGTCGTTAGTTTAGATATACTCATAGACAGGTGATATAAAAATCAAAAGATAAAAATATGCACGAAGGAAAATTAATTTTACTCAGTAGCGAACCTCTAATGCTCATATGATATATATATATATATATATATACACACGGTATATATATATATATATATACACGGTATATATATATATATATATATATCTATATATATATATATATAGAGAGAGAGAGAGAGAGAGAGAGAGAGAGAGAGAGAGAGATTTCATTCCTGTGGGGATTTAATGTAAGAAGAAAGGAAGTGAAACAAGAGTTTTCAATTTTACGTCCCCTGCTTATGCCAATAAATTGTACACCTTAAAAAGAATAATTTCTTGGAAGGCATAGTGGTAAAATCTTTTATTACATGTGACAAGCTATGCAAACAACTGGAAAAGGAAGCAATGTTTATATATTCACACACACACACACACAAATATATATATATATATATATATATCAGCTTTTGCTAGTCCACTGCAGGAATGTTTATGGTATTTCTATGTCAGTCTACACACACATATATATGTACGTATATGTATGTATATATACAATATATATATTATAAATATATACACACTAATGTACGCTACCTGTCAAAATGATAGCTAAACACTTAGATGGATATGCACACACACACACCTCAACCCCCCCCCCCCCCCCCTTTTCTCACCAGGGAATGAGCTACTCAATCCCTTACCCGAGGGACGGGGGAGAGCTGAGCGTGACCGCAAAGAATATACAACACTAGATAAAGTACATTTCTTGAGATTTAAGCTTATGCACATTTTAGGATATCCTCTATCGCCTCATTAAAGGAATTAGCTTCTGAAATGTTAAGAAAACGAAATATAAAGCAACCATATTTCACGGAATGTAAGTTGGACCAAGTTATGCTCACAAGGAAACTGGTATCTGCAACCGAGGATCGAAAATATGAATACTTTATTGAAATGGTATATCCTTGATAATAAAAAAAATAATAAAAAAAAACTCACAAGAATATTTAATGTGTTTCAATTTCTTATACAATATATAAAAAAATAGCTTTGTGGCCCCAAATGAACATTTTTATTCTGTAGCTAGAATTAAATAAAGACGGCGGTCTGTACATCCTTTTCTAACTGCCATGTGTGAATGAAGTCCTGAATTTACTGATGATGAAATGCAATTAATTAGGAATTCAAGAATAAAGCAACACCTACAATTGCTTTACTCACTTATAATTCTTAAAGGAAATTCCCTCATTTACTTAAACCTATGGGAATGACATAGCGTTGGAAACAAAAACACAATGGTAAAAAATATGGCATTTTTAGAAATTTTCAGAATATACTGAAAGATATTCACCAATCAGGTTGCTGTGGCCTGATTGGTAATGTCTCTGCCTGGTGTTTGCCAGTCGGGGGTTCGAGTCCCGCTCAGACTCGCTATTGCCACTAGTGTCTGCAACCTTACCATCCTTGTGAGCTAAGGTTGGGGGGTTTGGGGGGAGCATATAGGTCTATCTGCCGAGTTATCAGCAGCCACTGTCTGGCCCTCCCTGGTCCTAGCTTGGGTGGAGGAGGCTTGGGCGCTGATCATATAATGTATGATCAGTCTCTAGGGCACTGTCCTGACTGCTAGGGCAATGTCACTGTCCCTTGCCTCTGCCATTCATGAGCGACCTTTAAACCTTTAAAATCTTTTGACTAGTTCTCTTCGTCGTAAATAAAATTGACAGGAAAAATAACACCTAACAACACCAAATATATATCGAGATATGCACGGTATCAAAGAAAATTATTTTTTCATGTTCGCAAAAACTATAAAATAATTAATTCATAACTTCCAAACAAAGCTAATTTACTCCAATTACTGGAAACTAATATAATGGGACCAGGTTTTATAACAGACCAATTAAGTCAAATGCGAATATCACCTTAGGCAAGCATAAACTGGATTATTTTTTTTTTCCAATGAAATACGTGAAGTATATATTAATTGAAACTTAGTTTATCGTGTTGTAGCTCAGCAGAATATGAATAGGAAAATCTGTCAATGCGGAAGTCTATGCTCTATCCACAATACGTTCTAGTATTTAATATGCTTTTACTTTTTAATTTACAATTTTCTGTAGGTTCGTTCTCATATCCGAGCATACCTTTGTCTCTGTACCCTTGAAGAAGAAGAAGAAGAAGAAGAAGAAGAAGAAGAGAGAGAGAGAGAGAGAGAGAGAGAGAGAGAGAGAGTACAATTTTGAACTAACAATGGTACGATCAAAGACAATTAATTTTCTGAAATAGAAAAATATTTGCTTTTGATTCTTCCGTAGCAAAGAGAAATGAACATTGAAAACAAAAGTCGTGATATTAAAAAGAATGAATTGTTCCTAATTACTCAAAACAATGCTTCTGGATGCTCTCTCTCTCTCTCTCTCTCTCTCTCTCTCTCTCTCTCTCTCTACTAAAAATTCCAAAATAATAATACTGGTGATTACAAATCGGACCATGGAGGCAATACGAACATTAATTAGCTTCCTTTACCCTAAGAATGTCTTGTCTGTGCTCTTTAGCTGAAGGGTATTCTGCTGCTAAAATATTTCCATTACCCTAAGAATGTCTTGTCTGTGATCTTTAGAAGAGTATCCTGATGCTAAAATATTTCCTTTACCCTAAGAATGTCTTGTCTGTGCTCTTTGGCTGAAGAGTATTCTGCTGCTAAAATATCTCCTTTACCCTAAGAATGTCTTGTTTGTGCTCTTTGGCTGAAGAGTATTCTGCTGCTAAAATATCTCCTTTACCCTAAGAATGTCTTGTTTGTGCTCTTTGGCTGAAGAGTATTCTGCTGCTAAAATATCTCCTTTACCCTAAGAATGTCTTGTCTGTGCTCTTTGGCTGAAGAGTATTCTGCTGCTAAAATATCTCCTTTACCCTAAGAATGTCTTGTCTGTGCTCTTTGGCTGAAGAGTATTCTGCTGCTAAAATATCTCCTTTACCCTAAGAATGTCTTGTCTGTGCTCTTTGGCTGAAGAGTATTCTGCTGCTAAAATATCTCCTTTACCCTAAGAATGTCTTGTCTGTGCTCTGGCTGAAGAGTATTCTGCTGCTAAAATATCTCCTTTACCCTAAGAATGACTTGTCTGTGCTCTTTAGCTGAAGAGTATTCTGCTGCTAAAATATCTTCTTTACCCTAAGAATGTCTTGTCTGTGATCTTTAGGTTAAGAGTATTCTGCTGCTAAAATATTTCCTTTACCCTAAGAATTAATTGTCTGTGCTCTTTGGCTGAAGAGTATTCTGCTGCTAAAATATCTCCTTTACCCTAAGAATGTCTTGTCTGTGCTCTTTGGCTGAAGAGTATTCTGCTGCTAAAATATCTCCTTTACCCTAAGAATGACTTGTCTGTGCTTTTTGGCTGAAGAGTATTCTGCTATTAAAATATCTCCTTTACCCTAAGAATGTCTTGTCTGTGCTCTTTGGCTGAAGAGTATTCTGCTGCTAAAATATCTCCTTTACCCTAAGAATGACTTGTCTGTGCTCTTTGACTGAAGAGTATTGTGCTATTAAAATATCTCCTTTACCCTAAGAATGTCTTGTCTGTGCTCTTTGGCTGAAGAGTATTCTGCGGCTAAAATATCTCCTTTACCCTAAGAATGACTTGTCTGTGCTCTTTGGCTGAAGAGTATTCTGCTATTAAAATATCTCCTTTACCCTAAGAATGTCTTGTCTGTGCTCTTTGGCTGAAGAGTATTCTGCTGCTAAAATATCTCCTTTACCCTAAGAATGACTTGTCTGTGCTCTTTGGCTGAAGAGTATTCTGCTATTAAAATATCTCCTTTACCCTAAGACTGTCTTGTCTGTGCTCTTTGGCTGAAGAGTATTCTGCTGCTAAAATATCTTCTTTACCCTAAGAATGTCTTGTCTGTGATCTTTAGGTTAAGAGTATTCTGCTGCTAAAATATCTCCTTTACCCTAAGAATGTCTTGTCTGTGCTCTTTGGCTGAAGAGTATTCTGCTGCTAAAATATCTCCTTTACCATAAGAATGACTTGTCTGTGCTCTTTAGCTGAAGAGTATTCTGCTGCTAAAATATCTCCTTTACCCTAAGAATGTCTTGTCTGTGCTCTTTAGCTGAAGAGTATTCTGCTGCTAAAATATCTTCTTTACCCTGAGAATGTCTTGTCTGTGATCTTTAGGTTAAGAGTATTCTGCTGCTAAAATATTTCTTTTACCCTAAGAATGTCTTGTCTGTGCTCTTTGGCTGAAGAGTATTCTGCTGCTAAAATATCTCCTTTACCCTAAGAATGACTTGTCTGTGCTCTTTAGCTGAAGAGTATTCTGCTGCTAAAATATCTCCTTTACCCTAAGAATGTCTTGTCTATGCTCTTTGGCTGAAGAGTATTCTGCTGCTAAAATATCTTCTTTACCCTAAGAATGTCTTGTCTGTGATCTTTAGGTTAAGAGTATTCTGCTGCTAAAATATTTCCTTTACCCTAAAAATGTCTTGTCTGTGCTCTTTAGCTGAAGAGTATTCTGCTATTAAAATATCTCCTTTACCCTAAGAATGTCTTGTCTGTGCTCTTTGGCTGAAGAGTATTCTGCTGCTAAAATATCTTCTTTACCCTAAGAATGTCTTGTCTGTGATCTTTAGGTTAAGAGTATTCTGCTGCTGAAATATTTCCTTTACCCTAAGAATTACTTGTCTGTGCTCTTTGGCTGAAGAGTATTCTGCTATTAAAATATCTCCTTTACCCTAAGAATGTCTTGTCTGTGCTCTTTAGCTGAAGAGTATTCTGCTGCTAAAATATCTTAATTACCCTAAGAATGTCTTGTCTGTGATCTTTAGGTTAAGAGTATTCTGCTGCTAAAATATCTCCTTTACCCTAAGAATGTCTTGTCTGTGCTCTTTGGCTGAAGAGTATTCTGCTATTAAAATATCTTCTTTACCCTAAGAATGTCTTGTCTGTGATCTTTAGGTTAAGAGTATTCTGCTGCTGAAATATTTCCTTTATCCTAAGAATTACTTGTCTGTGCTCTTTGGCTGAAGAGTATTCTGCTATTAAAATATGTCCTTTACCCTAAGAATGTCTTGTCTGTGCTCTTTAGCTGAAGAGTATTCTGCTGCTAAAATATTTTATTTACCCTAAGAATGTCTTGTCTGTGATCTTTAGGTTAAGAGTATTCTGCTGCTAAAATATCTCCTTTACCCTAAGAACGTCTTGTCTGTGCTCTTTAGCTGAAGAGTATTCTGCTGCTAAAATATCTTAATTTACCCTAAAAATGTCTTGTCTGTGATCTTTAGGTTAAGAGTATTCTGCTGCTAAAATATCTCCTTTACCCTAAGAATGTCTTGTCTGTGATCTTTAGGTTAAGAGTATTCTGCTGCTAAAATATCTCCTTTACCCTATGAATGTCTTGTCTGTGCTCTTTGGCTGAAGAGTATTCTGCTGCTAAAATATCTTCTTTACCCTAAGAATGTCTTGTCTGTGATCTTTAGGTTAAGAGTATTCTGCTGCTAAAATATCTCCTTTACCCTAAGAATGTCTTGTCTGTGCTCTTTGGCTGAAGAGTATTCTGTTGCTAAAATATCTTCTTTACCCTAAGAATGTCTTGTCTGTGATCTTTAGGTTAAGAGTATTCTGCGGCTAAAATATTTCCTTTACCCTAAGAATGACTTGTCTGTGCTCTTTAGCTGAAGAGTATTCTGCTATTAAAATATCTCCTTTACCCTAAGAATGTCTTGTCTGTGCTCTTTGGCTGAAGAGTATTCTGCTGCTAAAATATCTTCTTTACCCCTAAGAATGTCTTGTCTGTGATCTTTAGGTTATGAGTATTCTGCTACTAAAATATTTCCTTTACCCTGAGAATTACTTGTCTGTGCTCTTTGGCTGAAGAGTATTCTGCTATTAAAATATCTCCTTTACCCTAAGAATGTCTTGTCTGTGATCTTTAGGTTAAGAGTATTCTGCTGCTAAAATATTTCCTTTACCCTAAGAATTACTTGTCTGTGCTCTTTGGCTGAAGTGTATTCTGCTGCTAAAATATCTTCTTTACCTAAGAATGTCTTGTCTGTGATCTATAGGTTAAGAATATTCTGCTGCTAAAATATTTCCTTTGCCCTAAGAATGTCTTGTCTGTGGTCTTTAGCTGAAGAGTATTCTGCTGCAAAAATATCTTCTTTATCCTAAGAATGTCTTGTCTGTGATCGTTAGGTTAAGAGTATTCTGCTGCTAAAATATTTCCTTTACCCTAAGAATGTCTTGACTGTGCTCTTTAGCTGAAGAGTATTCTGCTATTAAAATATCTCCTTTACCCTAAGAATGTCTTGTCTGTGCTCTTTAGCCGAAGAGTATTCTGCTGCTAAAATATCTTCTTTACCCTAAGAATGTCTTGTCTGTGATCTTTAGGTTAAGAGTATTCTGCTGCTAAAATATTTCCTTTACCCTAAGAATTACTTGTCTGTGCTCTTTAGCTGAAGAGTATTCTGCTATTAAAATATCTCCTTTACCCTAAGAATGTCTTGTCTGTGCTCTTTGGCTGAAGAGTATTCTGCTGCTAAAATATCTTCTTTACCCTAAGAATGTCTTGTCTGTGATCTTTAGGTTAAGAGTATTCTGCTGCTAAAATATTTCCTTTACCCTGAGAATTACTTGTCTGTGCTCTTTGGCTGAAGAGTATTCTGCTATTAAAATATCTCCTTTACCCTAAGAATGTCTTGTCTGTGATCTTTAGGTTAAGAGTATTCTGCTGCTAAAATATTTCCTTTACCCTAAGAATTACTTGTCTGTGCTCTTTGGCTGAAGTGTATTCTGCTGCTAAAATATCTTCTTTACCCTAAGAATGTCTTGTCTGTGATCTATAGGTTAAGAATATTCTGCTGCTAAAATATTTCCTTTACCCTAAGAATGTCTTGTCTGTGGTCTTTAGCTGAAGAGTATTCTGCTGCAAAAATATCTTCTTTATCCTAAGAATGTCTTGTCTGTGATCGTTAGGTTAAGAGTATTCTGCTGCTAAAATATTTCCTTTACCCTAAGAATGTCTTGTCTGTGCTCTTTAGCTGAAGAGTATTCTGCTATTAAAATATCTCCTTTACCCTAAGAATGTCTTGTCTGTGCTCTTTAGCCGAAGAGTATTCTGCTGCTAAAATATCTTCTTTACCCTAAGAATGTCTTGTATGTGATCTTTAGGTTAAGAGTATTCTGCTGCTAAAATATTTCCTTTACCCTAAGAATTACTTGTCTGTGCTCTTTGGCTGAAGAGTATTCTGCTATTAAAATATCTTCTTTACCCTAAGAATGTCTTGTCTGTGCTCTTTAGCTGAAGAGTATTCTGCTGCTAAAATATCTCCTTTACCCTAATTATTACTTGTCTGTGCTCTTTGGCTGAAGAGTATTCTGCTGCTAAAATATCTTCTTTACCCTAAGAATGTCTTGTCTGTGATCTTTAGGTTAAGAGTATTCTGCTGCTAAAATATCTCCTTTACCCTAAGAATGACTTGTATGTGCTCTTTGGCTAAAGAGTATTCTGCTGGTAAAATATCTCCTTTACCCTAAGAATGTCTTGTCTGTGCTCTTTGGCTGAAGAGTATTCTGCAATTAAAATATCTCCTTTACCCTAAGAATGTCTTGTCTGTGCTCTTTGGCTGAAGAGTATTCTGCTATTAAAATATCTCCTTTACCCTAAGAATGTCTTGTCTGTGCTCTTTGGCTGAAGAGTATTCTGCTGCTAAAATATCTTCTTTACCCTAAGAATGTCTTGTCTGTGATCTTTAGCTGAAGAGTATTCTGCTGCTAAAATATCTTCTTTACCCGAAGAATTACTTGTCTGTGCTCTTTGGCTGAAGAGTATTCTGCTATTGAAATATCTTCTTTACCCTAAGAATGTCTTGTCTGTGCTCTTTGGCTGAAGAGTATTCTGCTGCTAAAATATCTTCTTTACCCTAAGAATGTCTTGTCTGTGATCTTTAGGTTAAGAGTATTCTGCTGCTAAAATATTTCCTTTACCCTAAGAATGTCTTGTCTGTGCTCTTTAGCTGAAGAGTATTCTGCTGCTAAAATATCTCCTTTACCCTAAGAATGTCTTGTCTGTGCTCTTTGGCTGAAGAGTATTCTACTATTAAATTATCTCCTTCACCCTAAGAATTACTTGTCTGTGCTCTCTGGCTGAAGAGTATTCTGCTATTAAAATATCTCCTTCACCCTAAGAATGTCTTGTCTGTGCTCTTTAGCTGAAGAGTATTCTGCTGCTAAAATATCTTCTTTACCCTAAGAATGTCTTGTCTGTGATCTTTAGGTTAAGAGTATTCTGCTGCTAAAATATTTCCTTTACCCTAAGAATTACTTGTCTGTGCTCTTTGGCTGAAGAGTATTCTGCTATTAAAATATCTCCTTTACCCTAAAAATGTCTTGTCTGTGATCTTTAGGTTAAGAGTATTCTGCTGCTAAAATATTTCCTTTACCCTAAGAATTTCTTGTCTGTGCTCTTTAACTGAAGAGTATTCTGCTGCTAAAATATCTCCTTTACCCTAAGAATGTCTTGTCTGTGCTCTTTAGCTGAAGAGTATTCTGCTGCTAAAATATCTCCTTTACCCTAAGAATGTCTTGTCTGTGCTCTTTAGCTGAAGAGTATTCTGCTGCTAAAATATCTCCTTTACCCTAAGAATTACTTGTCTGTGCTCTCTGGCTGAAGAGTATTCTGCTATTAAAATATCTCCTTTACCCTAAGAATGTCTTGTCTGTGCTCTTTAGCTGAAGAGTATTCTGCTGCTAAAATGTCTTCTTTACCCTAAGAATGTCTTGTCTGTGCTCTTTAGCTGAAGAGTATTCTGCTGCTGAAATGTCTCCTTTACCCTAAGAATGTCTTGTCTGTGCTCTTCAGCTGAAGAGTATTCTGCTGCTAAAATATCTCCTTTACCCTAAGAATGTCTTGTCTGTGCTCTTTAGCTGAAGAGTATTCTGCTGCTAAAATGTCTCCTTTACCCTAAGAATGTCTTGTCTGTGCTCTTTAGCTGAAGAGTATTCTGCTGCTGAAATGTCTCCTTTACCCTAAGAATGTCTTGTCTGTGCTCTTCAGCTGAAGAGTATTCTGCTGCTAAAATATCTCCTTTACCCTAAGAATGTCTTGTCTGTGCTCTTTAGCTGAAGAGTATTCTGCTGCTAAAATATTTCCTATACCTATATTTCAAAGCCTCAATTAAATAAATACGAAAACAGGCACCTGCGTCATGTTTTACACTGTATAACACATTCAGCTACTGTTATTGCCTCTACAAATATTATTTGTTTGTAAAACATGTTCTTGATTGCAGAAATAAGGCGCAAAAACTTCAAAGAAGCAACATAGGAAAGCCAAATCAAGAAGCAAACAAAAGCAATTGTAAACACTACTTAACTATTACTAAAATTTCTTTTTATGATCAAAATAAAATTCTCTTAATACTTATTGTGGAAAATCCTGTCAATCGAGATGTCAATGAAAGCAGAAGCTAATGAAAAAAAAAAAACATGCAATGATGCAGAACTTCAAGAAGGTAAAAAAAAAATAATCAACAACAAAAATATCAGGAGCAGAACCAACGGCAAAAAGAAGCAACATGAACTGAATACAAAGAACATGGAATGAAAATTTGGAAGGGACACGAGAAAAGAAATGTGCTGGATGAATAAGGAGAATGCAGTATATAAATAAAAAGTCGAGATAATAAAAAACCATACGTCAAGAAGGATAAAGGAATGAAAGAGAAGGCGAGGGGTGGGGGTGGGGGAGGTGGGGGGGATGAGAGATTTTTGAGGGAGGGGGGATTGGCCATGAGAGAAGATGAGGCAGGAGGAAGGAAAAGAAAAGCTGGCTGCTCGTCTTACGTCCTCTTACAAAATGTAGTTCGTCGGCATCTCTCTGAGCTTCCAGCATTTTGAAACAGTACTCAAAAATCGTGACAAAGGAA
>NC_090740.1:127215515-127225515 GCF_036898095.1 Palaemon carinicauda | reverse complement strand
ATTATTATTATTAATATAGAAATTCACTGTTGATGGCATTTGTGGACTTTAACAAAGCCGTTGATAGTGTGCTCCAGCCAATTTTGTGGAGTCTTGCGTTATTATGGAATTGGTCTAAAATACTGTATGTAAATTTGATTGTCTGTTCTTGAGTATAGCAAGTGAAAAGTTAATGTTAGCGGACTCCTGCCAAATGAATTTTCAGTAAACAACAAAGTACTCCAAGGGAATGTGTTGTCACCTATGTTGTTTATTCTCCACATGTCTTGTAGTGCATAGAATAGTTGGAAGTGGTGGAGAAGGATTGGACTGGATTGGTAATAAGAAATTAGCTCACCTAGAGTATGCTAATGACACTGTCCTTATTAGAAGAATACCACAGTATTTGTAATGCTTTCCCACCAGAATGCATGAAATATCACATGAGGTTGGGCTTAAGATAAATAGAAGAAAGACAGAGATGATGAGAACGGAATATGCAATTGAAGATGAAATATCATTAGAAGGAGAAAGGATTGATGAGGTAGAATCATTTAGATATTTAGGAGCTATGATCACTAAAATTGGAGATTAATGGAAAAAAATGTAAATCAGACAATGGCCAGATTAAGTAAAATTTGTTAAGCAAAACTCCTGAAATTACACTTAAATCTCAGGCTATATGTCGGTGTAACTGTATGAACATGAGTCATGGTATGACAATGGAACAATTTCTAACAAACATAGAAGTTTTAAGAACAAAGCCCTCAGAAGAATATTGGGATTTAAATGGCAAGATTAGAAATGAAACTATGAGAAGTTACCCGTGTACTATGTGTGGATGAGATCTTGGTGAGGGGTAGATGGAGATGGTTTAGGCATGCTCTTCGCACTCCCCAAGAGAGATTAGTTCACCAAACATTTAACTGTGCTCCGCAAGGTACTAGAAGAGTTGCAAGACTCAGGCCTACATGGCTGAGGACTGTGAAGCGTGAAGTCAGAGATGATGAATGTAGAAGTATTGAATTAAAAGCTCAATATAGAGAAGTGGGGCGAAATCTAATCGAAGGCCTTTTGCCTCAATAGACGTAGGAGGAGATGTAGATGATTTATTATTAATTTTATAATTATTATTACTATTATTATTATTATTATTACTTACTTACTTACTTACTTACTCAGCTATAACCCTAGTTGTAAAAGCAGTATGCTATAAGCCCAAGAGCTCCAATTGGGGAAAATAGCCCAGTGACTAAAGTAAATAAGGAAACGTAGAATAGTGTGCCCAAGTTTACCGACAAGCAAGAGAAATCTATCCCAAGCCAAGTGAAAGACCATGGTACAGAGGCTAGGGCACTACCCAAGACTAAACACCAATGGTTTATTGTTGGAGTGTCCTCTTAGAAGAGCTGCTTACCATAGCTCTTCTACCCCCTACTTGCTAAGCTACAACCTTAGTTGGGAAAGCAGGTTGCTATAAGCCCAAGTGCTCCAACAGGGAAAAATAGCTCAGTGAAGAAAGGAAATAAGTAGATAACAATTGATCAACAATGCATTTATTTCTCTGAAGAAACAATAAATGAGGAAGAAAACACCACGAAGAAGAACAAAAGACAAGCTAGTGTAAAAGTAGAACATGTAACTTTCAAGCACTTGGGAATATACAGTAGGATATGCTGTATTAAACACAAGTCGAAGAGAATATGATAGAAAATCCAGAAGATGACTCATCAGACGAAGACTTCAAACCTGGAAACCCCGGAAATGAACCTAATTCGGACTCTCGAACTCATCAATTCCTCCATCAGAAGATATAAAGGCGGGGTTACAGGGTCGAACGGTTTGTCGAACGCTGTTCGACAGGTAAGTGTTTGACGTGATGTTTGAACGGTTCGAAGAGTGTTTATTCTTGCCTGACTTTTGTGGGCTTCATTGTCCACTAAGCTTATTCATTTGTGACTTGACTCCATCTCTTCGAAACGTTTGACAAGTAGGTTTGACAACCGAGTTCGACGAACCATTCGACCGTGTAGACCCCACTTAAGTGATTTGCAAGAAACGCAGCGTCAATCAACAGGAGAAATACAAGCCTCACTACAAAGTCTCCCAGGTCTCTCCCACTTTGAAAAATCCACAAGGATCAACTTCAGCATCCAAAAACTACTACACCGGTTGATAAAAATAGCAGATAAAAAATTTAGAAGAAAAATGGCATTTATTGTACCAGACTGATGTTAAGACCACAAAAAAAAAAAAATCCACCTTTTATATTAATAAAATTGTGGTTAAACTACACTACATTCTCTTACTAATATTTGAATTTCCAAACTATTCCCTACAGCTAGCCAAATGTTCTCACTTTTCTTTCACCGTTCTTTCCTATCAACTAAAAAAGCTATCGGTAGTATCTCAACAAGTAGCTCGTGTTTGGAGCAACCTATTACCTATAATTAGTCCATGATGATTTAGTAAGTCTATGATTATTAAGTAAATCCGTGATGACTTACTAAGTCCATGATGATTTATTTAGGGTTCGACTAATCATTTGCTTTTGGATTCTGTGGGAAGAATGTGTCTGTACACTCAATGTATCATACGGTTTTAAAAGCGAGACAGTCGATAAATTACTTAATTTTTTTTTTTTTAAATTAAAATATTTTACGATGAATATTTCTTTATTGTAATTTTTACCTCCGCCAACGAAGTTGGAAGGAGGATATGTTTTACCGTTTTTGTTTGTTTGTTTGTGACCAGCTTCCTAGCCACAATTTTAGTTGCAGAATAATGAAACTTGCGAGGATTAACTATTATGTAAAAATCTGGAAATTATTAAATTTTGGAAGTTCAGGATTAAAGGTCAAGGTAACGGTCAAGCAAAATGTCTAATTCACGTAATCAGCCATAAGTTTGGCCATCCCTGTCACAGAGACCTCAAACTTCATTCATATTTGAGTGTAAGAAAATCCACACCAATTAATACATGTTAAGGTTAAAGGTCAAGGTCGAGCAAAAGGTCGAGAAATAAGCTGCCATGACGGAGGTCTGCGTTCTACTTCCCCTCTTAGTTTGTTTTGTTTTGGTCAAGAGGTGGAAACCAGTGGAATTTTCTCTTATATATCGTGAAGAATTTTTTTTTTTCAGAATTTAAGTTGAAATTAAATTTTTTTAATAAAAAAAGCTGCAAGCAAATTTCTAATACTTTATTGATGGAAGAAATCAAATCTGTAGGATTTGTCATTTGCAAAACTCGGCTAAAGAACGACTAAAGCCAATCAACGCCAGTATGACGTGCGAACACGATTGAATAAGATTTACTGTTTGTGTCATTCAAGGGTAAATGTCACACAGAATTATGGCTCCGCAAGATATTCATCAGGAAGAAAGTGCAGACTGAAAAGCTCAGTGGACCTTAACCATTGTATTACATGGTGAAATTGATTTTCAAGAATCTAGAAATTATTTTTACAAACTATCGTATCATTCTGTTTAATTCCAGAGTGTTTTATAACAATTTCCTTATCTTGGCCATGTCGATTTGCAGTTAATCCTGAAGGAATTTTTGTATTCGTTAATGGCAAGATATTTATGGTAGCATTTTATTTACCAGTAATTTTTTTATTCAATTTATTAATATAAACAAACTAGTAGTTGCACATACACACAGATTCAGTACACGAATGTTTATTCATGTCGAAAGCCAGATTTCGGAAAGAGGCTGATATGAAGCATCTTTTCTGGCGAAAAGTTTTAAAAAGGCGGAAAAAGTTAGCAAAAGGAGATCTGTGTAAGCAATGTTGTTATCAGTTTCTTGGAAGGAGATGCAGTAGGATGAAGCAGAGCGCTGGGGGCCTTGGGACGTATCTCGCTGGGGTGGCTTAAGAGAATTTAAGAGTTGTCTGGGGGGGAAGGATATTGGGGAGTAGGGTGCCCCTTTTAGGATGTCCCTCTGTTGGGAGGGCAAGAGAGTCCTGAGGTCGAAGGAGGTCGAACGTCTGCCCTCCGGTTGATCAAGGGGCTATTGTGTATGAGCCTGAACTATGAAAGTTTCGTTTGTATCGGGTTTTGTTGTTGTTGTAAAGTCAGCAAAGAGGCCAAAACTCGGTGATTTTTTTTTTTTTTTGAAGTGTGGAAAAAGAGAAGAAATTTTTTGCGGTCACCTCCCCCCCCCCAAACTCTATCCACCCTATTTATCCCCCCCCCCCCCTTCTCCTTACTCTCCATTCCTCCAGCCTTCCTCAATTTACCGCCGACATCGACCTCACGTTCTTGATACGTTTGCAATTGCTTCAATTGTCTGTATCCATCAGGAACAATCTAATTCCATTGCGTGATGCGGTGAGGTCTGCAATTGCTGCTCTTCATTTTTGTAAAGTGTGCAAGGTTTATCTTTCGAGTAATATATATATATATATATATATACATACATACATACATGTGTGTGTATATAATATATATATATATATATATATATATATATATACATATATACACACTTTTACACACACACACATATATATATATATATATATATTATATATATATAATATATATATATATATATATATATATAATTCCGTTTGCTCATGTCATGTCTTCATAAATGTTAGTTGTGTGGAAATATATTTTTGCACTCATCTTTTCCCGTTAAATCAGTTATCTTTAAACACAGAAACTATTATCATCGTTTGTCTTTGTATCATCATCAAAAGTCCTTTAGACATTCTTTACCCACCATGTCTCTCTTAACCAATTTACCACTCATTCGGTCGTCCTTTCGACCCTCAGGTCTTCTGTAATTGCCATTGTGAAGGTGACTGTATTGTCATTTGTTGAATAATTATGAAATGGCTCTAACAAGTTAGAATATTAAGTCATTAGGGAAGGAATTAACGTCATAATGGCTCTGAGAGGAGGAACATGTGATGCGAAATGGGCTTTGAGATATGACGTCTGAGGTGGTGAAAATATGAAATGACCATAGGATGTTTGTTCATGAATATGTTACGAGATGTGTAGTATTTTCTGTATGGATATGAATATGAAAACTAGAAATTGCCATAATTAAAAATTTGCATAAAAAAAAACGGTAAAAGTCTGGCAACATTTATTCCATGATTTTGACCGTTTTAAAAACGGATATATTGACGTAAAGGAGTGAAATTAAGGTCACCAACCCGTGAAAGATATTGAAAAAATCAGATAAAATTACGGTCGCCTGCATATTACTGAAATACGGTTAAGATCAGTATTTTTACGGAGAATTTCTGATTAAAATTACGGTTTTTTTTTCTAACAGTGTAGATTATTCGTTCATAAATTTCTTCCGAGATGTATATAGTGTATGGATATGAAGTGCCTCCAAGAGAAAATAATCCCTATACCGAATAGCGACATCTTGGAAGTTGTAACTTTTCCTCTGTATTGTACATTACGCGAAGTGTGTGCGGCTTTCGTCATTGTAGGAGACTTCTCTTTCCCTCCCTGTGATGCTTTTGTTGCATAGCATCAATGTTCTGGCCACGTGTCAGCCCAACGGATTGGGACAATGGCCTCTTGATTTGTTGAGTTTGGTGTGCGACGACCTTAGAGTGCGAGAGGGTCTAAGACGGCCGTGGTTTTGGAGGTGTCAGGGAAACGCATTCCAAATTCTCTTTCTTCGAATTACTTTTGTGTGTGTTTGTTGCGCTTGGGTGCTTATTAGAGTTAATGCTTTGTACAATTTATAATCGTTGTGTATTGATTTATCGTTAATGTTCATCATTTACTGTTCCTAAAATATCTTATATTTCCTTGTTTCTTTTCCTCACTGGGCTATTTTCCCTGTTTGAGCGTCTGGGCTTGAAGAATCCTGCTTTTAAAACTAGGATTATAGCTTAACAAGTAATAATAATAATAATAATAATAATAATAATAATAATGATAATGATAATAATAATTTAAGCTTTCTGCACTATTTTCTTGTACTAATTTTATCCCCCTTATGCTATTACATAAGAAACAATAAAATTGTATGGGAATAATTTTGGGCGAGGTTGAATATATTTTTTCAGACGATCATATACTATGTGGATGCCTCTACGTACAGAAATGGATAACCTCGAAGAAAGGTGCAAATGATAACCATGAAATTTGGGAGATGAGACAGTCGGTGAGAAGCATTTGGGAAACCGAAGAAGAAATAAATCTTAGAGCAGTTATTATTATTATTACTTGCAAAGCTACAATCCTAGTTAGAAAAATAGGATGGTATAAGCCCAAGGGCTCCAACAGGGAAAATAGCCCACTGGAGAAAGGAATCAAGGAAAACTAAAATGTTTTAAGAACAGTAACATAAAAGTAAATATTTCCTTTATAAACTAGAAAAACGTTAACAAGGAATAATATTGAATAATTTGCTTGAGTATACCCTCAAACAAGAGAATTCTAACCCAAGATAATGGAACACCATGGTACAGAGGCAATGGCACTACCCAAGACAAGAGAGCAATGGTTTGATTTTGGAGTGTCCTTCTCCTAGAAGAGCTGCTTACCATAGCTAAAGAATCTCTTCTACCCATACCAGGAGGAAAGTGGCCACTAAACAATTGCAATGCAGTGTTAACCCCTGGAGAGAAGAAGAACTGTTATGGTAATCTCAGTGTTGTCAGGTGTATGAGGCCAGACTTTTCGGTGTATGTGTAGGCAAAGGGAAAATGAACCGTAACCAGAGAGAAGGTTCCTGGTACTGTCTGGCCAGTCAGAAGGACCCCATAACTCTCTAGCGGTAGTATCTCAACGGATGGCTGGAGCCCTGGCCAACCTCCTACCAATGAAAAAAATTACTTTTGCATTGATCGTGTGTATTTGCATACTGTAGCCTACTACTTTTGCAGTGTCTTTCTTGGTTTTATTTGTTCATGAATATTCATTTTCTGTAAACTACTCTTTTTATGCATTTATTTATCCAAGGGAAAATTCTCTCTCTCTCTCTCTCTCTCTCTCTCTCTCTCTCTCTCTCTTCTCTCTCTCTCTCTCTCTCTCTCTCTCTCTCTCTCTCTCTCTCTCTCTGCGCCTTTTATGTTTGTATCCCGGCCCCCTTTTTATAGGATTCATAAAGTATATGGAAAAATGAATTTTTTGTAACCTTCTGTTTTAAATGAGACATGCTTTTGCATTTATTTTTCAGCGATTTATACTAATTCTATGCCATTTCGTGTGGAGAAAAATAAACCGATTTAGCCTTAATTCACTACCAGTTTCTATGCGTGTTGATTTACTGTTTGCAGACGTTTTCTCCAGATTTTTCACGAAATGTTTGATGGATTTCCAAGCATGTAGTAATGAAGTGGAAGAAACATTTTTTTTATAATAAAGAGAAAATTCGCTACCTGTATGCGGGATGAACTGTTTGTCAAAAAACTTCAGCCAAATAATTTCTTTGGGTCGCTGAATCCTGTACGAAACTCCTGTTGAGAATTATTTGCACAACTAGCGAAGCACACCCTAAACCGAAAAAAAATGGAAGCCAATTTCTGCTCGGTTTCATATTGTTTGGCAATGTATTTTTCTGCCCGATATGTAATACGACCCCTTTCGTCTCATAATTATATTAGATTAATGAAGGATTTTTTTTATTGAAATGAAGCTACAGGCGCTAATAATATAATCACAAAGTTTATTTATGTATATGTTAGCAAGATTTTATTCGTTGGGAGTTTGCAGCTGGTTTATCTTTTATGCAATTTTTAATTGACGTTATATCATTGATAAAGAATATAGGATTGATAAAGAATCTTAGATTTCTTAAGAAGTGTTGAAGTTTGTTGTGATTTATTACGACATTAAATAGTTATTTCTCACATCTCCATAGCAAAAAAGGTTGTCTCTGCCAATATCGTTACGTAACGATATTGGTTGAAGAGACTTTAACCAATATCCTTACGTAACGATATTGGTTGAAGAGACTTTAACCAATATCGTTACGTAACGATATTGGTTGAAGAAACTTTAACCAATATCCTTACGTAACGATATTGGTTGAATAGACTTTTAGCTACGGTAAGCAGCTCTTCTAGGAGGACATTCCAAAATCAAACCAGTGTTCTCTAGTCTTGGGTAGTGCCATAGTTTCTGTATCATGGTCTTCCACGCTCTTGGGTTAGAGTTCTCTTTCTTAAGTTTACACTCGGGCACACTATTCTATCTGATTTCTCTTTCTTGCTTCGTTAAAGTATTTATAGTTAATATAGGAAATATTTATTCAGATGTTGATGTTTTTAAATTATTTTATTTTTCCCTGTTTCCTTTCCTCACTGGGCTATTTTCCCTGTTGGGGCCCCTGGGCTTATAGCATCCAGCTTTTCTAACTAGGGTTGTTCCTTAGCAAATAATAATAATAATAATAATAATAATAATGATGTTGATGATGATAAGGTTGCTGTAGCCAGATTTGTAACGTCTCTGCCTGGTGTTTGACAGTTACGGGTTCGAGTCCCGCTCAGACTCGTTTGTGTCATTAGGGTCTGCAACCTTACTATCCTTGTGAGCTAAGGTTTGGGGGAGCCTATAGGTCTATCTGCTGAGTCTTCAGCAGCCACTGTCTGGCCCTCCCTGGTCCTAGCTTGGTTGGAGAGGAGGCTTGGTCGCTGATCATATAATATATGGTCAGTCCTGATTGCTAGGGCGATGTCACTGTCCCTTGCCTCTGCCATTCTTGAGCGACCTTTAAACCTTTAAACAGAAACTTGGATAACTCGCATGGTAAAATCTACCGTGCAGTATCAAAGCTACCACGTGCGAAAAGACAGTTTGGGTTGTGATCTGTTATGCATTTTCGTTTTTTTTTTTTTTTTAAGAGGTTTATGTTTATTTTAAGCAAACTCTGATAGGTGTCTCGACTGAGGCCAACATTTGCTTTGGTAGGAGGAGCGTTAAGAGGAGTGTGTGCTGTATGAAGTGCATGTACTTTTTAGCTCAATCTAAAAGCGAAATTCCACCTTACATTGCAATTTCGCCGTTTAATTTCTTTTACAGTATTATTGAAATTTTGTTAATAGTAAATGATAGATAATAAATTTATAGAAATAAAAAATTGATAGATTTTTATAATAGTAAAAACTGTATAGATGTGTAGATTAACAAGAACGTTGTTTTAATTAATCACAAAATTCTGTTTTAGTTTTTTTTTTTTTTTTGTAGTTTCAATTAAATGTTCTTTGACCAAATGTTGGTAAGAGCTTAAGCCTACTATGCCACTCTAGTAAGGCCTTGTGTCGGGAAACAAAATTAATGATCAACTTTTGGCGAATGCCGCAGACCTTTACACCATCG
Organism: Palaemon carinicauda; assembly: GCF_036898095.1. NCBI lineage: Eukaryota > Metazoa > Arthropoda > Malacostraca > Decapoda > Palaemonidae > Palaemon > Palaemon carinicauda. The sequence continues at coordinate 127,216,227 of NC_090740.1, read as the reverse complement.
TATTGCATTTAGACTAAATAAAGTTTATCACATCTAGACTTTACAGTAATTAAATTCGTTTAGCCAGAAAATCTTTACAAGAGCAAGAGCTCCATTAAAATACCAACATATTCGAACACGAAGAAGTGTTTATAGATTTAGTCCCTTGAATAATGATGCAAGAAGTAGTGTTCCTAGAACAATAATAAGCATGAATAAAGATTCTGGATTAGATTAAAGCCTGGGTTGGAACACGCAAGGCAGATTGGCCTGTATATTGTGAGGATAAGAAGATTTGTTTTGTGTCCTTTTGGGGTTTTAATATCTGTGATTTATGTTGTTTCAAAGCAAAGAAAGTGCAGAGCTATGGGTCCTTTTTCGTATCCCCAATATGGTTAATTATAGTGCGTGGAGGCACTGATGTTTCAGTGATATTTGGTGGTAATGAAGAGAATCTCTACAATAGTAAGCAAAAATTTGTTTAATAAAGAGAATCTCTGCCAAAATAATCAAAACATGTTTGTGATGAAGAGAATCTCTACAATGGTAAGCAAAAATTTGTTTTTATTAAAGGGAATCTCTGCAAAAGTAAGCTAAGATTTGTTTTTAATAAAGGGAATCTCTGCAAAAGTAAGCAAAGATTTGTTTTTAATAAAGAGAATCTCTGCAAAAGTAAGCAAAAATTTGTTTTTAATGAAGGGAATATCTGCAAAAGTAAGCAAAAATTTGTTTT
>NC_090740.1:127198015-127205515 GCF_036898095.1 Palaemon carinicauda | reverse complement strand
AATGGATAAAAAAATTTAGAATCAGAATCTTCATATCTGAATTGTGACAAACTAATTTTCATAATTGGCATATATTTTTGTCATACGAATTAAGTCGAAAGAAAGGGTGTAGTAATAATACTCACCATAAATTACATAACTTTTTCCCTTCTACCAGACTTCCTAACTTCACGGAAAAGTAGTTAACCTTTTGAGCTCACTAGTTCTTTTCGTCTGTGTGTGTGCGTGTGTGTGTGCGGGGGCTTGAGCATACTAAAAAGTCTTTCAAGTATGGTAGTTATACCAGGCTCTGAAATTTTGGTGTCTCTCTACTTCCAGAATTCGTTGTAATTGGCTCTGTTGGCAATGTGTACCCTATAAAAGGACTGGAAAAGTGGATTTCTTTTGTATATGAAGAGACTTGTGCGTTGTACTGTGTCTGGCCATTACAGAATACACTTGAACAAAGTAGCAGAGGTTTTGTATATTCGGTATCAGTTGACTTCACAATTAAAATCAATTTATTTTTCTATTTTATACTTCTATTTACGTATTCCACCTTACATTTTTGTTTTTATTTAGCACAGTTATCTTGATTTCTTCAGTGCATTAAATCAAACATTTATAACGTTTTAAAAGCTTCCAGAAGACTAGAATTACTGCCAGATCTATGCTCAGACAACATCTACTTATTGTAAGGACAGAATTAGGTCTAGGAATTTTAAGTCTGCCATCGCCACCTCTCTTTCCCCATTCCCTGGAGTGTATCCTCCTAACGTCGTGTGACATTTTTTGTAATTGCCAGTAGGCGGTGAACAGGCGACAGGGGCTTGGGGGAGGGGATGAGATTCGGGGTGCCTTGTGGTAGGGGTATATATAAGAGGGTTGTGGGATGCCCACCTGTTGGTGCTTTATTTTGAATGAGGATTTTAATGGGTGTGTAAATTGGCCATGGGTGTATTCTGTTTGGGAGGAAGTGTGCGTCCTTTGCTCTTCATTTGTTTGAGTGGTAACAGAAATTTGGCTGCGCTCTAGACGTGGTGGGAAGCTATCTAGCTTCTTGCTTACTCGTACCTTTTCATCCTGTTCTACCGAATTATCCATACAAATATTCCCGTATAAAAATGTTTACTTGCATTATTGTATACATATACGTATTTACATTAATTTATAAACCTTTCTTGCAACTACATCTAATATCCTTTTCCCTATTTTTCAAATAACTCTAATCATAAATACAATAAATTTCTGTGAAAACAGAATACACATCTTTCACTTTTGCATCCAACTAATCATTCTTAAATGTGATTTGCTCCTATCCAGGAAATCAGTTTATTGCTTTCAGTCCAATATTATTATATGTATTCTGATCACCTTCTACATCACGTCTCTATCGATTTCGTCATCACTTTAACCCTCCATCGATTTTGTCAAAGCAATACATCTCGATCGATATCTTCATCATATTGCATCTATATCGATTTGTCACCGCGTTACCTCTTTATTGATTTTGTCATCACATTATATATCTCGTAGATTTTGTCATTATTTTACATTATCGATTTCGTCATGATATTTCCTCTCTCGATTTTGTCATCACGTTAACCCTTTATTGATTTTGTTATCACGTTACCTCTCTGTCGAGTTTGTCATCACGATAACTATCAATTTTGTTAACACGTTCTCTCTCGATTTTGTCATCACGTTAACCCTTTATTGATTTTGTTATCACTTTACCTCTCTGTCGAGTTTGTCATCACGATAACTATCAATTTTGTTATCACGTTACTTCTCTCTCGAATTTGTTATCACGTTACCCCTTTATTGATTTTGTTATCACGTTACCTCTCTGTCGAGTTTGTCATCACGATAACTATCAATTTTGTTAACACGTTCTCTCTCGATTTTGTCATCACGTTAACCCTTTATTGATTTTGTTATCACGTTACCTCTCTGTCGAGTTTGTCATCACGATAACTATCAATTTTGTTATCACGTTACTTCTCTCTCGAATTTGTTATCACGTTACCCCTTTATTGATTTTGTTATCACGTTACCTCTCTGTGGAGTTTGTCATCACGATAACTATCAATTTTGTTAACACGTTACTTCTCTCTCGATTTTGTTATCACATTCCTCCTTTATTGATTTTGTTATCACGTTACCTCTCTGTCAAGTTTGTCATCACGATAACTATCAATTTTGTTAACGCGTTACTTCTCTCTAGATTTTGTTATCACGTTACCCCTTTATTGATTTTATCACGTTACCCCTTTATTGATTTTGTTATCACGTTACCTCTGTCTAGTTTGTCATCACGATAACTATCAATTTTGTTAACGCGTTACGTCTCTCCAGATTTTGTTATCACGTTACCCCTTTATTGATTTTGTTATCACGTTACCCCTTTATTGATTTTGTTATCACATTACCTCTCTGTCTAGTTTGTCATCACGATAACTATCAATTTTGTTATCGCGTTACTTCTCTCTCGATTTTGTTATCACATTACCCCTTTATTGATTTTGTTATCACGTTACCCCTCTGTCGAGTTTGTCATCACGATAACTATCAATTTTGTTATCGCGTTACTTCTCTCTCGATTTTGTTATCACGTTACCCCTTTATTGATGTTGTTATCACGTTACCCCTCTGTCGAGTTTGTCATCATGATAACTATCAATTTTGTTAACACGTTACTTCTCTCGATTTTGTTATTACGTTACCCCTTTATTGATTTTGTTATCACGTTACCTCTCTGTCGAGTTTATCATCACGATAGCTATCAGTTTTGTAATCACGTTACTTCTCTCTTGATTTTTTTATCACGTTACCTATCTCTCGATTTTGTCATCACGTTACCTATCTCTAGATTTTGCTATTCCATTACCCCTTTATCGATTTTGTCATCACGTTACCTATCTCTAGATTTTGCTATTCCATTACCCCTTTATCGATTTTGTCATCACGTTACCTATCTCTAGATTTTGCTATTCCATTACCCCTTTATCGATTTTGTCATCACGTTACCTCTTTCGATTTTGTCATTGTTACCTCTCTAGGTTTTGCTATTACATTACCCCTTTATCGAAGTTGTCATCACGTTATCTCTCAACGAATTTGTCATCACGTTACTTCTCTAGATTTTGCTATCACATTACCCCTTTATCGAATTTGTCATCACGTTATCTCTAACGGTTTTGTCATCACGTTACTTCTCTAGATTTTGCTATCACATTACCCCTTTATCGAATTTGTCATCACGTTATCTCTAACGATTTTGTCATCACGTTAACTCTAACGGTTTTGTCATCACGTTACTTCTCTAGATTTTGCTATCACATTACCCCTTTATCGAATTTGTCATCACGTTATCTCTAACGATTTTGTCATCACGTTACTTCTCTAGATTTTGCTATCACATTACCCCTTTATCGAATTTGTCATCACGTTATCGCTAACGATTTTGTCATCACGTTAACTCTAACGGTTTTGTCATCACGTTACCTCTTTCGATTTTGTCATCACGTTACTTCTCTAGATTTTGCTATCACATTACCCCTTTATCGAATTTGTCATCACGTTATCGCTAACGATTTTGTCCTCACGTTACCTCTCTTATCTTTTTATCACATTACTTCGCTATCAATTGTTCATCACGTTACCTTCATATATTTTGTCATTACATTAACACTATATATCGTATGTCATCACGTCACCTGGCTATAGATTTTGTCATCTCACTACCCCTGCATCTACTCTATTAGAAGCAGCAATTCCATGAACGGCTTTTTTTCATCACTTTGAAACTATTCACATTTCTCTATGGAGAACACACCTTTCGCTTCTAAATTCAACGTGTCCTCTCATTAACTTTTTTGGTTCTTTCACTCGAGTCTTTATATGCATTCTCATTTTACATGTATATTAAAATCCCCTTTTGCTTTGTGAGGAATTTGTAGTAAGGCTTCGTGTTTTATTGCACGATGTGGGAAGCTTTTCTGCCTTTCTAATTTTACTGTTAACAATTCTACACTTTATAAACTTTCTCTGGTAGATTATAGAGGGATTTCCCTGTTGGTAACATTTTATCATAATTTTGTTGTATAGTATTATTCGAAATTTAGGGGAAGCTGTATAACAAAATTGTTTAATATTATTCAAAATTGTATTGGAAACTGTTTTACAAAGACTTAAAGTAAGTGTGATTATATGGACGTATACAAATAAGTCTTTTCATAGCTTTCCAAGTTGAATTTTCCGTCCTTTTTTTTTCCTGGTAGATCCAAACTCATAAAGTTATGCTTAAACTGATATTAAATGGCATACTCGTCTAAACTCGGCAATATGTAAGTGGTTTTCATCCACGAGAAAAGACAACTGAAATTGACTTTGTTGTGGGGGGAACAGTTTCCCGTTTCCAGTTTCCAGTTTCCATGCATTTAAGTCTGGCGTAGCAATAGTTTCTGAGCCTCCGGTTTACCAATACGAGGCTGTTCTATTTACCGAGAGTTTCCATCCTGCCATCAAATCCAGTGGAAGTATTTTTGTGCTTTATAATTGGTGGGGAAAAGTATAATTACGAAAATGACAACGTGCCTCTCATTTCGTGGACGGTATTCCCAAATTGCTGAAGATTTACGAGAGAGAGAGAGAGAGAGAGAGAGAGAGAGAGAGAGAGAGAGAGAGAGAGAGAGAGAGAGATGCAATGCCCCGTCTCTCTCTCTCTCTCTCTCTCTCTCTCTCTCTCTCTCTCTCTCTCTCACCATGAAAGCGAGAGGTTGCATCACTGTGAAATCCTCTCTCTCTCTCTCTCTCTCTCTCTCTCTCTCTCTCTCTCTCTCTCTCTCTCTCTCTCTCTCTCTCTTCTCCATTCACCATGTATCCGCTTTGAACTCCCATTAGAAGGTATCCAGGTGCGATCAGCAGATACTGCGTTGAAACTTTCACATATTCGACCGTTTCAGATATTTAGGAGGTCTGCAGAACTGCCGCTGCTATCCTGAATATTTCCCCCCACAAAAATTCCCATGTCAGAATATACCAGCCTCCGCCATTTCCATCCGTCGCTTCCTGTCCGTGTTCTAATTTTAGATATTCGAAAATGTTATGAGGTATAGGGTGTTTCTTTGGAATTTGGATGAAATGGCGAGAGCTGGGCACATAGCTTGAGAAGTATAAAAATAATACGGTGGAGTATGTTTAGTATTTTGGAGGAATAAATTGTTTTTATGTTATGTATAATGTTCTGGAGGAAGAATATTTTTTTATATTATGTATGATGTTTTAGTACTTGCATTGACTCTTATTCTGAAAGATTAAATAATTAATTTGACGTTATGCATATTTATCTGAGCGGTTGAAGTAATGGTTTTATTTTATGCATAATGTTCTTGGGAAATAATTTACCGCTTTTACTTTATGTATCTTGATCGGGATGAAAAAATTGTATTTACTCCTGTATAATGTTTAAAAGTTTAAAGGTCGCTCATGAATGGCAGAGGCAAGGGGCAGTGTCATTGTCCTATAAAGCAGGACAATACCCTAGAGACTGACCATGTTACAAATGATCAGCGCCCAAGCCCCCTCTCCACTCGAGCTAGCACCAAAGAGAGCCAGGCAATGGCTGCTGATGACTTAGCAGATAGACCCATAGGTTCCCCCAAACCTCCCATCCTTAGCTCACAAGGATGGTGAGGTTGCAGCCACCAAAGGAACTAACGAGCCTGAGCGGGATTCGAATCCCAGTCTGGCAATCGCCAGGCAAGGACGCTACCTCCAGGCCACCACAATTTTAGAATTCCTCGTTCCCCTAAGCAAGTGTTATTTTATTTATTGTGACCTTTTCCATATATTCAATGGTAGAAATTTTGAAGGCGGATAGGATATTGCACGAGTTATTGCGAGAGAGAGAGAGAGAGAGAGAGAGAGAGAGAGAGAGAGAGAGAGAGAGAGAGAGAGAGAGAGAGTGAGTGAGTGAGTGAGTGGTCTTTTTCCTTTTAAAGGATAAACCAATATCTATAGCAGTTATCTCGTGAAACCGCTAGATATCTAAGTTAGCAACATGAGTAGCGACACTGTTCTGGATTCATAAGTTTATTTAATACACTTGGGCACACTGTTTTATCTAATTCATCTTCCTCTTGTTTTGTTAAAGTGTATATAGCTTATATAGGAAATATTTGTTGTAATGTTGTTACTGTTCTTAAATTATTTGGTTTTTCCTTGTTTCCTTTCCTCACTGGGCTATTTTCCCTGTTGGGACCCCAGGGCATCCGGCTTTTCCAACTAGGGTTTTTCCTTAACAAGTAATAATAATAATAATGATAATAATAATAATAATAATAATAATAATCATATTTTCCGTATCCTTCTTCGTTTCTGTTATTTACTGATTACATTTTCATAGGTGTATTCTGATCTCTGGTGTCCTCAAGTTAATGACGTTTTGTCTAGAATATATTATTATTATTATTATTATTATTATTATTATTATTATTATTATTAGCCAAGCTACAACCCTAGTTGGAAAAGCCAGATGGACAATAATAAAATCCCACTTTATAAAACACGGCGTTAATGTACATGTTTGTTTTAAATGTGCGTAAAATGGAGACGTCTGCTGACAAGGAACATGATTGCGGTGCTAAATGTTTGTCAGGAAAGGTCCAAATAATAACAACGAGCATGCTAATGATAACAATGACTAAAGTTTCTCTCGTTAGTTAACGCGTAAGAGTAGTCATTTTCGTTATCATCATTTTCGACATGATTTCTCTCTCTCTCTCTCTCTCTCTCTCTCTCTCTCTCTCTCTCTCTCTCTCTCTCTCTCTCTCTCTGTTTTGACGCTGTTACTGTTTTTAGAATGATATATTGTTATTTCATTCTCATCATTTATTTATTTCCTTATTTCCTTTCCTCACTGTGCTATTTTTCCCTATTAGAGCCCTTGGGCTTATTGCATCTTGCTTTTCCAACTAGCGTTGTAGCTTGGCTAGTAATAATAGTAATATATATATATATATATATATATATATATATAGATATATATATATATATATATATATATATATATATATATATATATATATATATTTATTTAATCACTAATACTATTACTACTACAAATCAAATTACAACCCTAGTTTCGAAGGTAGAATACAAGCATCCCAAGGTTCCAACAGAAAATCCATATGAAATTTAAAAAAAAAAATCATTTTACAGTAAAAAGAATGAGCAAAGCAAGTTATATCAAACCATAAAATAATAAGGTAAGGCGTTATGTTGGGAAAGTTGTAAATAAGGTAGAACACAGAGGTATCCTTAAGTATAAGGCTCTAAAAAGTGTTGGAGAGTTGGCCAAATGAAGTTGTGCAGTGTGCGTGTAATGGTTTGACACTTGATTAGCCTTTTGTACACGTATCTAAAGCGAGTGATTGCGCGTTTTCTCCTCTGGAGGATGAAATTTGGGATGATCTAATTAAAGGGTAAACATCGCAGTGTTTTTGGTTTTCTTCGTAC
>NC_090740.1:127163546-127168546 GCF_036898095.1 Palaemon carinicauda | reverse complement strand
AAACAGCCAAGAAAAATAACAAATACAAAAGATAAACAGCCAAGAAAAATAACAAATACAAAAGATAAACATAAAATAACAAATACGAAAGATAAACAGCCAAGAAAAATAACAAATACAAAAGATAAACAGCAAAGAAAAATAACAACAAATACAAACAATAAACAGCAAAGAAAAGTAACAAATACAAACGATAAGTAGCAAAGAAAAATAACAAATACAAACGATAAACAGCAAAGAAAAATAACAAAAACAAACGATAAACAGCAAAGAAAAACAACAAATACAAACAATAAACAGCAAAGAAAACTAACAAATACAAACCATAAAGAGCAAAGCAAAAATAAACAAATAGCAAAGATACACAGCAAATGGTACACTCGGGCACGCTATTCTATCTTGTTTATCTTCCTCTTGTTTTTCTTTTAAGATTTTATAGTATAAATATGACAGTTCTAATTTAGTGTTACTAATGATCTTAAAATATTTATTCTAATTGTAATTAAATCTCTTCTAGTTTATTTATTTCCTTGTTTCCGTTACTAACTGGGCTATTTTCCGTGTTGGAGCCCTTGGGCTTATAACATCCTGCTTTTCAAAGTATTATAATACTACTACTACTACTACTACTACTACTACTACTACTACTACTACTACTACTACTACTAATAATAATAATAAACAGTAAAAAAACAAATATAGCGGATAAAGAGCGAAGAAAAATAATCCCAAATACAAATGGAAATCAACACTGAACAACACAAAAGAAACACAATAAACAAACATAGAAAACTGCCAAACAAAAACAACACAAACTAAGAAAGAAAGACAAGGAGCAAACAAACCGACGGGTGGACTTCATAAGAAAATCAGGCCCCAACAATGATAAACAACATCGTTACGGGCAGTTTGAAACAACTTGTCTTCGCCACAACAACCTTTTGTAGACGTGAGTTATTCGTTCTTATACTTGGACGTTTCGTGGAAATTTAATAGACATAGACCGTAAGGGGAGGGGTTAAGATAGGGGGAGGGGTTTAGACAGGGGAAGGGGTTTAGAAAGGGGAAGGGGTTGATAAAGGGGGAAATGGGTTGAGATTGGGGGAGGGGTTAATAAAGGGGAAGGGGTTGAGAAAGTGGGGAATGGCTAAGAAAGGGGATAAGGTTAAGAAAGGGAGGAGGGATTAAGAAAGGGATGGAGTTAAGAAAGGGGGAAATGGGTTAAGAAAGGGGGAAATGGGTTAAGAAAGAGGGGAGGGGTTAAAAAAGGGATGAGGTTATGATGAGGAGGGGATAAGAAAGGGACGAGAGATATAGACAGGGGGAAATGGGTTAAAAAATAGGGGAGGGGTTAAGGAAGAGGGTGGGGTTAAGAAAGGGGAGGGGTTAAGGAAGGGGGGGATTAAGAAAAGGGAGGGGTTAAGGAAGAGGGTGGGGTTAAGAAAGGGGAGGGGTTAAGGAAGGGGGGGGGTTAAGGAAGGGGGGGTTTAAGAAAAGGGAGGGGTTAAGGAAGAGGGTGGGGTTAAGAAAGGGGAGGGGTTAAGGAAGGGGTTGGGTTAAGAAAGGGGAGGGGTTAAGGAAGGGGGGTAGTGTTAAGAAAGAGTGAAGGATTAAGAAATGGGGAGGAGTTTAGAAAGGGGAAGGGGCTAAGAAAGGGGGAGAGTTTAAGAAAGGGGTGGGCTTAAGAAAGGCAAAAGGGGTTAAGAAAGGGGAGGAGTTGAAGAAGAGGGTGAGGTTAAGAAAGGGATGGGTTTAAGAAAGAAGAAAGACGGAGGGGTTAAGAAAGGGGAGAGGTTAAGAAAAGGTGGAGGGGTTAAGAAAGGGGGAGGAGTCAGGAGCGGGGGAGGGGTTAAAAAGGGGGGGAGGGGAATGGGTAAGACTTACCGGGGGAAGGAGCAGGGGAGAGTGAAGTGCTAAAGAAGGGGGAGGATTATGTCTAAGCTCGTATACCCGACCCGTCAAGAATGATGGTAAATATTCATATAGATATGTAATCACGCACACTCCTCTCACCAGGGTATGATTACTCCCTCTCTCCTATCCAAGGGATGGGTAGACCTAGGCGTGACCGAAATGGATAAAAAACACAAATGTAAGGGGGAAGGGAGATGTTGCAGAGGAGCAGAAGTTGAAGGGAGCAAGAGGGAGGAGATAGAGGAGGGGGAGGGGCAGGAGGGGGACGGGGAAGGGACGAGTGAGAAGGTAAGTAGAAGTTCTGCGAACTTGAGAAAAGTGTCTGAAGGAATCTTCCAATTATGACGGTGTGTTCAACTTCGTGGAGGGTTGAGGACCTCGAATTGATGCCAACAATACATCACAACTGATGAAAATTATCCTGGTCTAAAAGTACCCACACGCACGCACACACACAGACACACACACACACATATATATATATATAATGTATATATATATACATATTTATTTATTTATATATATATATATATATATATATATATATATATATATATATATATATATATATATATATATATAGGAATAACACTAAGAGATGGGTATTTTCAAGTGTACTTTTTCCCTAGGAGAGAAAAAGAGCAGCATGGATACGTGAACAAACTATGGTAGAGAATATTATAACTTGTAAGAAAAAGAAATGGCCATAGGCAAGACATATAATGAGAAGGACAGATAACAGATGGACAAGAGAAATAACAGATTGGGTCACTAGAGATTATAAACGATGCAGGGGAGGAAAGAGAAAAAGATGGATTGAGGAACTAAGAAAATTAGCGGGTATAGACTGGTGTAGAAAGGCCTTTAACAAAGGCGAGTGGAGGGACACCATAAGCAGTGCGTCAAACCCCCCATACATCCACTACACAGATTTACACTTCCTGGATGTTAATGTCCTTTCTAAAATACACCTTGCACTGATCTATCACAGCCTATCAGAGCTTTCCTCTACTCCAGCCTCCTGTTAATTACAAACGATTTTCACTATGGTTGCCAGGTATAGAACAGGTGAAGTTTGCTCGATCTTAATACGACTGAACTTAGTTATTAACTAGAGGGGCACTCAGTAAAGCGCAGAATTCCGTCGCGGCAGCTTATTTCTCAACCTTTTACTCGACCTTGACCTTGACGATGTATTAATTGGCGTGGATTTTCATACACGCAAATATGAATTAAGTTTGAAGTCTCTGTGACAACCATGTACAAACTTATGGCTGATTACGTAAATTGGATATTTTGCTTGACCGTGACCTTAACCTTTAACCCTGACCTTCCAAAATCTAACCATTTCCACCTTTTTGCCTAACAGTTAATCCCTGCAAGTTTCATTACTCTACGATTAAAGCTGTGGCCATGAAAATGTTCACAAACAAATACATACACAAATTACAAACACACAAACGGGCGAAAACATAACCTACTTCCACCTTCGTTGACGGAGATAATAACAACGTATTTTAGTTAAGGATAAAAAGAAGATCAAGAGGCAGACCCTAACAGACTTAAATGGAAAGCCCCAGTCTCTACGATTGCCCTGAGGTGAGGTCAGAAAGCCAGAAGAACAAGGTCACGAGACAAAATATGAGGCAGTCCGGGTGTGACGATATAGAAAACGGGAAGTTCTAGTCCACAACAATATCTATCCCTTTTCAGAAGCCTTGTAGTACCGGTTGTAAACAAAGGTAATAAAGGGAATTCAAACAACTCACAGCAAGGTCAATTTGAAATAAGAGATACTGTTCTAGTGTACACGACCCGTCAAAAATTACTGATACATGTTTAGATAGGTGTGCGCAGACATAGACAGATTCAACCCTTCCCAACCCTTGCCCCTTTCGAGTGTACCTCTAACCAGGGTATGACTACTCTCTTTCCCAGTAGCCGAGGTACGGGGAGAAACAGAGTAGTTATACGTCTGACAATGCCACTGAGCAGGGCCGGAAACATATATATACGGATATTTATACATTTATATTATGATCAGCGCCCAATCCCCTCTCCACCCAAAATAGGACCAGAGAGGCCCAGGCAATGACTGATGATAACCTAGCAGGTACACCTGTAAGCTTCTCCCAAACCCCCATCCTTTACTCACAAGGATGATGAAGTTGCAAAAACTACAAGAAACTATCAACTTTGAGCAAGGCTCGAACCCCAGTCCGGCAGATCACCTGACAAACAAAATTGATACATTTATGGACCTATGTTCATAATAAACACCATTCAGAACATTTTTCTAGTGGTATGCCATCGTAAATAAAAAATAAAATTATACCTAACATTTCCTTTTATTTTCACATCTCGCTCTCCTCCCGCTCTGATAAAAGAACCTCTTTAAGCTTGCCTTTCCATGCATTGTGAATTTTTGTGGCATTCTTGCTCGGAACTGCATGTTTATAAACTCATTATCTGTTGAATAAAAGTTAGTAGCATTCATGTTGGCTCTCCGTTGTAAAGTAACAGCAGCCACGCACAAAATCCACACCATGATAACAAACACATGGCGAACATTTGTACGTCTGGCACCTTCGTGCCCATGCCCGTACCCTATGGCGGGCACGAGATCCTCTATTGGGCATGTTTGCCAAAACAGGAAGTATATATGAGCTAAGCAACAACTTCAAAGTGAATACTGACGTTGCTGGCTGTTAATCATGTCATTGTAAACAGAGAGAGAGAGAGAGAGAGAGAGAGGAGAGAGAGAGAGAGAGAGAGAGAAAATCATTTTGTTCTGCAACGTTAAAACAGCAATACACATTCAATGACAAGTAAAAAACGAATGAGAGAAAGAGAGAGAGATAATATAATTTTCTTTTGTAACGTTAAAACAGCAATTCATTCAAAGACAGGTAAAAACCAAACGAGAGAGAGAGAGAGAGAGAGAGAGGAGAGAGAGAGAGAGAGAGAGAGAGTACCTTTGTTTACTATTGCTGAATCAACAATTCATATTCAAAGACATGTAAAAACCAAACTCTTGTTGGCCTTAGAAATTGACAAATCATATACCGTTTACCACTTCTAATCAG
>NC_090740.1:127158546-127161046 GCF_036898095.1 Palaemon carinicauda | reverse complement strand
GAGAGAGAGACGAGAGAGAGAGAGAGAGAGAGTCTCGAGCTAAAATTATAATAAAGAATGACTGTAGGAGATAAAATTAAAATTGAGAGAGAGAGAGAGAGAGAGAGAGAGAGAGAGAGAGAGTGTCTCGAGCTAAAATTATAATAAAGAATGACTGTAGGAGCTAAAATTAAAATTGAGAGAGAGAGAGAGAGAGAGAGAGAGAGAGAGAGAGAGAGTCTGGGTCTCGGAGCCAAAATTATAATAGAAAAAGAATGACTGTAGGAGATAAAATTAAAATTGAGAGAGAGAGAGAGAGAGAGAGAGAGAGAGAAGAGAGAGAGAGAGACCTCTTGTAACCACAACTATAATTGGGAAAGAATGACTTTAAGAGCTAAAATTTCCTCACTAGGCTATTTCCCCTTGTTGGAGCTCTTGGGCTTATAGCATCCTGAATTTCAAAACTAGGGTAATAATAATAATAATAATAATAATAATAATAATAATAATAATAATAAAAGCCACCAATAATAAAAAAAATAATTAATAATAACAATAATAATAATAAAAGCAACATCAACAACATCAATAAGAATAATAAAAACAACAAAACAACAATAAAATAATATCAATAATAATAATAATAATAACAATAACAATAAAAGTGATAATAAAAACAAAAATAATAATATATAATAATAATAATAATAATAATAATAATAACAACAACAATAATAATAGCAATAATGATAAGAATACAAATAATATCTCCGACCCAATATGTGAATGATTATCAAAGCACATCCCTCCAACGAAAAAGAAAAAAAAAAAATCCTTGCGGGTACGTGCGGGTACCGACCCTGGGATATCATTCGTACTGAAACGTGTCCTATCCGGGAGTCCCACGATCCTAATATCCTACTCTGGAGAGGAGGAAAAATGTACCGGGATATGGGAAGGTGTCCCAGATAAGGAGTGGGACGTCCCGTTAGTAATGGGGTCATAGACGATAAGATATTATCTCTCTCTCTCTCTCTCTCTCTCTCTCTCTCTCTCTCTCTCTCTCATATATATACACACACGTATGTATATATATATATATATATATATATATGTATATTATATATATATGTATGTATATCACCATCATCATCACCATTAGCCGCTACCGTGCCAGTCCACGCCCGTAAACTTTCTTAGTTCGTCAATCCTTCGTCTTCTTTTCTTTCTCCTGTTTCTTCTATAATCTCTAGGAACCCAATTTGATATTCTTAATGTCCACCTATTGTCATATATATATATATATATATATGTGTGTGTGTGTGTGTGCGTGTGTGTGTAAATTCGAGGTTAAATTTCCTGACCGAATATCGTCGTCGTCTCAACCGTGTTGCAACTTAGCAAATAATAATAATAATAATAGTAATAATAATAATTAATAATAATAATAATAATAACTGTTTGTGGCAATTAACCTGTCAGCTAATGTTTGTCAACACAAGGAGATGCATTCGAACAACTTCGCCTCTACCGAAAGGGACCGAGATGGCAGATGAAGACTTAGACAACACGCATCGAAAATAGTCAACGCACATGACTAATACGGAACTCTCTCCTTTCCTCCGTGTTTCCTTTGTTCCCATTACGGGGATTATAATTCAAACTAAAGACGCACTCAGTAGAGCGCAGACCTCTGCCACGACAGCTTATTTATTAACATTTTGATCGACATTGACCTTTGACCTTAACATGTATTAATTGGCGTGGATTTCCATACACTCACATATGAACCAAGTTTGAAGTCTCTGTGACAACGATGTCCAAATTTATGGCTGACTGCGTGAATTGGACATTTTGCTTGACCGTGACTTTGACCTTTGACCTTGACCTTCCTGAATTTAATCATTTCCAGCTTTTTACATAAGAGTTAATCCCTGTAAGTTTCATTACTCTACGATAAAACTGTGTCCAGGAAGCTGTTCACAAACAAAAACAAGCAGGAGCAAAAACATAATCTCCTTTCAACTTCGTTGGCGGGAGTGATTACGGATTATAATTAATAATGACGTCTTAAATTCCGCTTGAAAGTGATAACACTAATTAAATTTTACAAATGACTGCATAATATTTGATCAAAAATATTAAAATTATTCTTAACCAGGTAACTGAAACTGCATTTGAAATGAACTCATAATTACGTTCGAAAGTAACTGCAATATAATACGAGAAAATAACTCGATTATATTTGACAAATTCAGCTCTTCCACGAGTGTTATACTCGCCACGGACTTGAACCCGGTTAAGATGGTGGATTTAGCCAAGGTTCAATGCCTCTACCTTGTAATATATAGAATTTCTATGCAACAAATAGCATCTCACACGTCCTGGGTGCAGCATACGGCTATGGGTTAAAACGAGACATGACTATCTAAAAATGGGTACTCTTACCCCAAGGCATAAAAACCGCTACTTAAATAGTCCCTCTTAGAAAGAGAATAGGATTCCACAACCTGGAAGTGAA
>NC_090740.1:127143546-127156046 GCF_036898095.1 Palaemon carinicauda | reverse complement strand
CGGCCGGACCCAAGCTCTTGTCTTTGTGTGATTTCGCCTGGGGCTCTGATCCCGAGGTCGTTAAGAGAATCCAGACATTAATGTATCAAAAATATATATGGCTTATTTGAATATGAAAAACACGTCTAAATGTGCAAAATTTATCATATATATATATATATATATATATATATATATATATATATATATATATATGTATATATATCTTTTTGGTCACGCACACTTCTCCCTATACCTCTGGTAGGGAGGAGAGGGAATAGTCATACCCTGATGAGAGGGGGCATACGTATATGTACATATCTTATCTAAATATTTAACCATCACTTCTGACCGGACGCGTACACTTGAGTAAATAACACAACATTATTATTATTATTATTATTATTATTATTATTATTATTATTAAATGCTAAGCTACAACCCTAGTTGGAAAAGCAGGATGCTATAAGCCCAGGGGCTCTAACAGGGAAAATAGCCCAGTGAGGAAAGGAACTAAAGAAAAATAAAATATTTTAAGTATAGTAACAACATCAAGATAAGTATTTCCTATAAAAACTATAAAAAATTTACCAAAACAGAGCATATGTACATGCACGTATATTGCATGACCGTACCTCTCCTTCGACGCAAACGAGGTCGCATTTATTGACACCGATGCTCACTTGTTTGCGAGAGAGGCAGTGGCATTCTTAAAGCTTCACACGCCATTACCTTGACATTGCCTTGGTTGTTTTTACCGATATCGCTGTATTTATGTAAATAGTTCAATTAATTTAGTTTATTTATTATTATTATTATTATCATTATTATTATTATTATTATTAGTAGTAGTAGTAGTAGTAGTAGTAGTAGTAGTAGTAGTAGTAGTTTCACTATCATTATCGTTATTATCATCATCATCATTATTATTGTTATTATTATTATTATTATTATTATCGTTATTATTATTATTACTATTATCATCGTTATTATTATTATTATTATCATTATTATTATTACTTGCTAAGATACAACCCTAGTTGGAAAAGCAGGAAGCTATAAACCCGAGGGCTCCAAGAGAGAAAATAGTCTAGTGAGGAAAGGAAATACGGAAACTACAAGAGGGGTAATTAACAATTAAAATGAAATATTTTGCGAACAGTAACATTAAAATTAATCTCCCATATATAAACTAAAAAAAAAACTTTAAAGAAGAAGAGGAAGAGAAATGAGATAGAATAGTGTACCCTTAATCAAGAGAACTCTAACCCAAGGCGATGGAAGACCATGGTACAGAGGCTATGGCCCTACCCAAGACTAGAGGACAATGGTTTGACTTTGGATTGTCTTTCTCCTCGAAGAGCTGCTTATCATAGCTGAAGTCTCTCTTCTACCCTTACGAAGATAAAAGTAGCCACGGGGCGAAGAAGAATTGTTTGGTAATTTGAGTGTCGTCAGGTGTATGACAAAAGAGGAGAATATGACAAGAATAGCCCACACTATTCGGTGTAACTGTAGGCAAAAGGAAAAGGAGCCGTAACCAGAGAGAATGATCCAATGTAGTACTGCCTGGCCAGTCTAGCGGTAGTATCTCAACGGGCGACTGGTGCCTTGCCCAGCCTACTACCTATTGTTGATAAAAATTCAATCCATTTACACTAAAAACAAAACAATATTTACTTTTGTTTTGTGTTTTTTATATTACTTTCTTTTGATTAGTTCATTCTATCTCGTTCTGTCTGATCGCCATCAGCCGACTCTCAGGTTAACTTGTTTGGACAAAATCTTAAAAGTCAATTATTATTATTATTATTATTACTTGCTAAGCTACAACCCTAGTTGGAAGAGCAATATGCCCAGGGGCCCCAACAGGGAAAATAGCCCAGTGAGGAAAGGAAACAAGGAAAAATAATATGTTTTAAGAACAATGACATTTAAATATTTCCTATATAAGCTATGAAAACTTTAACAAAACAAAAGGAAGAGAAACGAGATAGAATAGTGCGCCCGAGTGTACCCTCAAGCAAGATTACCTCATCATTATTGTTTTAAGAAAGCTTTTCATAATACTGGCAATTACTTACATTCAAATCTTCCTAAAAGATAACGTATACTACGTAGTTCGAGAGAGAGAGAGAGAGAGAGAGAGAGAGAGAGAGAGAGAGAGAGAGAGAGAGAGAGAGCATAACTTTCGTTTGAGAAAGAAAAGTTTTGGAAAGGGGAAAATGAGAAGTTAAGTTTTTCTTCTTTCGTTTTCTAATTTCTGAGAGGTTCATCCATTAAGGGAGCCGTTTTTTACGGGGTAGGGGGTTAGGGGGGGGGTTGTGGGCTTTTGAAAAGGGGGAGGAGTTGTGGGCTTGTGGGTAGGGGGGAGAGGGGTTCAAACTTGGGTTCGAACATTTTCAATTAATCCTGAGATGAGGCCAAGCTATGCGAGCCATCTCGCGTGAAACTTCTTTTTGTATAGTGCGTAAACTTATTGAAATAATAATAATAATAATAATAATAATAATAATAATAATAATAATAATATTAATAATAATAACAATAATAATAATAATAATAATTATAACAATATTATCATTACAAATATTATTATTATCATTATTATTATTATTATTAATAATATTATTAAAATATTATTATCATTATTATTATCAAAATAATAATAATAATAATCATTACAATAATAATTATAACAATATTATTATTACAATTATTATCATTATCATTATTATTATTAAAATAAAAATATTAATAATAATAATAATAATAATAATAATAATAATATTACAATTATTATTGTTACTATTATCATTATCATTATTATTATTAAAATAAAAATAATAGTACTAATAATTATTATTACTATTATTATATATAATAATAATAATAATAATAATAATAATAATAATAATAATTATTATTATTATTATTATTAATATCATCATCGCCAATTAATACAGTTTACAATTAATATTGACGATAAGATAAACTATTCTATAATAAAAAAAAGTTGATGGAAAAAAAAAGACACCAGGTTAACAATGAATCAACTGCACGCCGCTTGAAATTTGGAAGGTTATATAAACTATAGTCAAGTTTTTTAGTGAGGCAGATTTACACGGACTTGCAGTGGTGCCCTTTTAGCTCGGAAAAGTTTCCTGATCGCTGATTGGTTGGACAAGATAATTCTAACTAATCAGATAACAGGAAACTTTTCCTTGCTGCGAGTCAGTGCAAATGCGCCTCATTAAAAAAAATTAGTATAGTAATAACAGAAACACAGAGAAACTGGTTAGGTTTACTGATTAATGCTAGCCGTTAGAATCAATTATAGTCCATTTCTATCACTAACCGTTAGATTACTTAAGGTCAGGGCAAATTACTATAATTCGTTAGGTTAAATCACTTTACTTCTGCTTATCACTTACTATTAGGACATAGAACAAGTTTCGTTTATTTTAAATAGCTAAAATAATAGCTAAAAATAGCAATAGCTAAAATAATAGGTAAAACAGCTAAATAATCCAAGTTTAGTTATCTCCACTGACTGTTTAGAAGGTTTGGCAATAAACTAAATGTCTTTAAAATTCAAGAACTAAGAAAATATGAGGCTTTTAAGGTGATAGATTTGTATTGCATTTTCTTTATAGAAACGTGTTTATAGGCTGAAAAAAAATTATGCAACCTACTTTATGTTAGGCCTACTATCTATCAGTGACCATTTACAATGGGTTACGAGTACTTGGTAGTTCTAAAGATTGTGTATTCTTAATTTCCTCTTTATTGTTTGATTTGTATCTAACAATCATGCAAAAGACATAAAGGAATTTTTTCGAGAACAATGAACAGAACGCAGAACTTGACATAACATTATTATTATTATTATTATTATTATAATTATTATTATTATTCAGTTTGGGCATGCTCTTCGCACTACCCAAGAGAGATTAGTGCACCAAACGTTCAGCTGGGCTCCACAAGGCACTAGAAGAATTGGAAGACCCAGGCCTACATGGCTAAGTACTATAAAGCGCGAAGTAGGAGACGATGAATGGAGAAGTATTGAATTAAAAAGCAAAAGATAGAGACGACTGGTAAAATCTAACCAAGGCCTTTTACGTCAATAGGCGTAGGAAGATATGATGACTATTTCGTATGGTAATATCTGACATTTTTGTTAACTAAAACACTTGCCCGGTGTAATCTGTAGAGCACAGAACAGTGAGAGCATCCTAAACAGACAGTATCAAGCAGTTTTGCATAAGGAGTAGCTCTAAAGAATTAAAAAAGCCAGTCACTGCCTAGTTAGTCATTTAACAAAGGATACCTACTATGAGATTCAGGGCCTCTGTAACACGGTTTTTTCGCAATAACTTTTTTTCTATGAATTTCATAAATATAACGCTTATTCAGAATGCACATTATATCTACACATAAATTTTGACTATATTCTGCATTACGTAGGTTGAATAAATTTGGTACTTTATTAAGTAAAAGTGACGATTTTTGAAGACGGGCCAACTTACTCAGAGAAAAGGTTTCGAACGCACTCGTTACGTAACTTATGACGGCATTTCTTCTCTCTTTCTCGATCGATGATTGGTTATACGTAACGAAGGCTATACCTCTGCCAACAATAACACAAAAGTGTAAATAAAAGCAAAGCAGTACACCTTTATGAACTCTGAAACCTCTCCACTGAGAATTGTCATAATGAACAAACGAACAAAATATGTTAATAAATACAAAAACACTTCGATTATTTGTCTAACTCCCAAAATAAGTTTCCTAAGAAATTACAGTCTACTTTATAGCTCACAATCAGACTGACAAGGTGTAGGGAATAGTTGGTAATTTTCAAAAACGTAGTAGACAAGCTTGATTTGATAACTGCTATATCCAATGTCAAGCAATTTTTATTTATTGTCTATCTACCGATCTATTTACTGAAAAAAAAAATAGCCGGTACTGTATTTTGCTTTAAACTTTCACCAATAATTATCGTCAGAATGATGACTTCATGAGGCTCCACCCACTTTAGCCTCGTTATAATTCTGGATAACACTGAAGGCTATCATGGGCATTGTTGGATCAGAAAATTAAAATTCTGGCTATAAAAACTTATTTCTCGAGTAGTTGTAAGAAGTGCTAAATGATCCTCAAGGATCCCAGCAGTTGGCCTAAACGTTTAATTCATGTATACTACTGTTGCGGCAATACTGCTACAGTAGTATTACTACGCTAGCACAGATACCCCACCCACATTTATGTATCGTTCCGCCATTCATAAAGTCTGTGTCATTTTTTTTCACTGTGCAATAAGCCATGGCCTCCTCAGAATTTAAGTTTTATATTAGATGGTAGGCTATTTCATTAAGCTGACAAATTTATGGCAACTGGTTATGTTATTGCCGATGTTGAAGCTAAAGATAAAGTTTGGTATCATTCCTTCATTGCATTATCATCTTTACTACTATTTGTTTTGCTACATGTAGTAATTATTTTAAAGGATAAATGAATTATGTTCACTTTACTCCTATAAATTCCCATAAGATGTACAAATAAAACTCCTAAAACTATTCATGATTTATTTACAAAATGCAGTCATGCCCAAAACATAGCCAGCACGGTCGTACGGCCTAAGAAGAAGAAAAAAAAAAAGAATTATATCAGATGATCCGTTGGTCTGATGGAGAGTTTAGCACAAAATTCTCATTTTAACAAAAATAGTTATATCAAGACTGTTTACATACAATCTCTCTCTCTCTCTCTCTCTCTCTCTCTCTCTCTCTCTCTCTCTCTTGGTGGCATAGTGAATAGTTAATGGAAATGTTCAAAAGCCTGAGTGACATTACAAGTATTATAATCATATTACGTTAAATACAAATCAGAGCATAAACATTGGATTTAAACTAGAAACTGAATAATTACCTATTCAGGCTATAGTAAATATGGCCATGGGATTTCTCTTGACTGTATAAAGTTGCAAGTCGTAAGATAAATGCAGTTTTGCAACCACAGGGGCAATTCCAAATCCTGCTAGCCATTCTTGACTGTTATGGGTTCCAGAGCCGATGGAAGAAGGTGAATGGGTGTCCGGTGGATGGGCGGGGCAAAATTTTGTCAAAAGGTGTTTACATTGCTTACGTAATGAATGTTTTCGACTCTTGGCTCGTTATCACTGGCCATGGCGTCGGCTAGATCATTTTTACTCTATAAACATTAAAACTATCGGGTTTAGGTTATTGAAAATGCTGCCAAATTTGTGTGTGGTTGTAAAATATACATATGTCAACTTTCAGCTACATCCGATGCCTTGATAAGGAGCAAAGTCCAAAAAACCGTGTTACAGAGGCCCTGAATCTCATAGTAGCTACCATTTTCCCATTGAAAGTATCAGCATAAGAAAAGGCATGTCGAGATTAACAAGAATTCTTGTCTCAAAAACGTGTGGTTGGGCCAAGACAAAAGGGTTACAATAGGCCTTTTAGGGATAGGAAAATAACCCATGCTTCATGAAACCTGGTTCTATTCTACACCAACTCCCTCTACCAGACCATAAAGGCGAGTTTACACGGTTCGTCGAACGCGATTTGAAAGACCAGTGTTTGAAGTGATAAAGGCCAATATAGAGGGATGTTCGATCGTGTGAACGGGCTATTTGGTTGTCGAAAACATTCGTCGTATGGTTCGAAGAAAGGCTGTTCTCGCCTGACTTTTGTGGGCGGGGCTTCATTGTCCACAAACCTTAAGCGATTGTGGTTGACTCCACCTCTTCGAACCGTTTGAAAAGCAGGTTCGACGAACCGTTCGACCGTGTAAACTCTGCTTATGGTTGTTGACAGCTGCTACGGTAACAATAATACACTCGTGTGACGCCACATAATTAATACTCTCAATAAATTGAAAACATACGTGTGACATCCTTAAGATAGTGAAAGATTATTATTATTATTATTATTATTATTATTATTATTATTATTATTACTAGCCAAGCTACAACCCTAGTTGGAAAAGCAGGATGCTATAAGCCCAAGGGCTCCAATGGAAAAATAGCCCAGTGAGGAAAGGAAATAAGGAAATAAATAAACTATACGATAAGAAATAAAAAATCAAAATAAAACATTTGAGGATTAATAACAACATTAAAACAGATTTTTCATATATAAACTATAAAGAGACTTGTGTCAGTATGTCTAGATGCAGAAAGCTGGTACTAGGGATATAGTGGTATTTATTTGAGATAATGAGTTGAAAAAAAATGAGAGAGAGAGAGAGAGAGAGAGAGAGAGAGAGAGAGAGAGAGAGAGAGAGAGAGAGAGAGAGAGAGACGAGAAAAGGATGTTCGTTCGTCGATCGACGCCAGGAGATTGAAATACCTAGACCGAATTCACGCTCCGCCATAAACCTCATTAACTCTCATGAGACTCATTGTTGGGTACAACCTCCTCCTTCTCCATCAATCCTCACGCCATATCTCCTCATCCTCATCCTCCTCCTCATCCTCATCCTCCTCCTCCTCCTCCTACTTCGTTTCCTCTTCTCATTTTTCATCTCCTTTTCGCTCTAATTATATGAGCCTTTAATAAGCTTCGTTTTGCCGTTTCCTCTATATTGTTTGGGTATCAGGGAGAGGTTGCGGATATGCAAGTGTTGTTTCTTATTTACTTGTTTTACTCTTTTGTTTTTTTTATAACTTTGTGTTGTTTTTTGTTTGGTTGTTTTACTCTGATGTTTTTTATATCTTTCAGTGTTGTTTCTTGTTTGGTTATTTTACTCTTGTTTTTACATCTTTCAGTGTTGTTTCTTGTTTGGTTATTTTACTCTTGTTTTTATATCTTTCAGTGTTGTTTCTTGTTTGGTTATTTTACTCGTTTTTTTATATCTTTCAGTGTTGTTTCTTATTTGGTTATTTTACTCTTGTTTTTATATCTTTCAGTGTTGTTTCTTATTTGGTTATTTTACTCTTGTTTTTATATCTTTCAGTGTTGTTTCTTGTTTGGTTATTTTACTCTTGTTTTTACATCTTTCAGTGTTGTTTCTTGTTTGGTTATTTTACTCTTGTTTTTATATCTTTCAGTGTTGTTTCTTGTTTGGTTATTTTACTCGTTTTTTTATATCTTTCAGTGTTGTTTCTTATTTGGTTATTTTACTCTTGTTTTTATATCTTTCAGTGTTGTTTCTTATTTGGTTATTTTACTCTTGTTTTTATATCTTTCAGTGTTGTTTCTTGTTTGGTTATTTTACTCTTGTTTTTATATCTTTCAGTGTTGTTTCTTGTTTGGTTATTTTACTCTTGTTTTTATATCTTTCAGTGTTGTTTCTTGTTTGGTTATTTTACTTTCTTGTTTTTTATATCTTTCAGTGTTGTTTCTTGTTTGGTTATTTTACTCTTGTTTTTTTATATCTTTCAGTGTTGTTTCTTGTTTGGTTATTTTACTCTTGTTTTTTTATATCTTTCAGTGTTGTTTCTTATTTGGTTATTTTACTCTTGTTTTTACATCTTTCAGTGTTGTTTCTTATTTGGTTATTTTACTCTTGTTTTTATATCTTTCAGTGTTGTTTCTTATTTGGTTATTTTACTCTTGTTTTTATATCTTTCAGTGTTGTTTCTTGTTTGGTTATTTTACTCTTGTTTTTATATCTTTCAGTGTTGTTTCTTGTTTGGTTATTTTACTTTCTTGTTTTTTATATCTTTCAGTGTTGTTTCTTGTTTGGTTATTTTACTCTTGTTTTTTTATATCTTTCAGTGTTGTTTCTTGTTTGGTTATTTTACTCTTGTTTTTATATCTTTCAGTGTTGTTTCTTGTTCGGTTATTTTACTCTTGTTTTTATATCTTTCAGTGTTGTTTCTTGTTTGGTTATTTTACTCTTGTTTTTATATCTTTCAGTGTTGTTTCTTGTTTGGTTATTTTACTCGTTTTTTTATATCTTTCAGTGTTGTTTCTTATTTGGTTATTTTACTCTTGTTTTTATATCTTTCAGTGTTGTTTCTTGTTTGGTTATTTTACTTTCTTGTTTTTTTATATCTTTCAGTGTTGTTTCTTGTTTGGTTATTTTACTTTCTTGTTTTTTTTATATCTTTCAGTGTTGTTTCTTGTTTGGTTATTTTACTCTTGTTTTTTTATATCTTTCAGTGTTGTTTCTTGTTTGGTTATTTTACTCTTGTTTTTATATCTTTCAGTGTTGTTTCTTGTTTGGTTATTTTACTCTTGTTTTTATATCTTTCAGTGTTGTTTCTTGTTTGGTTATTTTACTCTTTTTATATCTTTCAGTGTTGTTTCTTGTTTGGTTATTTTACTCTTGTTTTTTTATATCTTTCAGTGTTGTTTCTTATTTGGTTATTTTACTCTTGTTTTTATATCTTTCAGTGTTGTTTCTTGTTTGGTTATTTTACTCTTGTTTTCATATCTTTCAGTGTTGTTTCTTGTTTGGTTATTTTACTTTCTTGTTTTTTATATCTTTCAGTGTTGCTTCTTATTTGGTTATTTTACTCTTGTTTTTATATCTTTCAGTGTTGTTTCTTGTTTGGTTATTTTACTCTTGTTTTTACATCTTTTAGTGTTGTTTCTTATTTGGTTATTTTACTCTTGTTTTTATATCTTTCAGTGTTGTTTCTTGTTTGGTTATTTTACTCTTGTTTTTATATCTTTCAGTGTTGTTTCTTGTTTGGTTATTTTACTCTTGTTTTTATATCTTTCAGTGTTGTTTCTTGTTTGGTTATTTTACTCTTGTTTTTATATCTTTCAGTGTTGTTTCTTGTTTGGTTATTTTACTCTTGTTTTTTTATATCTTTCAGTGTTGTTTCTTATTTGGTTATTTTACTCTTGTTTTTATATCTTTCAGTGTTGTTTCTTGTTTGGTTATTTTACTCTTGTTTTTATATCTTTCAGTGTTATTTCTTGTTTGGTTATTTTACTTTCTTGTTTTTTATATCTTTCAGTGTTGTTTCTTGTTTGGTTATTTTACTCTTGTTTTTATATCTTTCAGTGTTGTTTCTTGTTTGGTTATTTTACTCTTGTTTTTACATCTTTCAGTGTTGTTTCTTGTTTGGTTATTTTACTCTTGTTTTTACATCTTTCAGTGTTGTTTCTTGCTTGGTTATTTTACTCTTGTTTTTATATCTTTCAGTGTTGTTTCTTGTTTGGTTATTTTACTCTTGTTTTTTATATCTTTCAGTGCAGTTTCTTGTTTGGTTATTTTACTCTTGTTTTTATATCTTTCAGTGTTGTTTCTTGTTGGGTTATTTTACTTTCTTGTTTTTATATCTTTCAGTGTTGTTTCTTGTTTGGTTATTTTACTTTCTTGTTTTTTATATCTTTCAGTGTTGTTTCTTATTTGGTTGTTTCACTTTCTTGTTGTTTTCATATCTTCAACCTTTCATTTTTCCGTTGCATTATATACATTTGCATCGAAACTCATATGCATACTGCTGTACTCATACCGTTTATAAATGACGATATTATTATCATTATTATTATTACTACCCAAGCTACAACCCTAATTGGAAAAGCAAGATGCCATAAGCCCAAGGGCTCCAACAGGGAAAAATAGCCCAGTGAGGAAAGGAAACAAAGAAATGAATAAATGATGAACAAATTAACAATAAATCATTCTACAAACAGTAACAACGTCAAAACAGATATGTCATATATAAACTATAAAAAGACTCATGTCAGCCTGTTCAACATGAAAACATTTGCTGCAACTTTGAACTTTTGAAGTTCTACTGGTATGGTAAGTTCCATTAATAGGGATGTAACCATATATCTCATTGCAACTTTTGAGTCTCTATAATCTATAGGGGATAGAAGTAAGATGGGCTATTCTACAAGTGGAGTTAAATACTATTGAATTATTGTTGTGACAAAATTATATATATATATATATATATATATATATATATATATATATATACATATATATATATACATATATATATGTATGTGTGTGTACATATTGTGCAGTTTGTTCTAATAAGGATTAGCTCCAAAGAACTAATATGAGTAGAAATCATACCTGTCATATTGTGAAACAAAACAACACGGTTTGACTCAGCGGTACAGCACAAGGCTTACATTCAGAGGATCCACGGTTTGATCTTTGCTTAGTCTCATCAATCGACATAAAAAGTTCATCCCGACAGCGCGAAAACTAACACTTGGCGTCACTCCACCAGAGAATAAAACTCTAAGGTTTCTTGTAGTGTTTGCAACCTCACTATCCTTGTGTGCTAAGGATGGCAAGTCTGTGGGAGCCTATGGGTCTATCTGCTGAGTCATCAGCAGCTATTGCCTGGCCCTCCCAGATCCTAGGTCGATTGAGAGGAGCTTAGGCGTTGATTATACAGATATTTGGTCAGTCTCTAGGGCACTGTCACTCTCCCTTGCCTCTGCTATTCATGAGAGTCCTTTAAACACTAACACATACAACACGTCTTCCACTTCCGCACAAACTCGTTAGTGTTTTTTGTCGCTGCAATCTCACCATCCTTGGGAGCTAAGGACAGCGGGTTTGTGGGAGCCTATGTATCTACCTACTGAATCATCAGCACCTAATGCCTGGCCCTCCCTGGTCTTAGGTCGATGGAACGCAGGCTTGGACGCTGATTATACAGACACATGGTCACACTCTAAGGCCCTGTCACTACCCCTTGCCTCTGCCATTCATGAGCAACCTTTAAACACTAACAAGACAGATAACACGTCTTCCACTACACATGGCAAGAGACAGTAAATTGTCAATAGAGAGAAGTAGTACTGTAGTAACCGTATTCTGGGAGGGGAACTCACAAAAATAGCCCCAAACGTTGAGACGTTGGGGTGGCTCCGCCCGAGCTGTTTTTCGTCTGGTTGCTAAGTCCAAGTGAGATTCCATTTCTTATCAAAGAGTTTTAAGTTTCATCTATTATTATTTATCGTTTTATACGGTTATGTTCTCCCCATCTCTCATGAGACATTGTTTCCTACATACGGGTAATATACTGTTGCTCATTGTTTTGGTCTATCCGAATGAAAGCATAATAATAATAATAATAATAATAATAATAATAATAATAATAATAATAATAATAATAACGATATATCAAAGAAGAAGCATTCAAAACCTGAGCAATATAAGAAGTTAATCTCAGAGGCCTATAGCTCATTAGATTCAATCATTTCATCCCTATTCCGATTACAATACATTAATATATGAAATTACTGTAAAACCTTTGACTAGTTATTTCTAGAATAGTGATAACATCCTAATAGAATACTTCACAAATGCAACTAATTTCAATAATAATAATCTCTCTCTCTCTCTCTCTCTCTCTCTCTCTCTCTCTCTCTCTCTCTCTCTCTCTCTCTCTCTCACATACACAAATGGAACAACTATGTGTGGTTACTTGCACTTGAAATTCTTTTATAATGTTGTTATCTGTACTTGAAATTCTTTGATGACATTTTTAGCTATTATAAATTCTAATATATATATATATTATCATTCAACGTTCCCGGTTAATATTTTCGAAT
>NC_090740.1:127133546-127138546 GCF_036898095.1 Palaemon carinicauda | reverse complement strand
CGATGCTGTGGCTTTGTGGCGCCACAGAGTCGCTAGTGTGCTCCCGGCCTTAAGGTCAATTGCTTAGTTTTTGCTTCAAGAAATTGTCATTTAAAGTAGTAAATATTTTAGTGTATTTTATTTTTCTTCCTCTTTTGTTAATTATTTTATAGTTATGTAGGAAATATGTATTTTAAAGTTGATACTGTTCTTAGAATATTTTATTTTTCATTATTCCTTTCCCCACTGGGCTATTTTCCCTGTTGGAGCCCCTGGGCTTAAAGCATTCTGCTCTTCCAACTAGGGTTGTAGATTAGCAAGTAATAATAATAATAATAATAACAGAGTAAATGTGAGTAGTAGTAATAATAATAATAATAATAATAATAATAATAATAATAATAATAATAATGATAATAATTATAATAATAATAAATGTGGTAGTAATAATAATAATAATAATAATAGTAATAATAATAAATGTGGTAGTAGTAGGAGTAGTAATAATAATAATAATAATAATAATAATAATAATAATAATAATAATAATAATAATAATAATAAATGTGGTAGTAATAATAATAATAATAATAATAATAGGTGAGGAAGATGAGGTAAATAAATCCTTCATTACACCAGAACCTGAAAAATTCCTTTTATGTATTAGCATCAAGAAATCTTGCACCATTTAGATTATAGCTAAAAGAACAAAAAAGTTTAATTACCTTTTGTTAAGTGTCTGGATAACATCGTTCTCTTCATGAGAATATGGATCCCGAATACAGGCAGGCCATTTCAGCCATGGCTGTATACCACCGAAAGAGGTCTTCAGAGGGACAGGAGGGACAAGCTTACGAGGTCTCAATGGGCTTTAATTAAGCCTCGTCAACGGTTTTACGATAAAAGCCTTTCCATGTCCTGTTAGCGTAAGGGAGGCAGGTGCTCGTCACCAGTCGTCATGTGTCTTTCTATGGCACCTCGGCTTATTCTCATCCATTTATCCTTCCCATTACCCCCATAGGAGGAAAATTCCTATTCGGTTAAAGAGTTTCCTCCCTTCTATCTCTCTCTTTTCCCTCCCTGCTCACTCTCCCTTTTTATTCTCCCTACGTAGGACGGATTAAGATATCCTCTTGCAGTTTTGCTTTTCTTTCTCGCCTTGATTCCTCTTACAAAGTGCTATTGTGTTAGAGTTAATTTTAATTATTTTTTCTATGTTTTCAAAAAGGATGCTTTGCTAGCTTCAGCAATATTCCCCCCCCCCCTGCACAGAAATATAATAAAATTAGTTGTTATTTAATATTCTTACTTCTCCTTGGTCTGCCTCGCATTATAGTGGTGGAAAGTCCTATTGGTTTTAATCATTCTGTTTTACTTAAGCGTTTTTTTCGTACATAAAAAAAAGAGGTTCCAGTTTTCATCATCTTTTTCTTCTTCTTCTTCTTGACTACTACTACTACTACTACTACTACTAC
This sequence comes from Palaemon carinicauda, assembly GCF_036898095.1. Taxonomy (NCBI): domain Eukaryota; kingdom Metazoa; phylum Arthropoda; class Malacostraca; order Decapoda; family Palaemonidae; genus Palaemon; species Palaemon carinicauda. The sequence goes on along the minus strand of NC_090740.1, from coordinate 127,137,092 downwards.
TACTACTACTACTACTTATTCTTCTTCTTCTTGACGACTATTACTACTTCCTCTCTTCTTCTTCTTCTTCTTCTTGGAAATAAAAATAGACCTTCAATGTTTTGTTATCATCGATCAAGGTGACCCGAAACTAATTTCATAAACAATGTTTTAAGCCCAGACACATAATGAATATTCACTGACCCCTCTAGGATCTAGACTTTCTGTATTATTCATCAGTAAATCAATTAAATTTAGTTTTTATGTGAACTAACTAAGCCTACCAGGAAATGTTTTCCCAACACTAATTTGTTCTGAAATAAGGCAATGTTCCAGATGGTTTGGAAATTTGTGTGCCCCAAATCAATAGCTAATATGCTATACCTATGTTTAAGAATTTAATTTCCTTCCCCATTATAGAGGAAATATGCTCCAGTGGATTCAGGGATTACCCTACTTTACCCATTTTAAAGGGAGCATTGCCATCCATTTTCGTTCTAGGAAATATGCTCCTTTCCCCTGTTCATTCACAAATATGCTCCTTTCTCCTGTTCATTCAGAATATGCTCCTTTTTTCTCGTTCATTCAGAAAATATGTTCCTTTTTCTCGTTCATTGAGAAATATGCTCCTTTTTCTCGTTCATTCAGAAATATGCTCCTTTTTTTTTTTCGTTCACTAGGAAATATGCTCCTTTCTCTCGTTCATTCAGAAATATGCTCCATGGAGTCGAGTCTCCCTTTCCCCTCGCTTCATTCAATAAGAAATATGCTCCCTTGGGTTTTTCATTTTCCCCATTCACGAGGAAATATGCTTTATTAAGTTCTCCTTAATTGTCCCCAATTAAGAATATGTTCTATGGGTTAAGAAATGTCTCCCCTCCCTCTAATTAGTTTAAATACGGTTCTCTGTGGTTTAGGAATTTTTCCCCCTTGCCACATTCAATTTTGGTTAGGGAATTAACCACCCGTTGAGACGATATCACTTAAAGAGTTTCAGGTCCTTTTGAGGACTCTCTTGGCAATTTGATGTAGGATCCTCCTACTTGTAACAACAATAGGTGTACTACACTCTGCATTGTTGATGTGGGTGATCCTCTGTGATTGTCCACTGGCTATTTGTTCACTTGGAATGAGAAGAAGTGAGACTACTCTTCGAGTTAGTGCTCTGCGAGACAGTACTCTTTGAATTCAATTCAATTTCTTATGCCTTAGTGTTATAGCCTCCATTCAACGACCTTCCACTATCTTTGGTTATTTTCTTAGCTTGAGGGTACATAACACACGAGCAGACTTGTCTGTGTGTTTACTTAGACTTTTTTTTTTAACTGCACTGTTAAAAATTTGGGTTAAAATAACGGTAAATGCCGGGCAACATTCATTCCATAATTTTTACCATTTTTAAATAGATATACAGTATTGACGTAAATAAGCGATATTCGGTCACCAACCCGTAACAGATAATAACAAAGCAAGGTAAAATTACGGTCTCCAGCATTTTACTGAAATACGGTTGAGAACAGTATTAAATTACGGAAAATTTCTGATTAAATTTACTTTTTTTTTTTTACTTTCTCTCTCTCTCTCTCTCTCTCTCTCTCTCTCTCTCTCTCTCTCTCTCTCTCTCTCTCTCTCTCTTTAACTTTCTAATTAAATTTACTTTTTTTTTACTCTCTCTCTCTCTCTCTCTCTCCTCTCTCTCTCTCTCTCTCTCTCTCTCTCTCTCTCTCTCTCCAGTGTGCGTAGGGCAGCATTAATACAATTGCCGTTGATACCTGGTGGGATATCAGATAGTAGCCCTTTACTTATCGTATTCTTTATCATCTTTTATCTTCATCTTTCACAACTAACACCCCTGTCTTTATTTGTATATTATAGTCATGTTCATATTGTTTTCATCATTTTTATTATTATAGTTTATTCTTTACTTCTTTTTATTTTCCGTACTTTGCTCTTTTCCCTTGTTGAGGCCTTGGCCTTAGTGCGTGTAGCATTCGGATTTTCAAGTTAGTTTTTCATCAGAGCTTATATTAATAATAGATGATGATGGTAATAACAATAATGATAATAACATGGTCCATTAGGCGTAAGAATTCCCCCCCCCCCCTCCCCGCGTATAAGAATTACTCATCCATATAAACTAATTCATTGATTTTTTTATTCATTAACGAATTCCTCACGAATCCACACAAAGGATTATCTTTTTAATGTCAGATCAAATCCTTAGGAAGTCTGTACACTCCATGCCGTTTACTCTAGGCATGACTTAAGGGCCTTTATGGCGTTTGTTATTATTATTACCTCCGCCAGGAGGGTATGTTTTCGGTTCGGTTTGTTTGTTTGTCTGTCTGTCTGTGGACAACGTAGAGGCCACATTTCTACACGGAATCACTTCAAACTTGGCCAAGTAGTTCCCCAATGTGTATGGAAGAACTGATTAAATTTTGGTCAAGGTCACCCCAAGGTCAAGGTCACGTGAAGGTCAAGGTCACGTGAAGGTCAAGGTCACCTGAAGGTCAAGGTCACGTGAAGGTCAAGGTCACGTGAAGGTCAAGGTCACTTGAAGGTCACGTGAAGGTCAAGGTCATGTGAAGGTCGAAGTCACATCAATTCATGATTCTAGGACATATGGCGCTCTAGGTCACCTTGGCGGAGGTATGTCCTCTACGAGGACCATGTCCGCGTTCAGGACTTGCTCACTTGTTATTATTATTATTAGCTAAGCTACAACCCTAGTTGTAAAAGCAGGAAACTAAGCTCCAGGACTTCAACAAGGAAAAGTAACCTAGGGAGGAAAGGAAATAAGGAAACAGATATCATAGTATTCCCGAGTGTACCCTCAAGCAAAAAAAAAAAAAAAAACTCTAACCCAGGGTGGTGAAGATCATGGTACAGAGGCTATGGCACTACCCAGGATTAGAAAACAATGGCTTGATTTTGGAGTGTCGTCCTAGAAGAGCTACTTAACATAGCTAGTCACTTCTAACCTTACTATGTGGAAAGTAGCCACTGAACAATTAACCCTTTGATTGAAGAAGAATTGTTAGGTCATATTTGTGTAAATATGTAAATAGTAGGTCAGACTATTCGGTGCACGTGTAAGCACAGGGGAAAAATGAGCCGTAACCAGAGAGGGCTCCATTTTCCAATTGCTTTATATCCCTCTACTATACCTGTTCCCACTTCCTTTCTTTTCTATTTGTTTGTCCAACTTCTTTCATCTTGTATTGTGTAACTGTAGGTGCTGATTGGCCTCAAAGGCCCCAGCGCCTGGCTATATAGCGCTTATTTATAAATCCAAATTTCCCCCAAAACTATTGTTTGTATTATCTTTACTTTTCTAATTTTTGGAGTGTGATTTATACTATCTGAACATAGCAAAATTTAATGTTACTACACATGCTTGTTGTTTTATTCTACATACGTTGTATCACTTTTTTTTTTTTTTTTTTTTTTTTTTTTTTTTTTTTTTTTTTAACGAAATTTCTCATTATGTTCCTCTGTCTATTGGAGTTTCTTACCTTACGGGTTTAGAGTTGCCGTTAATGAATTTGCTCAACAGCTTGAATA
>NC_090740.1:127106046-127128546 GCF_036898095.1 Palaemon carinicauda | reverse complement strand
AAAGAATACCTCTTGCTTGATTTCACCTTGGACTCTTGAAGAATAATGGTTCCCTGGTTCGGTGAGCTCTACTTCCCTCCCCACCCAACCTCATTATGGAGTTATGCTTTTTTGACTGCATTGCAATCTCGCATCCAATGTCTTTTCTCATCTATGCTTTTTTGACAGCATTGCGAACTCGTCTCCAGTGTCTTTTCTCATCTATGCTTTTTGACAGCATTTCAAACTCGCGTCCAATGTCTTTTCTCTTCTCATCTATGCTTTTTTGACTGCATTGCAAACTCGCGTCCAATGTCTTTTCTCTTCTCATCTATGCTTTTTTGACTGCATTGCAAACTCGCGTCCAATGTCTTTTCTCTTCTCATCTATGCTTTTTTGACTGCATTGCAAACTCGCGTCCATGTCTTTTCTCTTCTCATCTATGCTTTTTTGACTGCATTGCAAACTCGCGTCCAATGTCTTTTCTCTTCTCATCTATGCTTTTTTGACTGCATTGCAAACTCGCGTCCAATGTCTTTTCTCTTCTCATCTATGCTTTTTTTACTGCATTGCAAACTCGCGTTCAATGTCTTTTCTCTTCTCATCTATGCTTTTTTGACTGCATTGCAAACTCGCGTCCAATGTCTTTTCTCATCTATGCTTTTTTGACTGCATTGCGAATTCGCATCCAATGTCTTTTCTCATCTATGCTTTTTTGACTGCATTGCAATCTCGCATCCAATGTCTTTTCTCATCTATGCTTTTTTTTTTGGCTGCATTGCGAACTCGCGTCCAATGTCTTTTCTCTTTTCATCTATGCCTTTTTGACTGCATTGCGAACTCGCCTCCAGTGTTTTTTCTCTTCTCATCTATCTCACTCCAACCTTAGCAACCTGTACCAGTCAACTAACAACCATGTACCCAAGTAGATCAACAATGTATACTAGATTCGGGAGGACGAATCCATTTGTACTCTATCTATTGTAAATTTGATACTGGTCACACGAATTGCCGGCTGGGCGTACATATCACTACACCACTAGAGAGAGAGAGAGAGAGAGAGAGAGAGAGAGAGAGAGAGAGAGAGAGCAATGACGCTCGGTTACAGCCAATCATTGTGTAAGTACCGTGGATTATTGTGGTGGCCTTATTTTGAAGGGAAGATTTATTGCGTGGTTCATGAGTTTTATGGGGCCAGGGATTTTGGAGCTTTTATGTTTCGAAGTGTTTTAGTCGTGAATTTACTTGATACAAAAAAGGAGGGTCATTCTTTCAGGTCGGTAACATTTTATCAATAGGTTGATGCTCGGTTTGATATAGTTCAGGTTAACCATAATGGTGATGATAATTGTAAAATTCAGAGAAATGCATTTATGGATGTCTAATGGTGATAATAATAATAATAATAATGATAATAATAATAATAATAATAATCCAAAGGAGAAACTGTACCGTTTCGCAAAAATTTATTGATATAAATGTATGTAATTATTATAACTATAGTTGTTTATGTGTATGTATATGAATAAATTCGTTTATATATATATATATATATATATATATACTATTATATATATATATATCTATATATATACACACATATATATATATATATTTATATATATAATATATATATATATATATAGTATATATATATATATATATATATATTTATATATATATATATATATATATATAATATAATATATATATTATATATATATATATATATATATATATATATATATATATATATATATATATTTTATATATATATATATATATATATATATATATATATATATATATATATATATATATATGCATTTACACATTCATTATCCTGTTCTGTATACTTTGTAAGTTAAAAATAGGATTTCTTCATAAACACGAAATCGTGAAAAATATACACCACTGATATTTGTTAAGAACCTTGTAATAAGAAGATAGCTGATGCTAGAAAATGGTTCTACGAAGTAAAGGATAATTTCGCAAACAAGTTCTATGATTATGCATTAGCATATGCGATAACACGCTAACATTCCTACATACATGAGCTTCGTTTTAATGTAAGAAAACGGCCCTGTGAGAATGTGAGTGGAGGCGTGTTGCTATCATCTATATTACGTAGTGGTGGTTTTAATGGAAAATACTCATTGTCTGACATCTTACTGTAAAGGAACTGTCATCCTAGATGGCTACTGCTTTTAATCAGTGCAAGGGACTGTTGGTGTGTTTTAGCAGTAGCCGGAGAAAATAGAATCTCTTCAATCTTCTACCCTCTTCTCTTGCTTGAGGGTACATTCGGGCACGCTATTCTCTCTTATTTCTCTTCCTTTGGTTTTTGAAGTTTGTATAGTTTTATATAAGAAAGATCTATTTTAATGTTGATAAAGTTTTCAGAATATTTAATTTTCATTGTTCATTATCTCTCTTGTAGATTTGTCCTGGTTTTCTTTCCTCGCTGGGCTACTTTTTTCTGTTGGAGCCCTTGGGCTTATAGCATCCTGCTGTTCCAATTAGCTGATAATAATAATAATAATAATAATAATAATAATAATAATAATAATAATAATAATAATAATAATAATAATAATAATGATAATGAACCTCATTCTTGTTTACCCTGAGCTAAACTCTTTGGTCCCATGAAACTAAGATTTTTACCGGAAGTTGATGCTTATGGACGTGTAGAATCAAATATTAATTTTTTTTTGTTCATTTATAAAGACAGCTGATTTCTTATCTCCAAAGTTTTTGGTATTTTTTCCTATGTTAACAAGAAGAGGATCTTTTTACGCTTGTTGGAGAAAAGATAATGCTACTTCATTAGGCGAATGTGTTTGTGGATAATCTAACCCTGATTAGTACACACAATTTCAATAACTCGAATGATATCTAGATTTTCAACGGCATTAGCAAAAATGTCTCGAGTATTTTGAAGGTAATACGCTGTTCCAGTTTGCAGTTTGGAGTTCCTAAGGCCTTCAAGCATGTCATGCCTTTCTTAAAACCTATCTTACATAATTTGTTTGATAAAAATTTGTGTTCTATTAATTTTTTTATATGTTATCTGGATATTAATCTTTATCACCATCGTCCATTTAGGTATTCGTGCATGCTGCATAAGTTTTCATAATTCTATATGTTCTCAGACTGTACCATCCTGCACGTAGTACTAGATGTGTAGTTATTTCTTTTGACGCTACACAGTATTTTATAAATTTTATAGGAGCTGTGACAAGATTGTGGTATAGTCATACTTACCTGGTGGTTAAATCGTTAGAACTTTAGTAAAAATATTTCTCTTGAACAGGTTGGCGTAAGTCTCGTTTCATAGTTCATAGAGGTCTTATATACTTAATGTTGTTGCTGATCCTAACAAATTTTATATATTTTTTTTTTTATTATTTTCTTATGTAATTTATTAGTAATTTTTCTTTAATTAATTTCCGCCCTGAGCTGCTTTCCCTATTAGAACCCTTGGAATTGTATGCTTTGGATTTTTAGTATAACCAGGGTTGTAGGTTGGCGAGTTATGATGATATTCGAATGTTAGGAAACGGAAGAGAAACATTGATTCTCTAAATTGACTTGGGCTCCTCATCCTCTAGCTATGAACGGAATGCAAAAATGAATGATTCATGATTAATGCAAATGTAACATTATATACAAATACTGCTTTCAACTTAGTATCGTATGTCAATAATACTTGGATAAAATACGTTATTACTGTAAGAATAGACTCTCTCTCTCTCTCTCTCTCTCTCTCTCTCCTCTCTCTCTCTCTCTCCTCTCTCTTCTCCTCTCTCTCTCTCTCTCTCTCTCTCTCTCATACACATTTTATTTCATATGGTTTCATCCAAGTTGTCTTCCCTATCACAATCTTGACATTTGACTTCAATTAGTGTCATCGCTTATCTTACAACAGCGTTTGCTTGCTACATTCATGCCCGAGCCTTCGATAACGGCGGACGCTATCTCCTTGGTCCCGAGGTTATCTTTTGACCTTGCTACGTACTTATCGGAAGTGGGTATTGTAGTTGACTATTTTTGCAAAGACAGATTTTTCATTGTTTTTTTTTTTCTTTATTTCTTCTTAAAGAATTGTTTACAAATATCATCTATCTTAAAGAGAGTTGTTTGCTAACTGATTATTATTATTGTTATTATTATTATTTTTATTTTTTTTTTTTAAGAATGGTGTACCAATAGCAGTTTTATGAATGTTAATTTTTTTTACATTCCTCCATTGGATAGTTTTGATTCCAGTAGCCAAAAAGGCCAGAAAAAGAAGTAAAAGAATTGTAAGAAATTATTATACTATGCTAACTTTTAAAACCATAATATAAAAAAAATTTACCTTTATATAAATAAAATTATGGTCAAACCACACTTTACATTACTTTTACTAATATTTACATTACTTTTACTAATATTTACATTACTTTTACTAATATTTAACAACCCAAACTATTCTCTACTATGGTTAGCTAGCTAACTGCCATTATTTTTCTTTCATTCAATTTTCCTAACAGCTAAAAAACATTATAAGAGTGAATATTCTATAGAGCATTTCACGTTCAAGATTATATATTATTAATTATACCTGTGCATGTCAATCAAGTTCTGACCCAAGGTATCAACAGACCCAAAACCCACTCGAAGGTAAAGGTTAAAGGTGTTTGGTTCCATTTCCAGTTTCATGAGAATAAATACTCCACCAGAACGTCAGCCGGGCAAACCCAACCTCCCACTGTTGTGCCTAACCACAGCAGTGACCTCCTCAGTAAACAGCTTAAACTCACGGTCCCGGGCGGGATCGATCTGCTGCCATGCGAATGTTAGGCGAAGGCGTTACAATTGTTCTATATTCAATTTTTTATAGTGAGGCAGATTGGGACTGACTCGTAGCGGTCCCCTTTTAGCTCGGAAAAGTTTCCTGCTATTTGATTGGTTAGAATTATCTTGTCCAACCTCAGCGATCAGGAAACTTTTCCGAGCTAAAAGGGCACCTCTGCGAGTCGGTGCAAATTTGCCTCACTAAAAAGAATTGACTATAGTGAGGAGGCAACATTTGTTCTGCAGACACAGGGCTGGCCAGTGGTACGTCTGAAAAGAGGAGTGCGTTGTCATACTGAAAAGATGCACATTGCGTGTTATCATGCTAGATAAGAGACTATCATTTGCGAGAGATAGGAAGACGTATACTGGATTACAAGCGACAGAAAAGCAATAGACAATTAATTAGATGAAATGTATATTATATAATTTTCATGCAGAACTCTTTGTTCTTTTCTAGCGATCGAAACCCATGGCAAACCCAGGGGATGGGCCTTTTAAAAGTGCTGAGAATATTTTTAGAAGTACTAGGTGTGATTTCAAAAGTGCGAAGGGTGTTTCAAATTTTCCGACCAGTTGTCTTTCGTAATGTACAAAGGAGATTTTCATATGTACAAATGCACTTTTCATAGGTGTGTATATAATTGTGTACGTAATATTAAATGTTCACAAAGTTTTAAAACTTTTTAATGTTTTTGTTTAGTTTAATGTAGAGAGGAAGTATGAATTGCCGAGAGCCTCTTTCCAGTTGTAATTATGGAAAATAAACTAATTTCTCTATAGCTTTCTGAAGTTTCACACTAGTTTATAAGCTACTGCAATTGCTTCAGGATTTTCAATAGCTTTTAAGGCCGGGAGCACACTAGCGACTCTGTGGCGCCACAAAGCCACAGCATCGTGTGGCGGGGATGTGGTATCCCATAGGTTTCCATTGTTTGCAAAGCCACGCCACGCCTGTGGCGGGGGATGAGCGACAGAGAGCCATAGTCGCTAGTTTGCTCGGCAAAACTTGAAAACAATGGAAACCTATGGGAGACCACATTCCTGCCACACGATGCTGTGGCTTTGTGGCGCCACAGAGTCGCTAGTGCGCTCCCGGCCTAAGGTGTTTGTTTCCTTAAAGGTGTATATGGTTTCTTAAATGTAATAGGTTTTATTTATTGTAAAAACATATTAACAATTTCCTCGAGAAGCTGTCGTGGAAGACTTAATGTACAATATAAAGAGCTCTATATTTTATCTCTGTAATTACTCCTTTACTTTGGGACATTTTGATGATTGTTATCATAACGGAAGAGGCGCTGGTACCCCATATATTATGCATATTCCAATTAGTCGTGACAATTAGATATGTACCTCCCCAGATGTGCGTGTAGACATATTATCCTAATTATGCACTTTGTACATGTCTTGCAGCTGTTGAGTTTGTTGACAGTAGTAGTTACTGCTTTTGTTGTTTTGTGCCTTTTCTCAGGCTGGTATTTTGTTGTTTTGTGCCTTTTCTCAGGCTGGTATTTTGTTGTTTTGTGCCTTTTCTCAGGCTGGTATTTTGTTGTTTTGTGCCTTTTCTCAGGCTGGTATTTTGTTGTTTTGTGCCTTTTCTCAGGCTGGTATATTGTTGTTTTGTGCCTTTTCTCAGGCTGGTATATCGTTGTTTTGTGCCTTTTCTCAGGCTGGTATTTTTTTGTTTTGTGCCTTTTCTCAGGCTGGTATATTGTTGTTTTGTGCCTTTTCTCAGGCTGGTATATTGTTGTTTTGTGCCTTTTCTCAGGCTGGTATTTTGTTGTTTTGTGCCTTTTCTCAGGCTGGTATTTTGTTGTTTTGTGCCTTTTCTCAGGCTGGTATATTGTTGTTTTGTGCCTTTTCTCAGGCTGGTATTTTGTTGTTTTGTGCCTTTTCTCAGGCTGGTAGTTTCTCTTGACTTATTGTAGGGCGAAAAATATTCTTACATGAAACCAAGTGTTAGATTATAATATTAATAAAAAGAGGGGCACACAATAAAGAGTGTGCCTTCGCCACGCCAAGCAGTCTTATTTTCCTCTTAACTCCACTGTGTATTTGTACTTCGATTTATTTTCTTCAAATCTAATGGATTTGTCCTTGGGTCATACCCCATATGTCCACCAAATTTCGTTGAAATTGGTAATGTTCACAAAAAATAAACTAACAAAATATTTGTTATTTACTTAGCATTGTGATTTATTTTCAAAGTACTCCGTATTTGTACTTGGATGTACATTAAGAAAATCTTTCAGATTCATCCTTGGGTCATAACTCAACATGACTACCAAGTTTGGTCAAAGTCGGTACAGTGGTTTTTGTGTAAAGTTGCTCACAAACAAATAAATAAACCAAGAAAAACATACTCTTCTCCAAATCTTCGGTTTTGGCGAAGGCAATGATAAAGCATTTAAATAGTGATTTAAAGATGATTTTCGTACCCTACCAATCATTTGTCCCATTTTACTCTTTTTCAGCAATATTTTATATCGAGAGTTGAATTAAGTTGCGCAAATCATACGTGATTAAGATAACTGAATTTAAGTGTATTTATAAAAGACTTATAAGACTTAAATTTTAATGTTTTTACGAAAGACTTATTATACAAGCAACTGCTTTTTAAACTTAGATTGCATTTACAAAAGACATATAAGACAAGCAACTTCTTTTTTTAATTTAAAAATATCTTATAAAAGACTTAAAAAACCAGCAACTACTTTTTAAATTTAAGTGTATTTCCAAAAGACACATAAGACTAGCAACTTATTTTATCTATTTGAACCCGGCAAAATAGATATGTCTCTTCCCTTACAATTTTATTTACTTGCTTAGTATTGTCTTCTATTTCTATATCTTTTTCATTCTCACTATTTTCATTTTCACTCTATACATTCTCCTCGGCCTCGCCCTTTTCACGTCGAAGAACAAATGACGTCATTGGTCCTTAATATTGGTCGTAACTATTATGGCTGGTGGCGGGTGACTCTAATGGCAGATCTCTCTCTCTCTCTCTCTCTCTCTCTCTCTCTCTCTCTCTCTCTCTCCTCTCTCTCTTCTCTCTCTCTCTCTTTACTCAGTGACCATTGAGGCAAATGATTTACGTTCTGTTACATAATTTTTCTTTTATGGAAGTCTCTCTCTCTCTCTCTCTCTCTCTCTCTCTCTCTCTCTCTCTTTCTATTTGCTCAATTATGACCATTGAGCCAAAAGATTTACGTTCTGTTACATATTTTTTTGTATTGTTCTCTCTCTCTCTCTCTCTCTCTCTCTCCTCTCTCTCTCTCTCTCTCTCTCTCCTCTCTCTCTCTCTCTCTCATTGCGCCAAAAGATTTACGTTCTGCTAATTTTTTTCTTGTATTGCAGTCTCTCTCTCTCTCTCTCTCTCTCTCTCTCTCTCTCTCTCTCTCTCTCTCTCTCTCTCTCTCTCTCTCATTGCGCCAAAAGATTTACGTTCTGCTGATTTTTTTTCTTGTATTGCAGTCTCTCTCTCTCTCTCTCTCTCTCTCTCTCTCTCTCTCTCTCTCTCTCTCTCTCTCTCTCTCTCTCTCTCATTTACTCAATGACCATTGAGGCAAAAGATTTACGTTTGTTACATAATTTTTGTTCTTTTATGGAACACTCTCTCTCTCTCTCTCTCTCTCTCTCTCTCTCTCTCTCTCTCTCTCTCCTCTCTCTCTCTCTCTCTCTCATTTGCTCAATTATGACCATTAAGCCAAAAGATTTACGTTCTGTTACATAGGTTTTTGTATTGCGGTTCTCTCTCTCTCTCCTCTCTCTCTCTCTCTCTCTCTCTCTCCTCTCTCTCTCTCTCTCTCTCTCTCTCTCTCTCTCTCAAACATTGTTTCAATGGCGTATTTATCTTTTATATATTTGTGCAAATAATTTGATGTAAAATTAATCATCTCTTTAAGAATGGTTATTTGCAACTTCTTTTTTTTTTCTCAAACTGCTGAAACTGACCGGCGAGAACTGACTTTATACTTAGTAATTGATTCGAGACACGTTTTTTTTTTTTTTTATAAAGGTCAGGGATTTATCTGTTCAATTTCCGTAAAAGATTTCTTGCATAGAATATGTAATAACTGGAGGAGGCATTCAGTAGAGCGCAGACCTCCACCGCGGCAGCTTATTTCTCTACCTTTTGCTCGACCTTGACCTGTGACATTGACATGTATTAATTGGCATGGATTTTCACACACTCAAATATGAACCAAGTTTAAAGTCTGTGAACACGATGTCCAAACATATGGCAGATTACGTGAATTGAATATTTTGCTTGACTTGGATCTTGACCTTCCAAAACTTAATCATTTCCATCTTTTTACCTAACAGTTAATCCTTGCAAGTTTCATTACTCTACTATTAAAATTGTGGCCAGGAAGCTGTTCACAAACAAACACACAAACACACGCAAACGAACACACAAACGGGCTAAAACACAACCTACTTCCAATTTCTTTAGGTGAGATAATGATTATAGTAAAACAAACTTCAGGATATTAATGCCATTTATACATAATTATAATTATTCATAAGACATGAAAACTAAGACGATTCTTTCCCATTCTATTGCATTCAACAGTTTCAGGGGTAATATTTAATTATCTTCTCTTTATCATTTTACTTTATTCTGTTTATCTAAAAGATAGGGCAAGCTAAAGTCTCTGTAAAGATAAGATTTTGTTATTTTCAAGCAAGTTTAGGTAAGAAAGTCTACTTCCATTTGCACTCCCGACAAGGATGCAACAATTACCCCCAAGTCATTTTTATCTTGGGAGATAATGGGGACTACGTGATCCTCAGTGCTAGTTGTCTCGGCGAGTGTTCCTTGCCACTCTTCTTTCTTATCAGTTCCAATCTTCACCGATTTATTTCTGACTTCAACGATGTGGTGATGATCCCTCCAAGATGGGGGATTGGATGAGCATATCTAATTGAATGCTATTGTAGTGGGTATCCTAAACTACTACTACTACTTGTTTTTTTTTTTTTTTTTTTTTTTTTTTTTTTTTTTGTAATGGGTATCTTAAACCTAGTTTTTTTGAGGATTCATTATTCGATGAGATTTTTTTTTTATTCGATTGAGATTGAGGATTTTTTTTTTTATTCGATTGAGATTGAGGATTTTTTTTATTCGATTGAGATTGAGGATTTTTTTTATTCGATTGAGATTGAGGATTTTTTTATTCGATTGAGGATTGAGGATTTTTTTTTATTCGATTGAGATTGAGGATTTTTTTTTATTCGATTGAGATTGAGGATTTTTTTTTATTCGATTGAGATTGAGGATTTTTTTTTATTCGATTGAGATTGAGGATTTTTTTTTATTCGATTGAGATTGAGGATTTTTTTTTATTCGAATTGAGATTGAGGATTTTTTTTTTTTATTCGATTGAGATTGAGGATTTTTTTATTCGATTGAGACTTTTTTTATCTATTGAGATAATATTATCTTAAATTATTTCGTTTGAACTTGTGTTAGCTGTTTGGAAGATTATATTGATATCTTGCTCTTGATGACGTAGTGCTGTGTCATGCACTTTCACTCTTGCCCTGACGAGGGAAATGATGACTTGGATTTTGATCATCACATTGAGATTCATGAGGTTATTTATCTCAGTCAGCCGACTCTGCGTGTGAATCAATTAATAATGGGCACGAATTATGCTTACATTTTCTTGTATGCATCAGTAAGACTTCATAATTTTTGGCTACCCTTTCTTGTTGACAACAGTGATACTTCGTATTTTTGCATTCGCTTTCTTGCTGACACCAGCGAGACGTCATATTTTTGGCTTCCCTTTCTTGCTGACATCAGTGAGACTTGGTATTTTGCCATCCCTAAGCTATTTCAGATGCATGATGTCATCAGTAGAAATATGTCTTTAAGTGATGGTCATTGGGTCTGATTGAGGGTTGCCAGGCTTCTATTATTAGAGGGTGTTTTCACGAGGAGCTCATTTCAAAGGACTTAATTGGGTAATTTAAAGCTGCTTTCAAGCAATAGTTTTTTTTTTTTTTTTTTTTTTTATTGCGTAGTAAGAGCAGGTCGTGACACTAACACTGTGAAGTATAATTTTTTGGCCATCTTTTTGTATGGAAGTATGAACTGTTTATATGATTGCATTTATTCTTGCGTTTTATTCCTCACTGTAAATATATAATGAAGTTTTATGTATTTATGTGCGATGAGTCTTTATAACAAAATACCCATATTGCCGGTAATCAAGGGCGAATTAACGTTTTGTATCAGTGGCAATATTAATTTTCAAGATTGAATAAAATCATGTGTGCTACATTTATTACCTTCGCCAACGAAGTTGGAAGGCGGAAATAAATGTTTTTGTTAGTGAACACCCTCCTGGCGACAATTTTAATCGTAGATTAATGAAACTTACATGATTAACTGTTATATTTTCATCATATTTTAACTATCAACCCTTGTATAATCTTTCTGAACAACGATAGAATTTTTGTCTTGTCGTAGCCGATTGGAAATGTCCCGTTTGGCGATCTGCTGGACGGGGGTTCAAGACCCACTCAAGCTCGAAAATTTTTGTTAATGCTTGTAACCATACCATCCTTGTGGGCTAAGGATAGGGGTGCTTGGAGAGATTGTGTCTAATGCTTAGTCATTAGAAGACATTGCCTGGCCCTCCCTGGTCCTAGCTTGAAAGGGTGGTGGTTTGGGCGCTGATCATATGTATATATAGTCAGTCACTGTCCCGTTCATTATTATTATTATTATTATTATTATTATTATTATTATTATTATTATTATTATTAGCCAAGCTACAACCCTAGTTGGAAAAGCAAGATGCTATAAGCCCAAGGGCTCCAACAGGAAAAATAGCCCAGTGAAGAAAGGAAATAAGGAAATAAATAAATGATGAGAATAAATTAACAATATATCATCATGATATTAAACCACTTTCGGCGAGTGTAAATGATATTGTATTATTGAACTTGCTATCAATATGATGTAAATATAGGTATACGAGCAAAGAAAATAGATTAAAGGGAATGTGGGTATATCATGCAAGGCATGAATATTTATTTTTGCCGTTGCTATTTGTATACAAAAGGGAATATTTTTTTTTTTCTAAAGAACCAGAGAACTGTTGTGTTACGGAGAGATTTGCATGTGGTTTCCAATATGTTTTATTGTATTTTCCTTAGTGTTATCCTTTCTTTTCTTTTTACAGGTTTCTGATATTGCTTTTGATTTTTTTGCAGTCCTTTGTTTCCTTTGAAACTTCAAATAAATTTTGGGTCTGATATCTGAAATGTTGCATATTATGATTGTTTTTTTTTTTATTCTCTGCAAAATGGATTTGCTTATAGTTTGTTTCGCAATTGGACTATGGAATTTTGGTCCTGATATCTGAAATGTTGCATATTATGATTGTTTTTTTTTTTATTCTCTGCAAAATGGATTCGCTTATAGTTTGTTCGCAATTGTCCGTGGTTGCATGATTTATTTAGATTGCATATTATGATTGTTTTTTTATTCTCTGCAAAATAGTTTCGCTTATAGTTTGTTCGCAATTGACTATGGTTGCATATTCTATTCAGATCGCGAGTGTTTATTTGTGCAATGACCCTTGTGCAATTTGTTTAATATCTGCTATGACAGTTCATGCCAGAAAAGTTGTACATGTGTATTGTAATTGATTTTATCCATAACTCGAAAGAAAAGTATTTGGGTATCGAGCCTGTTCCAATTTCTGCTCTTTTGGAATAAAAGAATTGATTCTTATAAAGAAATTGATCCTTCTAAAAGGAGAACCGCTAGACATGAAATCTCTCTCTCTCTCATCTCTCCTCTCTCTCCTCTCTCTCTCTCTCTCTCTCTCCCTTCTCTCTCTCTCTCTCTCTCTGAACATTATTATTTTGTCATTATTATTATATTTTTATTTATTATTCAATTGCAAACCCAAGAACCCCACCAGAGAGAGCAACCCATTGCAGGAAATAAACTATGTGTATATATATACATGTTTGTATATTTATATACATGTATATATATTTATATATGTATATATATATTATATATATATATATATATATATATATATATATATATATATATATAATATATATATAAATGTACGTGTATATACATGTAATTATATACATTCTCAGATACTTGCTTTTTATTATACACGCACATATATATATACAGTATATATATATATATTATATTTATATAATATATATATATATATATATATATATATATATGTATATGCATATATATGTATATGCATATATATGTATATGCATATATATGTATATGCATATATGTGTATATGCATATATATGTATATGCATATATATGTATATATATATATATATATATATATATATATATATATAATATATATATATATATATATATATATATATATATATATATTGACGATCTATCGCTGAGACATGCGATGTATAAATTTGTCACTATGCTGGAGGAAGGATCAGAAAAACGAAATTCTTGGACTAGCGCTTTCGTATTGTCATACCTCTTCAGGTCCAATTAGTACAAAGTTAAGAAACAGGATCAAAGTTACCTTTGCGACAGCAGTAAAAAAGTAATAATACAATAACATAAAAAAATTAGTACACAACTAGTTTAAAATTATAGCTAGTTTAAAATTATAGCTAGTTTAAAAATCAGTGAGTTTAAAAATTACAGCTAGTTTATAAAATGACAATTGTCTAAATACATTGTTTATAAGAGGTTCATCAAGTTTATACATTCCTGGGCTATTGTTGATCAATTTTACACGGTTTTTCTTTATGATACATGATTCTAGGATATTGCGTTTTGTTATGTCCTTACAATATAAAATTTCTTTTGCCCCCTTTCCAATTAATAGTGTGATTATGGTTATTCATATGCTGAAACAAACTACTTGTTTGGTTTCCTGTTCGAACATTATATCTGTGTTGTTTTTAATCTTGTTTCAAGGTCTTTACCACTTTGTCCTACATATCTTTTATTACATTGATTACATGGGATCTCATAAACACATCCATTGCTTTGTACAGGTGAATTTCTAATTAACATATCCTTTAAAGAACTATTTTTAAAAATAACATTAACATTAAAAACTTTCATTAATCTAGGAATTGTCAAGAAATTATTGTGGAAGGGTAAAATGAGAAGGTTTTTCATATTAAAATCAGTTTTAGAGTCAGTTTCATAAAAAGCTTTCTTTGCTTTATAGAAAGCTGTGTCGATAAAATTCTCCGGGTATTGTAAATTACCTGCAATTTCCCGGATCTTCCCAAGCTCAGCTTCAAGGAATTCAGGGCAACTGACCCGCAGTGCCCTTAAAAACATAGATGAAAATACCATCATTTTTGTTCTAGGATGATGATTGGAGTAAAAATGAACGTATGAATCCACATTTGTCGGTTTTCTATAAACTGAGAATCTAAAACCTCTATCATTTCTTAAAATTAACACATCTAAAAAGGCCAACCTATTGTCTACTTCTAATTTCAATTTTAATTTGATAGTCGGTACTAAATTATTCATTGCTGTTAAAAAAACATGTTTTCATTTTTGTTGATGGGCCAAGCACAGAATATGTCGTCAACATACCTAACCCAAATGATGCCAATAGGTAGTATTCTTGGAAGGTACCTGGTTTCAAAAAATTCCATATACAAGTTACTTAACAATGGTGACAGAGGGTTGCCCATTGCCATGCCAAATTTTTGTTCATAATATTTCTTTCCAAAGACAAATTTGCAACCTTAATACATAGTTTTATTAATTTTATCATGGTGTTAGAATCAACAGAGAAAGTATATTTCTCTATTTCTTCCTGGAGAAATTCTAGTAGTTCATCTACTGGCACCTTCGTGAATAGGGAGTTGACGTCAAAGCTCATCATCTTAAAATCATAATTAAAATTGAACCTTCTCAACCTGCTAATAAAATCCACATTGTTCTCAAACAGACACACCTGAAATATTTCCGAGCATAGGAGACAACTCTTTAACTAGCCACTTTGATAATCTATATGTACAGGAGCCCACAGAACTTATGATAGGTCTCACGGGATTATTTTGCTTATGTGTTTTAACAACTCCATACAGATATGGTAGAGTTGGACAAGTAGTTGTAAACCTGGGTAAGAGTTCTTTATAATCCTTTAGAATAGTTTTTGATATTTTTGTTGAACGAAGCGTTTTGGTTTTATCTAATGGGTTATTTCTTGTTTCTTCATATGTTTCCCTGTCTGAAAGTAGTTCTAACACCTTGCTATCATAGTCTGTCTGATTCATAATGACTAAAGTATTAGATTTATCTGCTCTCGTAATGTGTAAATCCTTATCTTTCTTTAACTTTTTATAGGCGTTCAAAAATCTTAGTGGAACATTTGCGGGCAAACTACTACTTGAGAGACCGTATACTATACCCTTACATATATTAATTTCCTCTAATGAAATGTTACCATATTTTTTCCAATTTACAAAAATGCATTGCCGATATCAGTCCAATCAATTTTTTCTTTAACAGAAAAGTTTATCCCATATCCTAAAGCTGCTGAGGTAGTATTGTCCAACGGTTTATTGGAGATGTTGCAAACGAAATTGTCATTAGCATTAGTAGTCCACTTACTTTGTTGTATTAACCGGTTCATGTTATTTTTAAAAATAGTTCTTTAAAGGATATGTTAATTAGAAATTCACCTGTACAAAGCAATGGATGTGTTTATGAGATCCCATGTAATCAATGTAATAAAAGATAAGTAGGACAAAGTGGTAAAGACTTGAAACAAGATTAAAACAACACAGATATATGTTCGAACAGGAAACCAAACAAGTAGTTCGTTTCAGCATATGAATAACATAATCACACTATTAATTGGAAAGGGGCAAAAGAAATTTTATATTGTAAGGACATAACAAAACGCAATATCCTAGAATCATGTATCATAAAGAAAAACCGTGTAAAATTGATCAACAATAGCCCAGGAATGTATAAACTTGATGAACTTCTTATAAACAATGTATTTAGACAATTGTCATTTTTAAACTAGCTGTAATTTTTTAAACTCACTGATTTTTAAACTGCTATAATTTTAAACTAGCTATAATTTTAAACTAGTTGTGTACTAATTTTTTATGTTATTGTATTATTACTTTTTTACTGCTGTCGCAAAGGTAACTTTGATCCTGTTTCTTAACTTTGTACTAATTGGACCTGAAGAGGTATGACAATACGAAAGCGCTAGTCCAAGAATTTCGTTTTTCTGATCCTTCCTCCAGCATAGTGACAAATTTATACATCGCATGTCTCAGCGATAGATCGTCAACATGGATGCTGGACGCCTCTTCACTCTCTACACTACTTTTGGAGACCTATTCCCAGCTTTAACGCCTCTTGTGACAGTGTTTTTATCAGTTTTAATACGAGCTCATCGAGTGAAACTACAACGCAAGTTTTTACGCAAGTGCATGGAGGAACAGGTTATTCCGAGATCTCTGACAAATAGACGATTAAACCACTTGGCCACAACACCCCTTCGAAGAATATCATCGGCTTATCCTAAGAAAACATCTCGAACTGGCACAAATAGAGGAAAAGGCAAGCTTTTCAAGAACTTAGAAAACAGAAGACAATCATATTGAATATAATTCCAAATGACTGGGTAAATATCGTTTTCGATTTTTGTTACAACAAATTGCGATTAAAATGTGATAAAATAAGTAGAAAACACAATAACAAAATGAACCGGTTAATACAACAAAGTAAGTGGACTACTAATGCTAATGACAATTTCGTTTGCAACATCTCCAATAAACCGTTGGACAATACTACCTCAGCAGCTTTAGGATATGGGATAAACTTTTCTGTTAAAGAAAAAATTGATTGGACTGATATCGGCAATGCATTTTGTAAATTGGAAAAAATATGGTAACATTTCATTAGAGGAAATTAATATATGTAAGGGTATAGTATACGGTCTCTCAAGTAGTAGTTTGCCCGCAAATGTTCCACTAGATTTTTGAACGCCTATAAAAAAGTTAAAGAAAGATAAGGATTTACACATTACGAGAGCAGATAAATCTAATACTTTAGTCATTATGAATCAGACAGACTATGATAGCAAGGTGTTAGAACTACTTTCAGACAGGGAAACATATGAAGAAACAAGAAATAACCCATTAGATAAAACCAACGCTTCGTTCAACAAAAATATCAAAACTATTCTAAAGGATTATAAAGAACTCTTACCCAGGTTTACAACTACTTGTCCAACTCTACCATATCTGTATGGAGTTGTTAAAACACATAAGCAAAATAATCCCGTGAGACCTATCATAAGTTCTGTGGGCTCCTGTACATATAGATTATCAAAGTGGCTAGTTAAAGAGTTGTCTCCTATGCTCGGAAATATTTCAGGTGTGTCTGTTGAGAACAATGTGGATTTTATTAGCAGGTTGAGAAGGTTCAATTTTAATTATGATTTTAAGATGATGAGCTTTGACGTCAACTCCCTATTCACGAAGGTGCCAGTAGATGAACTACTAGAATTTCTCCAGGAAGAAATAGAGAAATATACTTTCTCTGTTGATTCTAAACACCATGATAAAATTAATAAAACTATGTATTAAGGGTTGCAAATTTGTCTTTGGAAAGAAATATTATGAACAAAAATTTGGCATGGCAATGGGCAACCCTCTGTCACCATTGTTAAGTAACTTGTATATGGAATTTTTTGAAACCAGGTACCTTCCAAGAATACTACCTATTGGCATCATTTGGGTTAGGTATGTTGACGACATATTCTGTGCTTGGCCCATCAACAAAAATGAAACATGTTTTTAACAGCAATGAATAATTTAGTACCGACTATCAAATTTAAAATTGAAATAGAAGGTAGACAATAGGTTGGCCTTTTTAGATGTGTTAATTTTAAGAAATGATAGAGGTTTTAGATTCTCAGTTTATAGAAAACCGACAAATGTGGATTCATACGTTCATTTTTACTCCAATCATCATCCTAGAACAAAAATGATGGTATTTTCATCTATGTTTTTAAGGGCACTGCGGGTCAGTTGCCCTGAATTCCTTGAAGCTGAGCTTGGGAAGATCCGGGAAATTGCAGGTAATTTACAATACCCGGAGAATTTTATCGACACAGCTTTCTATAAAGCAAAGAAAGCTTTTTATGAAACTGACTCTAAACTGATTTTAATATGAAAAACCTTCTCATTTTACCCTTCCACAATAATTTCTTGACAATTCCTAGATTAATGAAAGTTTTTAATGTTAATGTTATTTTTAAAAATAGTTCTTTAAAGGATATGTTAATTAGAAATTCACCTGTACAAAGAATGGATGTGTTTGAGATCCCATGTAATCAATGTAATAAAAGATATGTAGGACAAAGTGGGTAAAGACCTTGAAACAAGATTAAAACAACACAGATATAATGTTCGAACAGGAAACCAAACAAGTAGTTTGTTTCAGCATATGAATAACCATAATCACACTATTAATTGGAAAGGGGCAAAAGAAATTTTATATTGTAAGGACATAACAAAACGCAATATCCTAGAATCATGTATCATAAAGAAAAACCGTGTAAAATTGATCAACAATAGCCCAGAGAATGTATAAACTTGATGAACTTCTTATAAACAATGTATTTAGACAATTGTCATTTTTAAACTAGCTGTAATTTTAAACTCACTGATTTTTAAACTAGCTATAATTTTAAACTAGCTATAATTTTAAACTAGTTGTGTACTAATTTTTTATGTTATTGTATTATTACTTTTTTTACTGCTGTCGCAAAGGTAACTTTGATCCTGTTTCTTAACTTTGTACTAATTGGACTGAAGAGGTATGACAATACGAAAGCGCTAGTCCAAGAATTTCGTTTTTCTGATCCTTCCTCCAGCATAGTGACAAATATATATATATATATATATATATATATATATATATATATATATATATATATATATATATATATATATATATATATAATAATGTGTGCGTGTGTAAAGGTAAATAGCATTCTAAACAAATTTATGAAAAGACTGATGTGAACCTGTTGAATTAACATTTAATGGATTTTTTTTTCCAAGAAATAACTCTCAGCCGGAGTAAGACTTAAAGAATGCACAATAGTATTAACCAGAACAATGAATTGTGTACCCAATTGTTTGTCACCAGGATAAAGGGGTCAGTACAGATATAAAGTTTGTATGGAACACTTAACCATTCGGAAGATGCTTAAAGCTACCTCTCTCTCTCTCTCTCTCTCTCTCTCTCTCTCTCTCTCTCCTCTCTCTCTCTCTCTCTCTCTCTCTCTCTCTCTCTCTCTCTCCTCTCTCTCTCTCTCTCTCTCTCTCTCTCTCTCTCTCTCTCCCTGATGCCCAAGTTTATGAAAGTTTTTTAGCCATCGCAAATTTTCTCTCTCTCTCTCTCTCTCCTCTCCTCTCTCCTCTCTCTCTCTCTCTCTCCTCTCTCTCTCTCCTCTCTCATGTTAATGCCATTTGTGTGTTTAAAAATTATTAAGGTATTTCTCTCTCTCTCTCTCTCTCCTCTCTCTCTCTCTCTCCTCTCTCTCTCTCTCTCTCTCTCTGTCTGTCTGTCTGTCTGTCATATGCTAATGCCATTTGTTTGAAAAATTAAGGTATTCTCTCTCTCTCCTCTCTCTCTCTCCTCTCTCCTCTCTCTCCTCTCTCTCTCCTCTCTCTCTCTCTCTCTCTCTCTCTCTCTCTCTCATATGCTAATGCTATTTTTACGTTTGAAAATTTATTAAGGACACAAAACTAGAAAAGAATGAAAAAAAAAAAAAAACCACAGGGAGGATTCGGAAGAGAGAAAAGCCGAGGATTATCGAGACGAGGACTTTTGTATTTACGAGAATCTTTTTCACAATCTCTTAATATATTTGCCGTTCCTCAACCCAGGGGTAAGGGGCTGGGTTGTAGCAGGTTGTCGAGAGGGCGGGGTGAAGCGGTGGATTGGGGTTGTAGATTGGGGTTTAAGGTCCTGGTAGGGGTTAGTCGTAATGGTCACTAAAAGGTCTTTTTTGAAAGGGGTTCTCCATTTCCATACATAATAAAAGCTTTACACAAATCATTCCTCAGAAAAGACACCGCCCTTTTCTCTCTCTCTTTTCTGTTCCTCTTTTGCCTCTTCGTTTTTTCAGTTTTTTTTCTTAACCCCGTCTGGGGTTTTGTCCTTTTGACATTTAAGACCACCGAAATATCTACTCTCTCTCTCTCTCTCTCTCTCTCTCTCTCTCTCCTCCTCTCTCTCTCTTCTCTCTCTCTCTCTCTCTCTCTCTCTCAGAATGATGCCCAAGTTTAGTAAATTGTTTTTCAGCAATCTCTCTCTCTCCTCCTCTCTCTCTCTCCTCTCTCTCTCTCTCTCTCTCTCTCTCAATGATGCCCATTTTTAGGGAAATGAAGATTTTTTTTTTTACCACAGAGAAATTCAGTCAGTTGGTTTATGACAAAGTTTTAAAGAATCCTGTTTAGATTTTCTTGGAAAGTTATATTTTAAGATAAGATTAGTTTATAAGTTTTTCCAGTTTCAACATAATGGCCTTAAATACTTTGGAATTTTGATTGATTTTTAACAGTAAGGACCAGATTTTATTATCATTATCATTATTATTATTATTATTATTATTATTATTATTATTTTTATTATTATTATTATTATTATTACTAGCTAAGTTACAACTCTAGTTGGAAAAGCAGCATGTTTATAAGACCAAGGGCTCCAACAAGGAAAAATAGCTCAGTGAGGAAATTAAATAAGGAAATGAATAAACTAAAAGAGAAGGAATGAACAAATAAAACAAAGTTTTAATAGCAGTAACATTAAAATAATCATATATATATATAAACTACTGTATAAAACATCGAAAAACAAAATGAAGAGAAATAAGATAAGATAGTGTTCCCAAGTGTACTCTCAAGCTAGAGAACTCTACCCCAAGACGGTGGAAGACCATGGTACAGAGGCTATGCCACTACCCAAAGTCTAGAGAACAATGGTTTGATTTTGGTAGTGTCCTTCTCCTAGAAGAGCTGCGTACCATAGCTAAAGTCTCTCTTCTACCCTTACCAAAAGAAAAGTAGCCACAGAACGTTTACAGTGCAGAAGATAACACACTGAGCGAATAATAATTGTTTGGTAATCTCTGTGTTGGCGGGTGTATGAGGACAGAGTAGAATGGGAATAAATTACGGTAGGTCAGATTACTCGTATGTGTAGGCAAAGAAAAAATGCACCGTAACCAGAGAAAGGAATTCAATGTAGTGCTGTCCAAGGTCTATAGAGTGCAATATTCTGTAGATCTTGGTACTGTCTGGCCAGTCAAAGGACTCAATAACTCTTTTGCGGTAGTATTTCAACGAGTAGCTGGTGCCCTGGCTAACCTACTACCTAAACCATATGTTGAAAGATTTGATTGGGTAGTCATGAGTCATGAAGGTGTGCGGACAGAAGAATCTACAATCTATCAAGTAATATATCTTATTTTTGTATGGATTATATTTAATTTCAGAAACTATCTTGAGCTTATTTTGAGACATGCTTAAATATTTCTACAAATTGATAATTAAAAACTCCCAGAAATCAATTGATTTTATCTTCATATATGCATCAAAATGTGGTATAAATTTACTGTAAATGGAATGTGATATGGATTTCTCGGAACGTTACTGACACCAGTACAATGGTAACGTCTTCGCCTAGCATTCGCATGGCAGCTGATCGATCCCAGGCCGGTAACGTGAGTTTAAGATGATTACTGGGGAGGCCACTGCTGTGGTTGGGCACAACAGTGATTGGGTTGGGCTCTGGCGTTCTGGTGATCACCTATTCTGATAAAACTGGAACTGAAACAAGAGACCTTTTAACTTTTAACTTATGAAGCCAGACAGCAAGAAGTCATCATGCGGGGAGTATTTATAAATTAATAACAATATTATTGATGGATGATCTTCCAAATAAGATGACTTGTTTTATGCTGGAACGTAAGTGGTGTTCTCTTGGCAAATTATCATTACTAGTTTCCGTGAAGCTCATAACGTGTTTTGATGTATGTAGTAGTTGTAGAATTACTGAGTGCAAAGGGCCGTTCACAATAGTATGAAGGCAGCACGTCGGTCAGTTTCGAGTAAAATATTTGGATAGAAGATTTTCCTAATTGGGATTTTTTATACGATTAAAGCTACTAAAAATTTAAATGTTTAAAGGCCGCTCATGAATGGCAGAGGCAAGGGACAGTGACACTGCCCTATCAAGCAGGACAATGCCATAGAGACTGACCATATATACATATGATCAGCGCCCAATCCTCCTCTCTATCCCAGGTAGGACAAAGGAGGGCCAGGCAATGGCGTGACTCGAACCCCCAGTCTGGCGTTCATCAGTGAGGGACTTTACCACATGGGGCCACAACGACCATTATTGCTTTTTAATGGTATCGGTTCGTGAAGAATATATTCAGAGAACTTTGTGGAATTAACCAAAGCGCATTAATTTTATGAGAAAAATTTTAAAATTTATGCTTAAAAATGTCGAGATGAAAAGTTTTGGGGGTTCTTATGTTCTCTTATCAAGCAAGGAATTCAAGTTGCGATATGTCCAGTTGATTCGCTAAACGTTTTATCCCGTTCTTT
>NC_090740.1:127096046-127098546 GCF_036898095.1 Palaemon carinicauda | reverse complement strand
GTAGTGATTGTATGTAATTTTACATTTTCCATACTCGGATTTACATCACGTTATTATTTTGTGGTGTCAAACTGAAGATATCTAATCATACATAAGTTGTAATTGAATAACTTTTAATATTTTATTAGGTCTTTATGCATGTATCCCACTGATATAAAGGGTTTATGTCCCTTTATTGTTTTATGGTGTCAATATTAAGATTTCTAATCAAATTAGTTATAGTTGAATAACTTATAACATTTTATTAAATCTTTATGCATAATATATGCAATTATTTTATATTTCCTGTCAAGGAACATCGTAGAAGCAGATTAAAACGTTTTGAAACATTGTTTACCTTCTTTTAATAGATGTAAAAGGTTACACTTAGTCGAGGGCGTTAACTGGTATGTTAGCGCTTTTATCTACAATGGGCGTGGAGACCCCACTACACCCCATTGTGACCGTCAAAATCACCCGCCCGTTTATACGTTTATAACCCCCTTCCCCATGTTTTACTTACCTTTAGGGTTATTGAGGTAACACCTCTCTCTCTCTCTCTCTCTCTCTCTCTCTCTCTCTCTCTCTCTCCAGTTAAGTTGAGCTGAACATTTCCCTTGTATTTAGATTAGTGTACATCATTTCTGATAAGTAATTGGAATCTCTCTCTCTCTCTCTCTCTCTCTCTCTCTCTCTCTCTCTCTCTCTCTCTCATTTATTAAAGCATAACAGAGAACCCATCTCTTTTTTAATTGAATTAATTGAACAGCATTTCGGGTAAAATTAAATTTTTTGCGTATTTGCTTTCTTCATGAATTATTTTGATTGTTCTAATGAGTAATATTGATTTTGGAATTAATTGTTTTCCCGCAAGGTAGAACAATCAAATTGGTAAACTACTTATTCAACAACTAAAATGTAATGGCAGTTTACGTGATGAAGAATAGTGATAGTTGTAACTTATTTTTATTTATTTTTTTCCCCACAGGTACGACATTGGGTGTTTGTTACTGTTGCTACCCTTGTGAGTTGCCACTTTCAAACAAGGTAAGTTGCAAATGTGATTTTTCGCTCTCTCTCTCTCTCTCTCTCTCTCTCTCTCTCTCTCTCTCTCTCTCTCTCTCTCTCTCTCTCTCTCTCTCTCTCTCTCTCTGGCTTGGCTAATATCTTTATAAATTTATTTATGTGGTATTTTCAACTTTTGTTATGCTTTTCAAAGAAAACTATTATTATTATTATTAATTATTATTATTATTATTATTATTATTATTATTATTATTATTATTATTATTTATCAGTGTTCGTATTTTTGTTGTTTTCGTGTACATCAATCGTCGCCCACTGGAACAAGGTAATGTTTTGGTATGGTCACTACTCAAGAGCCGGACAAGGAAAATCATGGCGTGTATCATAATTCAGCTACACACATTTTAGCGATTCAGTGTACGTATGTATGTATGTATGTATGGGTGTATGTATATATACATATATATATACATATACTTATATATACATATACATATACATATATACACATATATACATATACATATATATATACATGTACACACATGTGTATATATATATATATATATATTATGTATGTGTATATGGGTATATATATGTATATATATGTATGTGTGTATATATATACATATATATATATATATATATATATATATATATATATATGCTGTTTAGTTGGATATAACATATGTGTATATATATTATGTATGTGTATATATATTTATATGTGTATATATATGTATATATATGTATGTGATGGGTGTATATATATATATATATATATATATATATATATATATATATATATATATATATATATATATATATATATATATATATATATATATATGCACACACACATACAGACGCAAATATGTGGGTATGTGTTTTAAGCGCCACGAGAGCCTGGGCTCTCCTTTTCTTAATTTTTATGATCCGAGTATACAGTATATATGTGTAGGTAAAGTGTTTAATATCATTTCGCTTGGATATACATTTCAGCGTTATTAATGATTGTACACGCTGGCATTATGATCTCTTAAGTCTTGCTTCCACTGCTGGCCCATTTAACAAACTACATTTGAGCGTGTGTGCATAATTTTAATATTTTGAATAACTTGCAAAATGTTTCGGAGGCCATAATGAATTTAGATTTTTTTTATTTTTAGGCAGAGATGAAATTAGACTGTAATTATGATTTTCAGGGCCATTTGGGATTTGACAAGAATTTATTGGAAGTAAGCATGTAGGAGATTTGAGGCAATACTGTTCAATAATTATTTGTTTTTCCTTTTTCTACTGGGAAAGATATAGTCAAAAAAGAAGAAGAAGATCCTTTTTCTACTGAATAAAACAGACATACCGTGATGTATTTTAGTGTTTAAATAAAGGGCTCTAAAAATCGGTTATGAATATTGGGCATTGTGAAAGTATTTTTCATTGACTGGGACATTTAGGTTTTTTAGATGATAATGAAAAATAGGTGAAAGGGTGA
>NC_090740.1:127081046-127091046 GCF_036898095.1 Palaemon carinicauda | reverse complement strand
ACGTACGCTCGCACTTATTGAAGAAAAAATATTGGCATGCCTTTTTAGGTCTCAAGTTGTCCGTCCCCGCTTTTGGGGAAATGAGACGTGTCTCTTTGTGCTGCTTATTTTAGTGGAATTTCATTTCTCTCTCTCTCTCTCTCTCCCTCTCTCTCTCTCTCTCTCTCTCTCATCTCTCTCTCTCTCTCTCTCTCTCATCTCTCTCTCTCTCTTTCTCTCTCTCTCTCTCTCTCTCATATATCTTGTTTGCGGAGTTCATTAAATGTTTTAAAATACACTTCCTGGTGATTTTTTTTTGTGTGCTTGCGTGTGCGTTTATTCTTTATAGCAATGCTCTCAAAATGATTTTTTATAAAACCATGGGTTTTCAACTTGTTTTCTCATAATTTCTAGTACATGGTTATTTTAACCACAATTAGTTTTTGTGCTTATTAAGTATATCTCTGGCACTATTTTCACCCATGCATTTCTAAAGACTAAATACCATTCAAGAGAAGCTGTCTGAGAGATGCTAGTGTTTTTTGATTGCCGGCTGAAAAATCTTACTAAGTGAATTACAGAAAAGAAGTTAAAAACCAACAGAAAAAATGTCAAAAACTTTTGTAAGTATCTGAAAAAACTTTCGAGTCTGAATGGATAGTGTTATCTGTTACATATTATTATCATCATCATCATCATCAGTTAAGCTACAACCCTAGTGAAAAAGCAGGATACTTTAAGCCCATGGGCTCCAACAGTGAAAAATATCCCAGTGAGGGAAGGAGACATGGAAATAAATAAACTATATGGGTATTAATGAACAATTAAAATAAGATATTTTAAGAACAGTGACAACATCAAAACATATCTTTCATATATAAACTAAAAAAAAGTGGCTTATGTTAGCCTGTTCAACATGAACATTTGCTGCAAGTTTGAAATTTTATAAGTTCTACCGATTCAACTACCCGATTAGGAAATCATGGGTCAGTAGCACAGTATGAGATCGTCAAATCAATAGTGGTTTTGATATATTGGGTTAAATCCTCATATCCCTCTGATTATACGTACTTGGGGTTGTGGTAGTCGATGTGGTAACGTCCTTGACTGGTGAACGCCAGACTGGGGTTCGAGTACCGCTCAAACTCGATAGTTTCCTTAGTCCGCAGCAACCTCACCATCTTTGGGAGCTAAGCATGGGGTTTTGAGGGAGACTATAGGTCTATTTGCAGAGTCATCAGCAGCCATTGCCTGGCTCTCCTTGGTCCTAGCTTAGGTGGAGAGGGGACTTGGACGCTGATCATATGTATATATGGTCAGTCTCTATGGCATTGTCCTGTCCGATAGGGCAATGCCACTATCACTTGCCCTTGCCCTTCATGACTGTCCTTTATACCTTTAAACTCTTATCATTTTTAGGTCTTTGAAAAAAATATCATTCACTTAATATTACATGAGTTGCGTAAGGCACTATCACTACACTTTCATATCCATTTCAGGGTTCTGTAAATATTATCAATCACTTTGTACCGTATCACATCTGAGAGATGGTTTTGCCCCAAGAGTCACATGAGGTACCATTAGTAAGTTCATTTAGGGTGATGTGCTATAGGCATTACTTGAGTGTCTTGGCTGAGGTTCTTCGGCCTCTTATTTCTTTTATATCGTTTCAGTTTAACCTTTGTTCTTGCTTCATTTCTACCATCTTGCTGACCAACCTCTCCTAACTGTTATTATCTCCTTCAAGGTGGTTATATTTTCGAGTCTGTTTATTTATTTATCTGTGCAATCTATGGACAGGATTACGTTTAAACTATTCAACGGATTTTGACGACATTTTTACCACTAGATCTTAAGTCATGGACGACCCCAATAAATTTCGGAGATGATTCGGATCCGGGATTAGCAATTTTTCACAATTTTTTCATTGCATTTTTCACAATTTTTCAAGAGCAACTCTTGTATTTTTTCCTCGGTTGCTCTTGGGCGATGAATAGCCTCAGCACCAGGCTATTTAGTCCAAATTCCTTTAAAGCTTTCCATGCATACTGAACTCTAAATAGAATAATGATGTCGGTTAGAAAAATTTCCAGAAAACTTAAGCAAAACACTAAGCACAGTCGGTCTTGAGTAGCTGAAAACATGATTTCTTTACTCGGTCATTTAAGATAGTTTGAAATAGATCTTTACGTTGTTTCCAAATCTAAATTATGGTTTTGATTTGCAGTTTAACAAGTCAAGGGAAAGTTTTATGGTAATTACAACAACATTTGATGTGATAGTGAAAGTAAATCATGTATTTGTTATGATAACATATTTAATTGGGAGAATTTCAACCTTTTTCAAGTGGGATTCGAATCAAACATGGAAAGCAGACGCGAGTCCGGGAAGTCACGTAGAATGAGGTAGCTATGAAGTCATTAGTATGATGCGGCACTGTATGTTGGCTTCCAATTAAAGCAGAAAATAATTATAAAAAATAGAGCAACTAAGGACACCAGTAGACATTGTCTTTTAAAAGTTAATTTCCAAAACCAAGGATTTTATTATTTCTCACATGCAGTTAGAAATGTCATTGCAGCGGAAATGTTTTATATATGCTTCCCTTTATAATTGAAAAGTAAATTTTTTTTTTTTTTTCATTTGGAAATTGCAATTATATTATTTTAAAAGGTTTTATGTTTTATGGCTACCAATATCAAAGCATTTTTCCTCGGATTTCATAAGTGAAGATCACAGTACTTGACTTTTCGTATCAGCCGGAAATAAGAAATGCGTCGCCTGTCATGAGATTGGAATCCTCTTCGTTTCCACTCAAGAGATCCCTGAAGAGGAGTCAGGAATCTCATTTGCCGTCGAGGTTAGCAGTTGTAGGTGGAAGGAGACACTCCTCCTTCCCTTCGTCCAGGGTCGAAGGAGTGTAGGATCGTTCGCCGGCGTCTTTGAAGTGACATTTCTCCATTTGTTGCAGGTAATAGACCCTCAATTGACTCCGGAAAGTGACCACATATGAAGAAGTCTTCGGATGCCATCTGCCACTTATCTGTCTTGATTACCTTTTTATCTGCGAAGGAGGGGGGGGGGGTTATGTATGTGTTTGAGATGTGAAGGATGTCTGTAAAAATACAAGAATGGAGAGTAAAAGCGGAGAGGGAGATTCTGCTATAAACGGATATCATATTTCATATATAGTCAATTCTTTTTTAGTGAGGCAGATTTGCACCGCCTCGTAGGGTGCCCTTTTCGCTCGGAAAAGTTTCCAGATCGCTGATTGGTTGGACAAGATTATTCTAACCAATCAGATAGCAGGAAACTTTTCCGAGCTAAATGGGCACCGCTGCGAGTCTGTGCAAATGCGCGCCATTAAAAAGAATTGATTATAGTATATTTAAGTAGCCAGTGCTCTGAAGCCTGTGTATGGGGGGGGGGGGGGGGTGTTGAGGGTGGTTCAACATTGGTGGAAGAGGATACCGTTGATTAAAGGCATTGGATAGGGCGCATCAGGCGATCGACCCCTTATTGTAGGGATAACGATGAGAAAGTAGTTGTTCTGGGGCCCGTGTTTAGTGTACCCAGTCTTCTGAGGCTCATGTACAAGTGTACGTAAGTAGCCAGTGTTTTGAGGCCCGTGCATAGTGTACGCGAGTAGCCAGTGTTCTGAGAAAAGCTCTGCTAAGTGTACTGAAAAAACAATCAATGCCATTCGTAACTGAATGTACAGTTGGCTTCATTTATAAGAGTACACTTCACGAGAAACAAAGGAAACGTCATTGTGCCGAAATGATTGAAGCCAATTATACAACACTACAGGTTTTTTTTTTTTTTTTTATTTTTTTTTTTTTTATAATCAATGTTCGGCATCTTAGATTCAAAACAAGTAATATGGAAATGTCTCACTGGTGTTAGCTGCCTTGATATACTTTTTTTTTTTTTTTTTTTTTTTTTTTTAATCGTTTGAAAATTTGAAGAGTGACTCTTAGAGACTTCACTGCTGAGTATTTAATTGGAACTACAGTAGATACTATCAAATAGATCACTTTTTGGGTGAGGACGTTTTGTAAAACTCACTGGTATGTAAGACAGATCTCACCTGGCAAGTCTCACCAGGCTATAGTATTTAATTTGTTGACTTTAGAAGAATGTATTGTACTTTAAAAAAAAAAAAAATGTTCCCTCTTTTTTTTGCCCATCTTTCATTTCATTCTTCCCTCATTTCTCTTCCTTATAAAGTCTAGCTATAGTAGTTAATTTGTTGAATGTGTTGTACTTTAAAGAAAGAAAAATTTGTGTTCCTTTCTTGCCCATCTTTCATTTTCATTCTTCCCTCATTCTCTTCCTTATAAAGTCTAGCTATAGTAGTTAATTTGTTGACTAAGAATGTAGTTATTAAAGAAAAAAAAAAGAAAATTCCCCTTGCCCATCTTTCATTTTTTTTTTTCTTCCCTCATTCTCTTCCTTATAAAGTTCTGTAGGAACCAGATAAGGACATGCGACTGCGCGTCATGTTGACCTTTCCAATAAAAATTGATCGATGTGGTCTCCTTTTTAATATAAAAGGGGAGAACACCATTCTTGATACTTGGTTCCCCTCCCCCTCCCCCCCCCCCCCGCCCAACCACCACCACAACCCCTTTTCCCCTCTTCTGGTGATGGTAAGGGTTATATTCCCCTCCATTAAGGACCTCCTTATGACACCATTTTTATCCAGAGCTCTCTCTCTCTCTCTCTCTCTCTCTCTCTCTCTCTCTCTCTCTCTCTCTCTCTCTCTCTCTCTCTCTCTCCGTTATGATTGTTAACATTAACCCATTTTTACCTTAGACGGTGAGTCTGCCATAGGTCAAAATGTTGATTTAATATCTCTCTCTCTCTCTCTCTCTCTCTCTCTCCTCCTCTCTCTCTCTCTCTCTCTCTCTCTCTCTCTCTCTCTCTCATATCAATTTTAACACCCAAGAGTATCTAATGTTTCGTTCTATTTCCTGCATAGAAGGAATAGATTGACGTACAGAATAATGTTCCTTGCAAGCAAACTAAAGCCTGCCTGACACTTGCGCGCATTTTTTGCCACGCACTGGCACGCATTGATGCGCGCCAGTGCGTGCCACTTTTTGGCACGCACTGGTGTTTTTCGCGCACTGTTCACGACCAGTTCACTCCAGTTCGCGCATCGTTCACGCGACGTTCACGCGACGGCACGCGTAGTTCGCGCATCGTTCACGACATGTTCACGCGAGTTCACTCATCATTCCGCATCGTTTCCGCATCGTTCACGCCAGTTCACGCCAGTTCACGAATTGGCCACTCCATATAAAAACGGGGCTTCTCCAACCCGAGGACATTCTTGGATTGGCTTCGGAAGAGACAACAATGCTTTCTGTCAGAGACACCATTGCATTGAGGAGAAGAAACGTATCTTTTTCGTTTGTATTTTTTGTTGCCCTTTATTTTAGTTTCAATAAGAAAGCATTTGATTTACATATAAATAGCAGACATGAAATATGTACAAGTATTAAGAAAGCATTTTATTTTAACATTAAAAGCAGCAAACATAAAAAGTTTTTAGGCTGTTGATTTTAAGGTAATAAAGAAAAAAGTGTGTTGAAATAAGAAATCATTTTATTTTTACATTAAAACAGCAAACAGAAAAATTTGTTTTGCCCTTCATTTTAAGGTAATAAAGAAGAATAAGTATGTTGATGAAATAAAACATAATTTTTATTTTTACATTCAAACAGCAAACTTAAAAATTTCTTGGGTTTATTTTTCAGTTCATTTTTATTTAAAACAAAAGTTTTGGGTCTTGATTGGTAATCGAGGAAAATAAGTGTGTGCATGAAATAAGACATCATTTTATTTTTACATTCAAACAGCAAATATAAACAATTATTAGGTTTATTTTTCTTTCCTTTTCATTAATTTTTTCGTTTCCTTTTTGTTTCTCTTCATTATAAAGTTATAGAAATAGTTTGAAATAAGACATCATTTTATTTTTACATTCAAACAGCAAATATAAAAATTTATTAGGTTTATTTTTCTTTCCTTTTTATTAATTTTTTCGTTTCCTTTTTGTTTATCTTCATTATAAAGTTATAAAAATAGTTTGAAATAAGATATAATTTTTTTTTCACATTAAAACAGCAAATATGAAAATTTATTAGGTTTATTTTTCTTTCCTTTTCATTAATTTTTTCGTTTCCTTTTTTGTTTCTCTTCATTATAAAGTTATAGAAATAGTTTGAAATAAGATATAATTTTGTTTCACATTAAAACAGCAAATATAAAAATTTATTAGGTTTATTTTTCTTTCCTTTTCATTAATTTTTTCGTTTCCTTTTTGTTTCTCTTCATTATAAAGTTATGGAAATAGTTTGAAATAAGATATCATTTTTTTTTCACATTAAAACAGCAAATATAAAAATTTATTAGGTTTATTTTTCTTTCCTTTTCATTAATATTTTCGTTTCCTTTTTGTTTCTCTTCATTATAAAGTTCACGCCACTTCCCGCATCGTTCACTCCAGTTCACTCCAGTTCACGCCAGTTCCCGCACTGTTCACTCCAGTTCACTCCAGTTGGCGCATCGTTCACGGCCATTTAGTGCGTGCCAATGCGTGCCACAAACTTTAAACATTTCAAAGTTTTGGGCCCGCATGGCACGCATTGGTACACTATGGCACGCGAGTTCCCGCACTGTTCCCGACATTTTCACGGCTCGTTCACGCGAGTTCGCGCATCAATGCGTGCCAGTGCGTGCCACGAATGCGTGCAAGTGTCAGGTACCCTACTTACACACACACACACACACACACACACACACACAGATAGAGAGAGAGAGAGAGAGAGAGAGAGAGAGAGAGAGAGAGAGAGAGAGAGAGAGAGAATAACTCTCTCTCTCTCTCTCTCTCTCTCTCTCTCTGTGTATGTATATATTTATATATATATGTATATATTTATATATTTATATATATATATATATATATATATATATATATTATATATATATATATATATATATATATATATATATATATAATTTATATATATATATATATATATATATATATATATATATATATATATATATATATATATATATATATATATAATGTCATAAACAATTCTTTTTTGTGGGGAAAATGGAATGATATTCGTGCCAGAGTTACTCAGTTGGCATGCTTGCTCACATGATAACTATATCAGACTGATAAGGGATTCTACAAATGTCTTACAGAGTTCCAGCACATGCACACATGCATTCACCAATTTGTGTAATAATGATTTTCGGACAAATGTGATCTATTTAATTGTATTTTCGTGTAGATACTTAATGCACCTGTGCGATCAGAGAGAGAGAGAGAGAGAGAGAGAGAGAGAGGAGAGAGAGAGAGAGAGAGAGACCATGTCCTATCTTGTCGTCTGCTTTCCAGCGAGGCCACTCTCCGTCCACTCAACGTTAATGGTTGCCGAGGCAGGTCACGATAGAGAGTGGATGAGGGGCCAACTTCCCTTTCTGTTCGCAGACCCAAAGGAAGGATTTCGTCGAGTAAAGGGAGATAGGGAAGGGAAATTATGGAAAGAAAAAAACTCTCAAGGACATGTTTAGGAATAGAAGTTTAGTTGTACGTCTTCTCAAGGTTGCCTTATTCTTTGCTATGCCAGACTACGTAATCTAAACAAAAACTCTTGTTTGTTTACGCTGCTCATTTTTTGTCTAGATACGATTTCATGATTGTTGATTGTGTTTGTCTGTTGAATATACAGCAACAGACGTAAGTTAGGAATGCCAGAGCGAAAGAAATTTATCAATTATGAAGTATAGATTTTAAGAAAACTCTAAGTTGCTTAGAGATGTGTTGGCAATGGTTGTCAGGACCTTACAGGAGGAATGATTAAGATAATTTATTAAAGCTAAAGCCAAGAAAGTCGCCAATGCTTTAATGAGGAAGAATCTAGTTCTCGGAGATTTGAAGTGGCTATCGTGATTAGTGGTAGACAAAAGTTAGATATAAATGGTTCTTTTACTTTTAATTTGATGTCTCACCGGAATATAATACAGGAGAGGGGTTCCCAGCCCCCTCGCCCCGTCCCTTTTAGTCGCCTCTTACGAAACGCAGGGATACGTTGGCGCTATTCAATTTTTTTTTTTTTTTATTCCCCCGTGGCCCCTTCTTTGCTTTATTTGTTTGATGTTGGCTACCCCACAAAATTGGGGGAAGTGCCTTGGTATATGTATGTATGTTGCTTTTAATTTTTAAAGTGAGTTATTTGAAGTTCTTGTATGACAGCTATGGTATAAATAAGCCCTTGACAAAGGCTGACGTTTGAGCATTTTTTTTTTCTTTTTCATGAAAATCCCTTCGGAAGAAATTGGTGACTGGTTGCTTAGTTTTTATCTAACTGTGTAGTAGGGATTTCCGTTTGGGATCTGTCAAGTTATCTTTGATTTATCCTGATTCGCATCGCTTGCGGAGATACCAGGATGGAAGCACCTGCCTAGTTCTATTGGGTGAATCAAATGAGATATTATTCAATATAGCGAAAAATTAGGTTTTTATTTTAGTTTCCCTTCTACAGATGGCACCAGTGATTTGCTGATGACTAGTGCCATGTTCAGACTGACGTATCCTGTGCAATCTAAACAGATCTATTGTTCTCAGCTGGAGCAGAATAGTTGAAGATAGTGTTCTTCCAAGCGCATCGCGACTCGTTTCCTCAACAATACTTTCCTTCACGGTATTCTGCACCAGTGAAAAAAAAAAATATATTTTTTTTGATAGTTGACTGATGTACTTACTATCAGTTGTTTGTTTGTTTAAAGAGTGGTTGACAGTTTAATAGATTTTAAGGTTGTGGTGGCCGATGTGGTAACGTCCTTGACTGGTGAACGCCAGGCTGGTGTTAGTCCCGCTCATACTCGATAGTTTCTTTGGTCACTGCAACCTCACCATCCTTGTGAGTTAAGGATGGGGGTTTCGGGAGAGCCTATAGGTCTATCTGCTGAGTCATCAGCAGCCATTGCCTGGCCCTCCTTGGTCCTAGCTTGGATGGAGAGAGGCTTGGGCGCTGATCATATGTATGGTCAGTCTCTAGGAGATTGTCCTGCTTGATAGGGCAATGTCACAGTCCCTTGCCTCTGCCATTCATGAGCGGCATTTAAACATTTAGATGGATCGCCCTGTAACAGTCATTAAAAAAAAAAAAATATATAGTAATATTAATAATCTTTTAAATTTTTCCCTATTGGAGCCCTTGGGCTTATAGCATCTTCCTTTTCCAACTAGGGTTGTAGCTTGGCTAGTAATAACAATAATAATAATAATCGTATAATCTGTATGCTTTTGTAAAACAGATATGCTATTAAATCTTGCAGTACCCTGTTGTAAGCGTCCCTGCTTGGCAATCTGTTGGAAGGGCGTTCGAGACTCGCTCAAACTCTATAGGTACCAGTAGTGTCTGCAACCTCACCATCCATGCGAGCAACGGATGTAGGGATTGGGTTAGGCTATAGGCATCCCTGCTGAGTCATCAGCAGCCATTGCCTGGACATACCTGGTCCTAGCTTGGAAAGGCGTCTTGGGGGCTGATCATATGTATATATTGTCTCCCTTGCCCCTGCCATTCATGTGCTACATTTACACCGTTAATATTGAGCGGGCTATAAACGAAAGTCAATTATCCAGTGATCCTTTCTCAGTATCTGCAATCTAACAACTCCCCACCCCCCACCCCTTGCCTCCCTTTACTTCTCCCCCCCCCTTTGCTCCCCACCCCCCCACCCCCACTTTTTCAGGATTAGATTATCAGACTAGGGCGTCCAGACAAAATAAGTATGATTTATAGTGTGTTGGGCACCACCGAATATCAAAGAGCTCGCTCTCTCTCTCTCTCTCTCTCTCTCTCTCCTCTCTCTCTCTCTCTCTCTCTCTCTCTCTCTCTGGTTTTCTAGCAACAATTTGCATAGGAGAAATCCTTCCTTATAAGGGTTCAACGTGCATATAATCTTTGATTCATTTGTATAACAACAA
>NC_090740.1:127077633-127080546 GCF_036898095.1 Palaemon carinicauda | reverse complement strand
CTATCTCGTTTCTCTTCCTCTTGGTTTGTTAAATTTTTCATAGTTTATAACTTTATATAGGAAATATTTATTTAAATGTCATTGTTCTTAAAATGTATTATTTTCTTTGTTTCCTTTCCTCACTGGCTATTTTCCCTGTTGGAGCCCCTGGGTTTATAGCATCTTGCTTTTCCAACTACGGTTGTAGCTTAGCAAATAAAATAATAATAATAATAATAATAATAATAATAATAATAATAATAATAATAATAATAGTACTTCTAAAATTATTCTCAGCACTTTTAAAAGGCCCATCCCCTGGGTTTGCCATGGGCTTCGATCGCTAGAAAAGAACAAAGAGTTCTGTATGAAAATTTTATAATATACATTTCATCTAATTAACTGTTTATTGCTTCTCTGTCGCTTGTAATCCAGTATACGTCTTCCTATCTCTCGTAAATGATAAGGTCTCTTATCTAGCAATGATAACACGCAATGTGCATCTTTTCAGTATGATAACGCACATCTTGTTCAGACGTACCATTGGCCAGTCCTGTGTCTGCAGAACAAATGTTGCCTCCTCACTATAGTCAATTCTTTTAGTGAGGCAGATTTGAACCGGCTCGCAGA
Source organism: Palaemon carinicauda (assembly GCF_036898095.1). Taxonomy (NCBI): domain Eukaryota; kingdom Metazoa; phylum Arthropoda; class Malacostraca; order Decapoda; family Palaemonidae; genus Palaemon; species Palaemon carinicauda. Next base: position 127,079,937 of record NC_090740.1, on the reverse strand, counting down.
GGTGTCCTTTTAGCCCGGAAAAATTTCCTGATCGCTGATTGGTTGGACAAGATAATTCTAACCAATCAAATAGCAGGAAACTTTTCCAAGCTAAAAGGGCACCGCTGCGAGTCAGTGCAAATCCGCCTCATTAAAAATTGAGTATAGTATATTTAAGTAGCCTCATTAAAAAAAAATAAATTGAATATAGTACAAAAGTAACATCTTCGCCTAACATTCGCATGGCAGCAGATCGATCCCCGCCCGGGACCGTGATTTTAAGCTGTTTACTGAGGAGGTCACTGTTGTGGTTGGGCACAACAGTAGGCGGTCGGGTTTACCCGGCTGACGTTCTGGCGAGTATTTATTCTCCTGAAACTGGAACTGGAACCAAACACCTTTAACCTTTACATTCGAGTGGGTTTCGGGTCTGTTGATACCTTGGGTCAGAACTAGATTGACATGCACAGGTATAATTAATAATATATAATCTTGAACGTGAATGCTCTATAGAATATTCACCCTCATAATGTTTTTTAGCTGTTAGGAAATTGAATGAAAGAAAAATAATGGCAGTTAGCTAGCTAACCATAGTAGAGAATAGTTTGGGTTGTTAAATATTAGTAAAAGTAATGTAAATATTAGTAAAAGTAATGTAAATATTAGTAAAAGTAATGTAAATATTAGTAAAAGTAATGTAAAGTGTGGTTTGACCATAATTTTATTTATATAAAGGTAAATTTTTTTATATTATGGTTTTAAAAGTTAGCATAGTATAATAATTTCTTACAATTCTTTTACTTCTTTTTCTGGCCTTTTTGGCTACTGGAATCAAAACTATCAAAGGAGGAATGTAAAAAAAAATAACTCATAAAACTGCTATTGGTACACCATTAAAAAAAAAAAAAAAAAAAAAAAACACACACACACACACACACGCCAGCTAGCAAACAACTCTCCTTAGGATGGATGATATTTATAAACAATTCTTTAAGAAGAAATAAAAAAAAAAACAATGAAAAATCTGTCTTTGCAAAAGTAGTCAACTACAATACCCACTTCCGATAAGTACGTAGCAAGGTCAAAAGATAAACCTCGGGACCGAGGAGATAGTGTCTGCCGTTATCGAAGGCTCAGGCATGAATGTGGCAAGCAAACGCTGTTGTAAGATAAGCGATGACACTAATTGAAGTCAAATGTCAGATTGTGATAGGGAAGACAACTTGGATGAAACCATATGAAATAAAATGTGTATGAGAGAGAGAGAGAGAGAGAGAGAGAGAGAGAGAAGAACGAAAATTATGTAACAAGGTAAATCTTTGGCTCAATGGTCATTAATTGAGCAAATGGGAGAGAGAGAGAGAGAGAGAGAGAGAGAGAAGAACGAAAATTATGTAACAAGGTAAATCTTTGGCTCAATGGTCATTAATTGAGCAAATGGGAGAGAGAGATAGAGAGAGAGAGAGAGAGAGAGAGAGAGAGAGATACAAGAACGAAAATTATGTAACAAGGTAAATCTTTGGCTCAATGGTCATTAATTGAGCAAATGGGGGAGAGAGAGAGAGAGAGAGAGAGAGAGAGAGAGGGGGATACAAGAACGAAAATTATGTAACAAGGTAAATCTTTGGCTCAATGGTCATTAATTGAGCAAATGGAGAGAGAGAGAGAGAGAGAGAGAGAGAGAGAGAGAGGGGTACAAGAACGAAAATTATGTAACAAGGTAAATCTTTGGCTCAATGGTCATTAATTGAGCAAATGAGAGAGAGAGAGAGAGAGAGAGAGAGAGAGAGAGAATCTATTCTTACAGTAATAAGTATTTATCCTTCTAGTATTATTGACATACGATAATAAGTTGAAGTTTGTATATAATTTTACATTTGCATTAATCATTAATCATTCATTTTTGCATTTCCGTTCATAGCTAGAGGATGAGGAGCCCAAGTCAATTTAGAGAATCAATGTTTCTCTCCGTTTCCTAACATTCGAATATCATCATAACTCGCCAACCTACAACCCTGGTTATACTAAAAATCCAAAAGCATACAAGTCCAAGGGTTCTAATAAGGAAAGCAGCTCAGGGGGGAAATTAATTAAAGAAAAATGACTAATAAATTACATAAGAAAATGATAAAAAAAAAAATATAAAATTTGTTAGGATCAGCAACAACATAATGTATATCAGACCTCTATAAACTATGAAACGAGACTTACGCCAACTGTTCAAGAGGAAAGATTTGAACTTAAGTTCCAATGATTTAACCACCGGGTAAGTATGACTATACCACAATCTTGTCACAGCTCCTATAAAATTTATAAAATACTGTG
>NC_090740.1:127050133-127070133 GCF_036898095.1 Palaemon carinicauda | reverse complement strand
GTCCGTAGATTTTAGTTGTATGTTAGCAATATTCATTAGCGAAGGTCTGAAATATGATTGTTCTTGTTCTATAGAAATTTAAAGAAAAAAAATCACGTATATATTCCATTATCCATGGATTTTTTTTTATCACTCACCATGATGAACGATTCATCTATTTACTTATTAGTTCCATGCAGTGCTAACAAAATACTGTAATAACTAACACAAACCTTCTGCTAAAAGCATATTCCCTTGGGAACAATTTATTTCCCAAACTGGATTAATAAATTACTCGAATTAAAAAATAATTCAAGCTGTTGAGCAAATTCATTAACGGCAACTCTAAACCCGTAAGGTAAGAAACTCCAATAGACCAGAGGAACATAATGAGAAATTTCGTAAAAGAAAAGAAAAAAAAAAGTGATACAACGTATGTAGAATAAAACAACAAGCATGTGTAGTAAAATTAAGTTTTGCTATGTTCAGATAGTGTAAATCACACTCCAAAAATTAGAAAAGTAAAGATAATACAAATAACAGTTTTGGGGGAAATTTGGATTCATAAATAAGCGCTATATAGCCAGGCGCTGGGGCCTTTGAGGCCAATCAGCACCTACGGTTACACAATACAAGATGAAAGAGGTTTGGACAATAAAAATAAAACAAAGGAAGTGGGAACAAAGGTTAAGTAGATGGATATAAAGCAAATGCAAAATGGAGCCTCTCTGGTTACGGCTCATTTTTATCTTTGCTTACACGTACAACGAATAGTCTGACCTACTCTTTACACATCCACTTCCATCATACACACAGCACAAAGATGACCTAAAAATTCTTCTTCAATTAAAGGGTTAATTGTTCAGTGGCTATTTTCCACTTAGTAAGGGTAGAAGAGACTAGCTATGTTAAGTAGCTCTTCTAGGACGACACTCCAAATCAAGCCATGGTTTTCTAATCTTGGGTAGTGTCATAGCCTCTGTATTATGGTCTTCACTGTCCAGGGTTAAGAGTTTTCTTGCTCGAGGGTACACTTTGGGCAAACTATGATATCTGTTTCCTTATTTCCTTTCCTCCCTGGGCTACTTTTCCTTGTTGGAGTCCTGGCGCTTATAGCTTCCTGCTTTTCCAACTAGGGCTGTAGCTTAGCTAATAATAATAATAATAATAATAATAATAATAATAATAATAATAATAATAATAACAACAACAAACGCCATAAAGGCCCTTAAGTAATGCCTTGAGTAAACGGCATGGAGTGTACTGACTTCCTAGGGATTTTGTCCGACGTTAAAAAGATAATCCTTTGTGTGGATTAGTGAGGATTCGTAATAGTAACGAATAAAAAAAAATCAGTGAATCAGTTTATGTGGATGAGTAATTCTTATACGCGGGGAGGGGGGGGGGATTCTCACGCCCAGTGGACCATGTTATTATCATTATTGTTATTACCATCATCATCTATTATTAATATAAGCTCTGATGAAAAATTAACTGAAATCCGAATGCAACAAGCACTAAGGCCAAGGCAAAAGAGCAATGTACGGAAAATAAAAAAGAAGTAAAGAACAAACTATAACAATAAAAATGATGAAAACAATATGAACATGACTATAATATACAAATAAAGACAAGGGTGTTAGTTTTAAAAGATGAAGATAAAAGATGATAAAGACGATAAGTAAAGGGCTATTATCTGATATCCCACCAGGCATCAACGGGAATTTTATTAATCCTGCCCAACGCACACTTTATAAAAAAAAAAAAAAAAAAAAAAAACCGTAATTTTAATCAGAAATTCTCCGTAACTTAATACTGTTCTCAACCTTATTTCAGTAAAATGCTGGCGACCGTAATTTGACCTTGGTTTGTTATTATCTTTTACGGGTTGGTGACCGAATATCGCTTATTTACGTCAATATATCTTTTTAAAATGGTAAAAATCATGGAATAAATGTTGCCCGGCCTTTACCGTTATTTTAACGCAAATTTTTAACAGTGCAGTTAAAAAAAAGTATAAGTAAACACACAGACAAGTCTGCTCGAGTGATATGTACCCTTATGCTAAGAAAATAACCAAAGATAGTGGAAGGTCGTTGAATGGAGGCTATAAACAAATTGAGTTGAATTCAAAGAGTACTGTCTCGAAGAGCACTAACTCGAAGAGTACTCTCTCTTCTTCTCATTCCAAGTGAACAAATAGCCAGTGGACAATCACAGTGGATCACCCACATCAACAATGCAGAGTGTAGTACACCTATTGTTGATACAAGTGGGAGGATCCTACATCAAATTGCCAAGAGAGTCCTCAAAGGACCCTGAAACTCTCTAAGTGATATCGTCTCAACGGGTGGTTAATTCACTAACCAAAATTGAATGTGGCAAGGGGGAAAAATTCCTAAACACAGAGAACCGTATTTAAAACTAATTAGAGGGAGGGGAGACATTTCTTAACCCATAGAAATATCCTTAATTGGGGACAATTAAGGAGAACTTAATAAAGCATATTTCCTCGTGAATGGGGAAAATGAAAAACCCAAGGGAGCATATTTCTTATTGAATGAAGCGAGGGGAAAGGGAGACTCGACTCCATGGAGCATATTTCTGAATGAACGAGAGAAAGGAGCATATTTCCTAGTGAACGAAAAAAAGGAGCATATTTTCTGAATGAACGAGAAAAAGGAGCATATTTCTGAATGAACGAGAAAAAGGAGCATATTTCTGAATGAACGAGAAAAAAAGGAGCATATTTCTGAATGAACAGGAGAAAGGGAGCATATTTCCTAGAACGAAAATGGATGGCAATGCTCCCTTTAAAACGCGTAAAGTAGGGTAATCCCTCAATCCACTGTAGCATATTTCCTCTATAATGGGGAAGGAAATTAAATTCCTAAACATAGGTGTAGCATATTAGCTATTGATTTGGGGCAGACAAATTTCTAAACCATCTGGAACATTGCCTTTATTTTCAGAACAAATTAGTGTTGGGAAAACATTCCCTGGTAGGCTTAGTTAGTTCCACATAAAAATTAAATTTAATTGATTTACTGATGAATAATACAGAAAGAATAGATCCTAGAGGGGTCAGTGAATATTCATTATGTGTCTGGGCTTAAAACATGGTTTATGAAATTAGTTTTCGGGTCACCTTGATCGATGATAACAAAACATTGAAGGTCTATTTTTATTTCCAAGAAGAAGAAAGAAGAAGAAGTAGTAATAGTCGTCAAGAAGAAGAAGAATAAGTAGTAGTAGTAGTAGTAGTATAGTAGTAGTTAGTAGTAGTAGTAGTAGTAGTAGTAGTTGTTGTCAAGAAGAAGAAGAAAAAGATGAAAACTGGAACCTCTTTTTTTATGTGCGAAAAAAAAAAACGCTAAGTGAAACAGAATGATTAAATCCAATAGGACTTCCACCACTATAATGCGAGGCAGGACAGAGGAGAAGAAAGAATATTAATTAAAAAATAACTTTATCATATTTCTCTGCAGGGAGTAATATTGCTGAAGCTAGCAAAGCATCCTTTTTGAAAACATAGAAAAAATAATTAAAATTAACTCTAACACAATAGCACTTTGTAAGCAGGAATCAAGGCGAGAAAGAAAAGCAAAACTGCAAGAGGATATCTTAATCCGTCCTACGTAGGGAGAATAAAAGGGAGAGTGAGCAGGGAGGGAAAAGAGGGAGATAGAAGGGAGGAAACTCTTTAACCGAATAGGAATTTTCCCTCCTATGGGGGTAATGGGAAGGATAAATGGATGAGAATAAGCGAGGTGCCATAGAAAGACACATGACGATTGGTGACGACCACCTGCCTCCCTTACGCTAACCAGGACATGGAAAGGCTTTTATCGTAAAACCGTTGACGAGGCTTAATTAAACCCATTGAGACCTCGTAAGCTTGTCCCTGCTGTCCCTCTGAAGACCTCTTTCGGTGGTATAACAGCCATGGCTGAAATGGCCTGCCTGTATTCGGGATCCATATTCTCATGAAGAGAGCGATGTTATGCAGACATTTAACAAAAGGCAATTAAATTTTTTCGTTCTTTTAGCTATAATCTAAATGGTTCAAGATTTCTTAATGCTAATACATAAAAGGAATTTTTCATGTGTTGGTGTAATGAATTATTCATCTACTCCATCATTATCTTTTTCCCCTTTATTATTATCATTATTGTTATTATTATTATTATTATTATTATTAATTATTATCATCATTATCATTACTTGGTAATCTACAACTCTAGTTGGAAAAGCAGAATGCTTTATGCCCAAGGACTTCAACAGGGAAAATAGCCCAGTGGGGAAAGGAATAAGGAAAAATAAAATATTCCAAGAACAGTAAAAACTTTAAAATAAATATTTCCTACATAAACTATAAAAGAATTAACAAAAGAGGAAGAAAAATAAAATACACTAAAATATTTACCACTTCAATGACATTTCATTAATCAAAAACTAAGCAATTGACCGTAAGGCCGGGAGCACACTAGCGACTCTGTGGCGCCACAAAGCCACAGCATCGTGTGGCGGGGATGTGGTTAGGTTTCCATTGTTTCCAAAGCCACGCCACGCCTGTGGCGGGGATGAGCGACAGAGGAGCCACAGTCGCTAGTTTGCGTGGCAAAACTTGATAACAATGGAAACCCTTTGGGAGACCACATCCCCGCCCCACGATGCTGTGGCTTTGTGGCGCCACAGAGTCCACTAGTGTGCTCTCGGCCTTAATAATAAAATATACTCATGAAAACTGTAAATGAAGCGGCTATGCTGAATTTTGACAAGGAAAGGAAATCATCGCGACATTTACAGCCCTGCAATTCAAGCACGAAGAGCAATTACATCAATCGATTCGCGTAATAAACAGTTATTACCGGCAGCCAAAAATGAATTAATTACAATTAGCTTAAATTTCCACGTCGCAGACAGTCTGTAATGACGTTGACAGTTCAACATTACTAATGAAATTTTTAAAATTTTACATTCGTTAATAGGGAAAATTTTCAAATTTTACATTCCTTACTAAGGAAATTTTCAAAATTTTACATTCCTTACTAAGGAAATTTTCAAAAATTTTTACATTCGTTACTAAAGAAATATTTATAATTTTACATTGACTATTAAAGAAATTTCAAAATTTTACATTCATTACTAAAGAAATTTTCAAAATTTATATTCATATAATTGAAGAAATTTTCAAAACTTTACATTCATTACTAAAGAAATTTTCAAAACTTTACACTCATTACTAAAGAAATTTTCAAAATTTTACATTCATTACTAAAGAAATCTTCAAAATTTCACATTCATTACCAAAGAAATTTTAACAATTTATAATACTAAAGAAATTTCAACTTTTAACATTGACTGGAAAGGGGCAATGAAGTGAGGAAAGAAACCCGGATATTACTGAACTTTCTTACATAATCAAAACGATAAATTAATCCATTTAATGTTTAAAAAATCAAAATAAGAGATCACCGTATATTAGGTAATTAGAAATAAAGATGAGATTCCTGGAGTTGTATGAATATATGGGACTCGAAGCACCAGCCACCAGCTGAGATACAACCGCTAGAGTGTTATGGGGTCCTTTGACTGGCCAGACAATACTACATTAGATCCTTCTCTCTGGTTACAGTTCACTTTCCTTTTGCCTACACATACACCAAATAGTCTGGCCTATTATTTACAGATTCTTCTCTGTCCTCGTAAACCTGACAACACTAAAAAATACTAAACAATTCTTCTTCATCCAAAGGGTTAACTACCGCTCTGTATTTGTTCAGTAGCTACTTTCCTCTTGGTTAGGGTAGAAGAGACTCTAGCTATGTAAGCAGCTCTTCTAGGAGAAGGACACTCCAAAATCAAACCATTGTTCTCATAGTCTTGGGTAGCTGCTATAGCCTCTGTACTATAGTCTTCCATAGTCTTGGTTGAGTAACTCTTGCTTGAGGGTACACTCGGGCACACTATTCTATCTAATTTCTCTTCCTTTTGTTTTGTTAAAGTTTTTATAGTTTATAGAGGAAATATTATTTTAATATTGTCACTGTTCTTAAAATAATTTATTTTTCTTCACACACACACAAATATATATATAAATATATTATATATATATATATACTCACACACACACACACACACACATATATATATTATATATATATATACATATTTATACACATATACACATATTTACATATATACGTATTCATATATTTACATATATATATATATATATACATATATATATACATACATTATATATATACATATATATATATACATATTATTATATATTACATTTTGTATATATATGTATACAGAGAGAGAGAGAGAGAGAGAGAGAGCGAGAGGAGAGAGAGAGAGAGGAGAGAGAGAGAGCGAGAGAGAGAGAGAGAGAAGAGAGAGAGCGAGAGAGAGAGAGAGAGAGAGAGAGAGAGAGCGCAATAAAACGCCCAAAATCATACCTATAAAACACAACCAACACAGATCGCTTCTTAAAGCTCCCAATCTAATGCATGATATCATATCCATTTTTAAACCATTGATCAACAACCTCCATTTATGGTTCACAGTTTATAAAAATAAAAGAAAAAAAAAACCAAAGTAATGATTGTTTTTTTTTTCTTTATAAAAAATTCTCAAAACACATGATTAACGTATAAACATATGTCTATTCTTACATTTCAGGCGAATGCTTATACCCATGTAATTTCATGCAACAAAATTCATTAATACGCAACATTAGTTGCTAATCGCTTCTATTTAATCTCTCTCTCTCTCTCTCTCATCCAGCTGTTTTTTTCCGAGCCTAATTAAATGAATAAAATCAGCAAATGGACGAGTTTACGTTGTCGAATAATATTTAGTCATGGTATTTTGAATCTTCTCTCTCTCTCTCTCTCTCTCTCTCTCTCTCTCTCTCAAACCCAGCTGTTTTTTTCGGAGCCTAATTAAATTAATAAAATCAGCAAATAGACAAATTTACGTTGTCGAATAGTATGTAGTCATATTTTGAATCTCTCTCTCTCTCTCTCTCTCTCTCTCTCTCTCTCTCTCATCCAGCTGTTTTTTTCCGAGCCTAATTAAATGAATAAAATCAGCAAATGGACGAGTTTACGTTGTCGAATAATATTTAGTCATGGTATTTTGAATCTTCTCTCTCTCTCTCTCTCTCTCTCTCTCTCTCTCTCAAACCCAGCTGTTTTTTTCGGAGCCTAATTAAATTAATAAAATCAGCAAATAGACAAATTTACGTTGTCGAATAGTATGTAGTCATATTTTGAATCTCTCTCTCTCTCTCTCTCTCTCTCTCTCTCTCTCTCTCTCTCAAACCCAGCTGTTTTTTTCGGAGCCTAATTAAATTAATAAAATCAGCAAATAGACAAATTTACGTTGTCGAATAGTATGTAGTCATATTTTGAATCTCTCTCTCTCTCTCTCTCTCACTCTCTCTCTCTCTCTCTCAAACCCAGCTGTTTTTTTCGGAGCCTAATTAAATTAATAAAATCAGCAAATAGACAAGTTTACGTTGTCGAATAGTATGTAGTCATATTTTGAATCTCTCTCTCTCTCTCTCTCTCTCTCTCTCATCCAGCTGTATTTTCGGAGCCTAATTAAGTGAATAAAATCTGCAAATGGACGAGTTTACATTGTCGAATAGTATGTAGTCACATGTTGAATATTCTCTCTCTCTCTCTCTCTCTCTCTCTCTCTCTCTCTCTCTCTCTCCAAAAAATAGAGCTATTAAACTAAGCTAAAGTATAACTGTGAAACCAACGACTCTATTGATAATCCTTACGCAGAGAATATCCCAAACCCTTTGTGGTGCAACCACTATCTGAATATCAGCACAAAGCCATTTAATACGCAATGTGGCCGTTCGGGTGTGAGATGCCCGAATGAATGGGTGTCACAAACACACATACCTCGCGTATACGCCCCGCCGGGGGGTCCCTTACTAATTGGAACAATTGGAGAATGAGCCCAAGGTCCGGCAAACGAGGCATGTAGGGGGGAACAGAAGGCTCCCAAGAGCTTCACTTCCAAGAGCTTCACTTCAAACCATAATGAAGCGTTGAGTAAATTCAGCATGTCTTCAGTATGTTATCTTCAATGGGAACTAACAAAATGAACAGTGGACCAGTTCATTCTTCTCGGTTGTTGATGACTGTGGACTTGTTCCGCAGCATGATAGGAGATCAAGGAACTCACGTCATAAAAAAAAAAATTGTTTTTTTACATGTTTTTTGCCAATGTGTGAAAGTTTAGAGACTTCTGCAAGAAGAAGAGCAAGGCATCTGAATATCACATTTACAGCAAGCAGTAGAAAGTTGAAAGATATCTAGCAAATCTTGTTACAAAAGCATAACAGAGCAAAAATTCTACGAATTTTATCTCTCTCTCTCTCTCTCTCTCTCTCTCTCTCTCTCTCTCTCTCTCTCTCAAAATACAGATTTTGATCAACATAAGGTTATGTTCTATAAATTGAAAATACGATGTCGTTGTGAACGATGCCACATTATGAATTAATCATAAAAATAGACACTCTAGAACAGCTCCACTTTTCTTTAAAATGGAAACTCAAGAATAATTTTGCATACGCAATTCTTATAAGTGAAAAAAAGAGAAAATAGATACAGAAAAACATACTTTATGTTCAACTCCGTCTGTTATACCCAAATTATACGTTGTGACTCGAGCAGACCCCAACAATCAAAACACAAACAATCCCCTAATATGAAATCATTATTCGAATTCCTACAGCGATTGTACCCCCGAGAAATTCAGCGTTGCAAAAGGAAAAAACAAGTCACAATAATACTGTGGATTGTGCAATCCCACCGGTGTAAGTATACCAAGATTCGAAACTTTCAAAACACATTTTTATCTTTGCGCGTAAACTTGCTGACGCATCATTATGTTACGGCTGAGCGTATGATTACTTCGTGCACGAAAAAGAGAAAGTAAAAATATATAAAGGACAAAAGTGTACAAACACACATGTATTTCATAAAATATCTATCAAGTTTTTGTCGCCCATTTGACTTACTGTAGTTATCTTATTGAGTAACAGCTTGTTTTAAAAAGACACGCTGGGATCGAAATTTAGTGCTGCTTTCACTAACTAGAGCGAAGTTGCTTTATAAGAACCCACACAATATATATATATATATATATATATGCGTGTGTGTGTGTATGTAGAAATCATGAATGCTGACACGTGATGAATATAAAATGTAATATATACATATATATATTATATATATAAATATGAATATGAATATATATACACTATATTTACATATACTGTATATATATATATATATATACACACACACACACACACACACTGAAAACCAGTATGCCCGACAACCCGACATTAAAGAGCAGTCCAATGAAGGGAAGAAATAACCTATGTTACTAATAAAGAAGGAAAAAAAAATAGCGATATCAAACAATACGTTTGCAACTATGTGTTAGCACAAGTTTTAACTAATAAAACTCCAAAGATTCTACTATTTTATGAGGAAGATCATCCGGAAAATCGGTCAAAGACAAATTAAGACTTTTAGAATATTGTGCAACATTGACCATCACGAGAATGGGCCAAAATTGTCAGAACTAGAGGGGCATACCTCAGCTTATTTCTCGACCTTGACCTTTGATCTTAACATGTATTAATTGGCGTGGATTTTCATACACTCATATATGAACCAAGCTTGAAGTCTCTGTGACAACTATGTTCAAACATATGGCTGATTACGTGAATTGGACATTTTGCTTGACCGTGACCGGCCTTACAAAATTTAATAACTTCCAGCTTTTTACATAAGCTAATCCCTGCAAGTTTCATTACTCTACGATTGAAATTGTGGCCAGGAATCTGTTCACAAAAAAAAACAAAAACAGGGAGTAAAACATAACCTCGTTCCAACTTCGCTGACGGAGGTAATTGACGGCATTACGCAGTATACTACTTGATAGGGGGTATACTCTGGGAGCACAACAAAGAAGTGCATACCTGGTACTACTTGGTAAGAGGTATACGAAGTTAGAGAAGGATGGTATGGAGAGAACATGTTTGGTGAAAGAGCATGTCTTTGATAAAACGCATTGAAGACATAGCATCAGGCAACCGACCCCTTAATGTAAGGATAACGGTGGCAAAAAAAAAAAAAAAAAACCTAAGTTTTGAAATATGGATGTAATGGATTAGATAAATATTTACCTAATGCAGAGATCACTTGAAACATATTCATCCTCTATAATATAATCATCCATTTCACCTAAATGTCGCACATTTAATGAGCTTCAGGGACCTTATCTATTAGCCATTAGGTGGCCTCCTCCTAAGCGCTCTTGCTCCTTGTGTCTTCACAAGGTTATGTGTCAACCTTGTCCTAATCCTTCCTCTTCCTCATGTGTACATATTCATTTTAGGTAAAATTATAACTACTTAAAGACGACCTGGTTTTGTGGCCAGTATGAGGTTTTTGTCAGCAATACAGAATCTTATGAGTAATATCAATATTGAATACGTAAAAAGTTTCAATCGAGTCTGATGTGGACCACCGAACAGAAACCTTAGTCATTCATTGAACCAATTAAAAATTCTTATAACCCTTTTACTCTTTTTAATGGGCTTTCAAGAGAAAGGCCTAAGTGATCACCTGTGTTAAATATAGCTCCAAATAAATATTCTGCATTGAAGAAATATTTTGAAATTTCTATAATCATCGGCTATCATTAAATCTGGGCAACTGTTCTGGCTATGATATTTCTGAAAGGAATAAATATCCCAAAACTGAAATTTTTTTCATCGCATCATATATGGATAAAGCTGGAATGCGAAGTCTATCATCATCATCATCTCCTCCTAAGTCTATTAACGCAAAGGGTCTCGGAGGATTCATTGGCTAAATTCCTCGAAAATGTAGCCAGTTCCTTGTCATATGCAGTGCCTATGTAACTAAGGCAATGACCCCTTCCGGCCCATACTAATTCCAGCAAGATCATCCCTCGGGCATCAGGATTAAAAGCCTAAAAGACATCTTGTCTATCGCCTTAAATCCAATCCGTCAACCTACTGCCAGTAACTTCATCTTTTTTTTTTTTTTTTTTTTTTTTTTTTGGGGGGGGGGGGCATTTCCTCCACACCCATAGTTCTCGTTACTCCAAGTTGCTCATCCGTTTATATAACCATTGGTATGTATGGATTGCTAAGATATACCGCCTAGCGAGGATTCTGTAGCTTCACATATATCCTAATTTGACCTTGAAACACACTGATAAAAAAAAACAGGTTCCCTTGATATTTTTTTCTTCTAACTATAACAGGTGTGTTCCTGCATACCAGCCGACTCCCCTTGGGCCTTTAGCCTTTAGTAGGCGTTGTGTTACGACCATGACAATAAACCATCCTTAAAAAAAAAAAAAAAAAAAAAAAAAAAAAAAACAGGTTCTGCGTCCTAATCGTAAAATGACTTTCGATTTTCCCGCCCCAAAAACGATAGCTCCTCAATGCTGACCGTTTGTTTACTTCTCGCCCACACTCCAAACAGTCTTTTGTATTTTTCTCATCCTAACAATATCCGCTGTCAACCCATTTCGTTGGCTTTTAAAGGTATAGCTATATTTGCTCTTGTATTTTTTTTTTTTGTTTAAATTTGACATTTCACTATTATCAAAATTTATTTTTGAAATGTTTTAAAAGTATTACCACGTTTGCTCTTTTTTTTTTACATATCAAAAGTATTGTTATATTAATTTACTTTTAGAATTAATTTAAACAACCATATTTGCTTTTTATTCTACAAAAAAAGTTTTTGAATGTTCAAATCTCTCTCTCTCTCTCTCTCTCTCTCTCTCTCTCTCTCTCTCTCCCCCCTTCCTTTACAACTCAATACATCGACCCATCGTAACTGATACTCGTGTTACTTAAAAGGTTTGATAACAATAACAAGATAAATTCTTACACCTTAGAATGTTGTAAAGCGATATTTTTTAACACATCGAATTGACCTCAGTGATGGACTCATTTCCAAAGCTTTTATAAACTCCCTTTTAATGAACATAAAATCAACAGTAGAAATAAAAGCTTCACTACTAAGTCCCCAGGTCTCTCCAGCTCTCTTATTTTGCAAAATCCATATAGGGATCAACTTTGGCATCAGAAAATACTAGTCCAGTAGCCAAAAATACCAGCAAACAAAAATTTAAATAAAATTAAGCAATAATATATTTGTTTTTAAAGAATTCTAGAAAATTACTTGCTAGTTCCTGGTCACTGTTTCCCTCTGGTAGCCTTTTTTTCATTTACATTTCCCATTATATCATTTAGAAGACGATATAACTTGATGTATGTTTCTGCTTCGCGGATCTTCCTCTTATAGCATTCGCTTTTTTTCCTTCTTGGTAGATAGTTGAATTAGCACAAGCAGTTTTGTATTCTACCAATGTACTTTCAGTTTTTAACAGAATATAATTTCTTTTTCTTCTCTTACCAGTGCTTTATTAAAATTTTAGACCATGTGAAAAATATACTTTTATATAAATAAAATTGTGGTTAAAATACACTTACATTACTCTTACTAATACTTAACTTGTCTATACTATTCCATACCATGGTTAGCTAGCTAACGACCCACTTTCTTCTTTCGTCCATCTTTCCTATCAGTTAAAAATATCTAATGATAAAATAACATTAGGAATCAATCATCAAATGGATAATAATATTTTTTTTTTTTTTGTAGTGTAAGTTACGGATAATTTCAATACGAAAAAAAGCTATAATGATTGAGCAGAGTTCTTATCGTCTTTGATTATCTATTCTTTTAAAAACAAATAAAACAATTTAGAATTTCCAAAGCTGCTGTACCAAAGAAATAAATCTATCGAATAAGATTTTTTATTTCCTTTGAAAATATCTGTGATTTAGAAATAACAATTACGGTCTCGAACACATTTCTATTTACAGACCAAATGCCGATGTATTTCGGAAAACCTAAAAAGTGGGCTTCCACAAATAACTCCACAAAATTCCAATTTTTCATGACCGTGATGAGAATAAAGTAATTACTTTGCATTTACAATTATACGTCAAATGGGAAATTTTAATGGAGAAGTGATGAGAATTAAGTAATTACTTAACATCAAATGGGAAAATTTAATGGAGATGTGATGAGAATTAAGTAATTACTTAACATCAAATGGGAAAATCTAATGGAGAAGTGATGAGAATTAAGTAATTACTTAACATCAAATGGGAAAATCTAATGGAGAAGTGATGAGAATTAAGTAATTACTTAACATCAAATGGGAAAATCTAATGGAGAAGTGATGAGAATTAAGTAATTACTTAACATCAAATGGGAAAATCTAATGGAGAAGTGATGAGAATTAAGTAATTACTTAACATCAAATGGGAAAATTTAATGGAGATGTGATGAGAATTAAGTAATTACTTAACATCAAATGGGAAAATCTAATGGAGAAGTGATGAGAATTAAGTAATTACTTAACATCAAATGGGAAAATCTAACGGAGAAGTGATGAGAATTAAGTAATTACTTAACATCAAATGGGAAAATCTAATGGAGAAGTGATGAGAATTAAGTAATTACTTAACATCAAATGGGAAAATCTAATGGACAAGTGATGAGAATTAAGTAATTACTTAACATCAAATGGGAAAATTTAATGGACAAGTGATGAGAATTAAGTAATTACTTAACATCAAATGGGAAAATCTAATGGAGAAGTGATGAGAATTAAGTAATTACTTAACATCAAATGGGAAAATCTAATGGAGAAGTGATGAGAATTAAGTAATTACTTAACATCAAATGGGAAAATCTAATGGAGAAGTGATGAGAATTAAGCAATTACTCAACATTTACAATTATACATCAAATGGGAAAATCTAATGGAGAAGTGATGAGAATTAAGTAAATACTAGTAATTTCCATTTATCCAACCAGCGAGGAAAACTAAATTGAGGAGAAATGATGAAATTTAAATAATTAAATAGTTGGTATTTACAATTACATATATACAATTAACGGGGAAAATTAAATAGGGGAGAGCTTACAAGAATAAAATATGAAATATTGACATTTAAAGGTTGAAAAATCTCTCATGAATAGGAGAGGGAAGCGACAGTGATAATGCCCTAAAGATTGACCATGTATACAAACGATCAGCGCTCAAACCCCACTCTCCACCCAAGCTACGACCAGGGAGGGACAGGCAATGGATGCTAATGACTCAGCAGGTAGACCTACTGTATATGCCCCCCAAACCCCTCATCCATAGCTCACAAGGATGGTGAGGTTGCAGACACCAAAAGAAACTATCAAGCTAGAGCGGGACTCGAACCCCAGTCCGGCAGATGACCAGGCACGGACGTTTCTTATAAGGGGAAAATTAAATGGGGGAGAATTAATGAGAAATTATTAAATAATGAGCATTTTCAAATATACAATTAAAAAGGTTAATTAAATAAAAAAAATAGAATTAAATAGTAAATATTAGCATTAACAGTTATAAAACCAAATGGGTAAAATTAAATGGAGATTTTTCTTATAATAACTTCCAAGAATATATTAATTTAGTATTTCTCTAAACAAAATTCACTTGATAACTGTACTCTAATGAATAGTTCTTTTTTAGTATACACTGACTTGCTTACGTCAACAACTTGTTTATTAACATTGTTTTTATTCCGCCTTCGAATTTTCTGGGTGTTTCAGTTACCATAATCATAAAAAATACTTTTATATTACAGATCTAACGAAATTGCCAACATTTTATATGAACAAATATCATCTACTTTAGATACGATATAATTTGAACACGGTTCACATCTATAATGATTAATATTGTAGGCCTACTTATAGTTCATATGCCAAAATTACTTATATTTCAAAGGGAAGAGTTATCATTAATCTTCAATAACTAAAGTGGAATAATTTTACAAAAGTTTTTATTTCATGTAAAATTAACTTGAGAACTCGATAAAACTATTTTGATTTTTTTTATTACGAAGAACTCGATAAAACTATTATGATTTCTTTTTTTATTAAGAAAAATTCGATAAAATTATTTTTATTTTTTTTTCATTACGAACAATTCGATAAAATTATTTCGATTTATTATTATTACGAAGAATTCGATAAAACTATTTTGATTTTTTTTCATTACGAAGAATTCGATAAAACTATTTGTTTTTCACTACGAACAATTCGATAAAACTATTTTGATTTTTTTTCATTACGAAGAATTCGATAAAACTATTTTGATTTTTTTTCATTACGAAGAATTCGATAAAACTATTTTGATTTTTTTTCATTGCGAACAATTCGATAAAACTATTTTGATTTTTTTTTTATTACGAACAATTCGATAAAACTATTTTGATTTTTTTTTTTCATTACGAACGATTCGATAAAACTATTTTGATTTTTTTCCATTACGAACAATTCGATAAAACTATTTTGATTTTATTTTTTCAGTACAAACAATTCGTTAAAACTATTTTGATTTTTTTTTCATTACGAACAATTCAATAAAACTATTTTGATTTTTTTTTCATTACGAAGAATTCGATAAAACTATTTTTTCCATTACGAACAATTCGATAAAACTATTTTGATAATTTTTTTCATAATATATGATATGATCACAACCGTATCAAAAATTATGCTCATTGCATGAAACTTTTTAATCCTAAACCTAATTCAAAACAAGTACAAATATAGGGTAAGTAAACCACTCTCGCAATGTACATAAACAATTTCACCTGATACATACATACACAGACCCCATCAACTACAGCTAGGAAAACATTCCGACAGATTTTTATGAGGCCAATATATCCATTTAAGAGCTGTGACATACGATTCATACGCCCTGACAATCTACAGAGAGAGAGAGAGAGAGAGAGAGAGAGAGAGAGAGAGAGAGAGAGACGCAGAATTTAATGAGGAATAACTTGACGCAAGATTCTCTCGTAACATTTGAATCATAGTAAAGACGGCGGATTATTTCATTAAGCCTCTCCCTTTGTTAATTGAAGCTTACCTCGTCGAGGTAAGATTTTGAATACTCAAAAACCTCATCAGATGACAACTTTATAAAAAAAAAAAAAAAAAAAAAAAAACCAACGCGTTTCGAATCGAAACATACTCAAGTAGTCAGCAAGTAGCCAGAGACGAAACATGAACACCAAATGATTAGAGTGAGACTTGAAAGTTTCCACACGCCATAAATAGCAATGGGCTGCATCTACAGTGAAGATATAAAGTCCATTAGGAAGCTTCAAGGGTGGGGTGCTAAGGACCCCCCCCCCCCCACCCCACCAACCTCTTCCGTAATCTCACTCTCGAACGTCAAAGGATTAGTCCACGTCGAGGACAACTAACAAACGTGTGTGTCACTGAACAATTGCATTCAAGTACAAAGACCCTTGTGCAATATGCTTTTAAAGGATATGCTGATATGCTGCAGTAAACGGCAGAAATAAATCAAATTACCTACGATAATAGTGACAAAGGATTCTTTATGAAAATCTCTAAAGAACAAATTGCTCTCCAATTAGTTGCGAGTTTCATGCATGCACTCAGTACGGATAAAAGCATTCTTATCTTATTTAAGTATAAGCAATATTGCATGAAATAGTAAAGCCATTTCCCCATTCTGGAGATGGCATTTCTAGAGAGAGAGAGAGAGAGAGAGAGAGAGAGAGAGATCTTGTAAAGAAAATAAATCTAACACATTGATAAAGGCCTAAGTGATCACCTGTGTGTAATTATATCAAAATAAAACTAATGAATAGTACAATATATATTGTATAATTATATACCTTTTCTCTTCACTTATTTACAAACAATGAAACAAAACACATACGCAAAATCGACATATAGAAAAAAATAACAGACGGTCGAAAGATTAACTTAAGAAATCATCATATAAATTTACGTTAGTTGACTAAGCCTATGAAATATCAAATCTCTCTCTCTCTCTCTCTCTCTCTCTCTCTCTCTCTCTCTCTCTCTCGTATGTCTGACATGGGCGTGGGAATGTCACAAATGAAACATTAAGATCTCTACCATTAATTCCTCTCAAGGACCATTAGGCAAAGTAAAATCCTTTTTTTTAGAAGGTTTGCTATAAATTTAGATTGGGCGAGTAACTTTGGGCGAGTACCTAGTTACAACAAATTGGTTGATCCAATAATAATGATGATGATGATAATAATAATAATAATAATAATAATAATAATAATAATAATAATGAAAATATAAATAGATATAAACAAATGTATATATATATATATATATATATACAGTATATATATATTATATATATATACAGTATATATATATTATATATATATATACAGTATATATATATTATATATATATACAGTATATATATATATATTATATATATACAGTATATATATATTATATATATATATACAGTATATATATATTATATATATATACAGTATATATATATTATATATATATACAGTATATATATTATATATATATATGTGTGTGTAGATAGATAGTTAGATAGATATAAAACAATATGCCGTAAACAAGCTTGTAACTTCATTGGAGTTTCAAGGATATGTAACGTTCAGAGAACTTGTCTTTCTGCCTAAAGACATAGGCTACTTGCCATCATTTTTCAAATATATGGTTAGCCTACACTAGCCATAAAAATTACCCCTATATAAAATATGGTTAACCTACACTATCCATAGTAATTACACCTACATAATAAAGATCAAGTGTGACTATATATATATATATATATATATATATACTAGCGAAATCTAACCGAGGCCCTTTGCGTCAATAGGCGTCGATGATAATATATATATATATATACATATAATATTTCCGGTCACGTTCTTAGCTCTGCCCATCTATCAGGTTTGCAGGAGAGGCAGTAGTCAAACCCTGGTGAGAGGGTGGTGCACATCTAAATATTTCCTCACTGTTTTCTAGGTCTGCGTACACTGGTTACAATTAAACCCTTCTCATAAAATCAAACGCCTTGTTCCTCCATTGTGTATCTTAATTTTCGCACATAAAACATCAATCACCATCATAATAATATAAAAACAATTATTGGTATTCAATGTTAAATCATTCATATTCTACATACATATATTATATTATATTTATAGTATGTTATATCCAAATTACTAAATTCGGAATAAAAACAAGAAATATAGGTTAGAATTAAATAAAAAAAAATAAAGAGAATCATATCAATAAAAAATATTTCATGAAAAAATATTATAGATGTCATTGAGTTTTGATTTAAAAATATATCGTGACCATGCATAAGAAAAAAAAAATTTGGTCAAAGCGTTCTTTACACACACACACACACACAATAAAATAAAAAAGTTATTGATATGACTGATAGAATGAAGAAAGTCATGGGGCTGCACATTAGCAGTGAGTGGAGTACGCCAGAAGCTCTTTGTAAAGGTATGTATGTCTCGAGTCAGCATTCCTTAACGGATGATGACAGTTCTGAGACATCGAAGACTTAAAATTGAGTTTTTATGTTCGGTTATTTTTTTCTAAGAAAAATAAGAAATTATTATATTACGCTAACTTTAAAACCATAAGAAAAATGTACCTTTATAATAAATAAAATTGTGGTTAAACCACACTTTACATTACTTTTGCTAATACTTAACTTTCAAACTATTCCCAACCATGGCTAGCTGAGGAAAATTGGACCTTTATATAAATAAAATTGTGGTTAAACCACACTTTACATTACTTTTGCTAATCGTTAACTTTAAAAACTATTCCCTACCATGGTTAGCTAGCTATCTGTCATAATTTATCTTTCTCCCACCTTTCCTATCAGCTAGAAAACAAATAAGTGTGGCAATGATGGATGCAGTTTAATAATCGAAAAATTATTTAGCAAATGTTTTTATCCTAATAACCAAAATAATTTTGAAAATATCCATCTTGTGGGGTTTAACAAATCTTTGCAAGATTTTACATTTTAGGGAACTATCCAGCGTTTATTTACGAAGCTTTTCAGAGTCAATGTTCGAACTGAACACAATAGCAGTGACTTGATCAGTTAAACAAAAATACAGATTACTGTACTGTTCCCAAAGCATGGCCACCTGGCATTCTCAAGCCATTTGACCACAAATCTTGCAGAAAAGGAATGTCAAGAGGATATAATTCTCCCAACATACATAAAAGTATGTTGGGAGAATTATAAAAAAAAGAGAAAAACGCCAGAAAGGAGGTTTTTCGTCCACTAAAATAATAAGCTCTCTCTCTCTCTCTCTCTCTCTCTCTCTCTCTCTATATATATATATATATATATATACACACTCACAGGAATATTGCAGTTTTACGCCTCTTGTTTTTTCAGAAAAAAACATACATTATAGACTTAGTATCAGACGCATATTAAGTAAAATCATTTCGCATAAAAATGCAACGAGATATTGGTATTATTATTTTCTCAAAAATTCTCTTCCAAAATTGCTTAAAAAAGGGAAACACATTCATACTTTGGTCATGGAGATATGCTATCGGCTGTAAAGGTTCCTCATAAAAATGTAATATCCAATTATTATTGATAAGTTCTGACATTAAAAAAACCATTTAGTCTTTAAAACATCATGGCTCCTAGTCTTAAATACTTAACCCAGAGATATCAGACTCCTGTTGATTGAAACTCGAGGGAACACACAATAACAAATATAATAAAAAACGCATTAAGGAACACCACTACCTTTATCTATGGGAATCTCAAAGAGGTCTCGACCGAATTCTATAGGAAAGAGCAAAGCAAACGTCGAAAGGAGTGGACATTAACGCTAGACTACTTGGTGTAGGCTTATATTAGATTGGATGTAATAAACGAAAATAAATGGGATAAACACCTTGTTTCTCTTCGCCCACAACCTAATCTCAAGAGGAAATTCTTGGCAGAACATTAAGGAGAATAAA
>NC_090740.1:127042633-127045133 GCF_036898095.1 Palaemon carinicauda | reverse complement strand
ATTATTATTATTATTATTATTATTATTATTATTATTATTATTATTAATTGCTAAGCTACAACGTCAGTTGGAAAAGCAGGGTGATATAAGCTCAGGGGCTGCAACGGTGAAAATAGCCCAGTGAGGAAAAAAAAAACAAGGGAAAAAAATTAAGGTTACGTTTACAAAAATGGACAAAAACGGTTAACAATTGAATTTCCCCTTATGGAAAGGATTGGATATAATAAAGAAAAGTATTACATCAAATAATTAAGATTACGTTTACAAACACTGACATACGCAGGAAACCGTTCAATTTCAACTTATAGTAAGGATTGGATACAAAAAAAATAAAGAATTGAAATAATTTAGGTTACGTTAACACGAAAAAAAGGAAAAAACTAAATTTCGACTTATGTAAAGCATTGTATATAAAAAAAGGTAATAAATCAAATAATTAAAACATGGACAAAAACAGTAATAAAAAGAAAACAATTCAATGACAACTTATAAAAAGAAAACTATTCAATGCCAACTTATGGAAAGGATTGGATATAAAAAAAATAAGATTAAATCAAATCATGTATCATTAAACGATTGTTACTTACAGCAACAATGCCCTACAGTACACAAACCATAAAGTTTCATAAACATCAACTAACAATAAACCACTCCCTTACAGTTGTGGTGGCCGATGTGGTAACGTCCCTGACTGGTGAACGCCAGATTGGGGTGCGAGTCCCGCTCAAACTCGTTAGCATATTTGGTCGCTGTAACCTCATCATCCTTATGAGCTAAGGATGGAGGGTTTGAGGGAGCCTTTGGTCGCTGCACCTTCACCATCCTTGTGAGCTAGGGATTGAGGGTTTGAGGGAGCCTTTGGTCGCTGCACCTTCACCATCCTTGTGAGCTAGGGATTGAGGGTTTGAGGGAGCCTTTGGTCGCTGTAACCTCACCATCCTTGTGAGCTAAGGATGGAGGGTTTGAGGGAGCATTTGGTCGCTGCAACCTCACCATCCTTGTGAACTAAGGATGGGGGGTTTGGTAGACCCTATAGGTCTATCTGTTGAGTCATCAGCAGCCATTGCCTGGCCCTCCCTGGTCCCAGCTTGGATGGAGAGGGGGCTTGAACGCTGATCATATGATATATATATGGTTAGTCTCTAGGGCATTGTCCTGCTTGATAATGCAAAGTCCCTGTCCCTTGCCTCTGCCATTCATGAGCAGCCATTTAAACCATTTACCTTTAAAATTAAAGCAATAAAAAAAATGAAAAACTATCGACAGAAAAAATCGGTCTTCACTGAAAAACAAAAGGAGACAAACTTAACTTAGGAGTTAATGAAGTTATGTCGTAAAAGTTCGATGAGAACTCTTTCCCTAATGACCAAACTTAAGGGAATCTCTTCAAAACGAAAACACAAATTTCCCTGGGTGTGTGACAGCACCTTCATGATATTCGCTGATGAGGGAGAGTGAAAACAAAAGCTTCCTTTATTAATTAACTATAAATAAAAGACTTTACTTTCTTCATAAAGATTATGCGTAAATATATCAATAATTAGAATCTTGCGGATGGGATATATATAAAAATACTTCAAAATATATCAGTAAATGATTCTTTGATTATGGGTGGTTTCGTAGTAATCATAATCTGTAGTTTGGTAATATCTAAGAAATTTAAAAAAAAAAAAAATGGGGGATGTAGTTAGCTGTATGAGACAGCAACAATGAGTTGAAGTATTAACGATTTGATAATGATTGTTTATATTGGAAAATACGAAAATTCAACGTTACAACGAAAAAAAAAGCTTACATCAAACACGCGGACGCATAAATTATATACATACACTCATCTCACACACACACACACACACACACACATATATATATATATATATATATATATATATATATATATATACTGTATATATATAAATACAGTATATACATGTGTGTATGGATATACATAATATATATATATATATACACACACACACACTGTATATATATAAATACAGTATACATGTGTGTATGGATATACATAAATATATATATATATATATATATATATACACACACACTGTATATATATAAATACAGTATACACGTGTGTATGGATATACATAATATATATATATATATACAGTATACACGTATATATATATATATATATATATATATATATATATATATATATATATATATATACAGTATATACATGTGTATGGATATACATAATATATATATATATGTATATATATATATATATATATATATATATATATATATATATATATATATGTCTATATATACACATACACTCAAGTATACAAATACAAGTTCACACTTGCAAGTATGTATGTATTGATATAAAAGCAGCATTGGATAGAATACTTAAAAAAGAGTGAATGTATCCAATGAACACGAAATTTTGTACTACCTATTTAAATAACGATTTATAAGAAAGTGCACTGAAGAAACTTGAGTCTGGCAAACATTTAAATGAAATTTTTTACGT
>NC_090740.1:127032633-127037633 GCF_036898095.1 Palaemon carinicauda | reverse complement strand
TGCCTGGTGTCGCGTTTCCTAATCACGGCCAAGACGAGGCAAGAGTTCAGGCCATGAGAACGGAAACGGAAGGAATGGGAGGCTGTTGGAGAAAATAGAATAGAACGACAGGACACACATAAGGAAAATAAGAAATAAAATAACAAATAATAAATAAATGATGATATAATAAATAAAATAAATTATTATTATTATTATTATTATTATTATTATTATTATTATTATTATTATAATTATTACAAGCTAGACTATAACACTAGTTGGAAAAGCATGATGCTATAAGCCCAAGGGCTCCAACAGGGAAAAATAGCCCAGTGAGAAAAGGAAACGTCTTGGGTAGTGCCATAGCCTCTGTATCATGGTCTTCCAATGTCTTGTGTTAAGAGTTCTCTTGCTTGAGGGAACACTCAGGCACACTATTCTATCTTATTTCTCTTCTTGTTTTGTTAAAGTTTTCATAGTTTTTTTTATGAGAAATGTTTATTTGGTGTTGTTGCTGTTCTTAAAATATTTTATTTTTTCTTGTTTCCTTTCTTCACTGGGCTACTTTCCCTGTTAGAGCCCCTAGGCTTATAGCTTCTTGCTTTTCCAACAAGGGTTGTAGCTTCATTAGTAGTAGTAGTAGTAGTGGTAGTAATAATAATAATAATAATAATAATAATAATAATAATAATGATAATAATAATAATAATAGTAATTAAAGCATAAGAGGTTTACAAAACTATGAAAAAAAAACCTTTACCGTCTCTGCAATAAACAAAAATGAAAAATTCAAGGCCATTTTGTATATATCTTATAACAATTTAGGGTCATGCAACATTCTCCAAAGTAGCTTTGGTGTAGAAGTAGTTGAGTGACGTGGAAGTTTTCCTAACAGACATTTCAAACCCAATTCACCAATTAAAAGTATAAAAAAGCCATTGATCATCGTCTTGTATTTTTCCAAATAACCAGCTTCCAATATTAGGGAAAACACTTAATAATGGAAAAAAAAAATATATCGAGACGAACTCTAAATAAAAAAATCTTCAATCCAGAATTGATTGAAATCACCTCACGGTGTTTTACTCCAGGAATTTTTCATCATCTTATATTACAAACTCGCTAGATGTCATAACAGGTCAATTTTGATTGGAAACCTCCTTTTCATATTAACTTACATCCTACGTGTCAGCAATGGACCAAACATGTCTAGGATTGTGTCATTCACTGGAAAATATATCTTCAAAATATGATACAGATTCATCATCTATATTTTTTCTCGTTACATCTCCAAATGGATTAGTGTAATTTTTCGTACATTTTACCGTAGTGCAATTAGTTTCAGCAAAAAGTGCACCAGCCTCGAGTGGACAGAAAACATCTCGAGTTCTCGTAAAATCCTATTTTCTAAAAACTTCATAAGATTCAGTGCACAACACTCCACTTAATTTCCTACACCTAACTACCTAGAGCTCGTCCTTATAAATCGAAGAGCAAAATATATAAGTGTTATCTTCCAATAATCTCTTAAAAGTATGAGTTTTGATACGTCTAAACTTCACGAATGTCTACCTAAGGAAATTAATATCTTATTTGCGTTTCCACTTGAGGCCAAATAAACACTAACACGACACTTCACCTCGTAATGATAAATTTCTTGGCCTTCACGTTTTTATCTTTTGCTTTTGCAAAGACCGTCGATTTCTTGGTGCCCACGTGAACTTATTTCTCGCAAGTTAGCCATAAAGAGAAGTTCTTTTTGATTTGTTGGAAAATTTATAATCTTACGCTATCAGGTTGATGGGATTGTGGTAGATCTGCAGTAGTCCTGCATTTAACCTCTTTACATAGTTTATCTATCACATACCTACCTTTCCCCGTTATCTATTTCAATTTTATTTTTTGTTACTTCTCTTTAACAGGTCATTCTTTACTTCTGTTTCTTTACCGCATTGGAACTTTCCTTATTAGGACTCTTAAAGCTTTTAGAATTTTTTTTTTTCAAATAAAATTGCAGCATACCTAATAATACTGTAATAATAATAATAATAATAATAATAATAATAATAATAATAATAACAATAATCAGTATTATCACCATTAGGATTATTGTTAAGAATAAAATAGTGATAACAGTGGTAGCGGTACTAGTACATTCTATTTTAATATAGATATTAAGTAAAAAGTAAAAATATTTATCGTTTCCCTCATATAATAAAGTAAAGCCCAAGTGCCTGGCTATCTATCTATCCATCTTCTATATATAAACACACACATATATATATATATATATATATATACATATATATATATATATATATATACATATATATATATATATATATATATATATATATATATATATATATATATATATATATACATACATACATACATACATACATACATACATATATATATATATATTATATATATATATATATATATATATATATATAAAATCTTTCCTGTTAAGATAAGCTACCCCCGTCCCTAGTGTAGGGAGGGGGAGGGGGGGCAGAGAGTACTCATACCCAGGTGAGAGGGGTGTGTATCTACGTAAATTTTTAGCCATTATTTTTGTCGGGTCACGTACACTAGTATTCATATAGTTCTAACGTTGCAGATCTCACCCCAAAAGCAATAATTTTCCAATTCAAGATGTCACGCATCACTTTAGAGAGAGAGAAAAAAATTATAGTATTATTGAAAGTCTGAATTAAGTACCATCCGTGTTAAATTTTTTAATCCTGCTCTAGATACTAACCTCTGGGACCGTTGCTCAGTAAGTTCTTCATGTAAGTTGCATGAGATTTTTAATAATTTTGACCACCCTCTGCTTTCAGATCTTCCTACACTGCACCATCCTGTATGCAGACCTATAGTCCATTTCTTTTAGAAAGTCATATTTGCACCGACTCGCAGCGGTGCCCTTTTAGCTTGGAAAAGTTTCCTGATCGCTGATTGGTTTGACAAGATAATTCTAGCCAATCAGCGACCAGGACACTTTTCCGAGCTAAAAGGGCACCGTTGCGAGTCGGTGCAAATATGACTCGCTAAAAGAAATGGACTATAGTTATGTAGTTAAGTTTTAGCAGTCTTGCCTTCTCTATCATAAAGCTCAATACTACAAAATATTCTACAAGTTTCATTCCAGCTATGACCAGATTGTGGAATAATTTTCTTATCAGGCAATCGAATCGGTTGAACTTCCAAAAGTTCAAACTTGCATTAAATGTTTTTATGTTGAACAGGCTGACATCAAGTCTCTCTCTATAGTTTAAATATAACAAATCTATTTCAACGTTGTTACTGATAAGATAGTTTATATTCTTTATACATTACCTCTCATATATAGTTTACTCATTTCCTCCTCTCACTTACCTACGTTTCCTTTTGGAGTCCTTGGCCTTAGAGAATCCTGCTTTTCCCAACTAAGGTTTTACCTTATATAATACATAATAATAATATTAAGCTCAGATCCCGGAACTAATAGAATTACCTACGCACCGAGTCCCACACGATAAAGCAGTTAATACAATTAAATAGATCAAAAGCTAAATTCTGATAAAAGTGTGTGGGTAAAAATAAAGAGAAAAAAGTTACAGAATTTCTAAATGAATTTATCCATGAATTAATGCCAATGTGTAATAGGTGACAGCAGAAGCTCTTTTGCATTTCCATACTCAATTTGAAGGCTCCGTGGAGGTGGTATTGAAGATGATACCCAGAAGGGCATCATAAAAAGATGGTGTCCTCTTTTATCGATATAATAAACTCCAATGGCATGTCCCATCTACGCATTGACAGTTATTATTATTATTATCATTAAATGCTAAGCTACAAACCTAGTTGGAAAAGCAGGATGCTATAAGCCCAGGGGCTCCAACAGGGAAAAATAGCCCAGTGAGGAAAGGAAAAAAGGAAAAATAAAATATTCTAAGAACAGTAAAAACATTGAAATAAATATTTCCTATATAAACTATAAAAACTTTAACAAAACAAGAGAAAGAGAAACTAGATAGAAAAGTGTGCCCGAGTGTACCCTCAAGCAAGTTACTATACCTTATTGTGGAATGATTTTTCCGATCAGGTAGTTTAAATCGAAGCAACTTCAATATTAAAAACTTTTAGTGAATGTTCTTATGCTAAATAGGCTGACATAAGTCTCTTTTTACCGCTTATATATGAAAGTTCTATTTTATTGCTGTTACGGTTCGAAAAATATGTGATTTTAATTATTCCTTACTTCCTTTGTAGTTTATTTATTTCCTTCTTTCCTTTCCTTACTGGGCTATTTTTTTTTCTGTTGGAGCGCTTGGGCATACAATTATAGCATCTTGCTTTTCAAGCAGTTTAGCTAATAATGATAAAATAGATTTAATAATAATAATAATAATAAAATAATAATAATATAATAAATAATAATAATAATAATAATAATAATCCCCTTAAATGCCAAGTAGATTACTTAATAAACGATCATACGAGTAGATTTCATACTTCAAATAACAAGTGCCTTTGTTTATTTTGTTTATTTTATTGTTTTATGACGTAGCTAAAAATAAAAGGAAAAAGACAAGTCTATTAAAATCAGATTGAGAATATTTTTGCACAAAATTAATTTATTCAATTTTGAGCTCAATTAAAAATATATAAAATCTTCGATTGATCGACAGTTCACTTTCGAAATAATTTTGACAAAACCTCAAACCTCAAACATTCAGATTTTGACCTAAACTAGCAACATAAGCATCGAAACTTTAAGTAGTTGAAAAAAGTAACAAATACAAAAAATGGTGAAATTACATACATCCTGCTAAAACTGAATCACGTATAGTTATCATTATTATTATTATTATTATTATTATTATTATTATTATTATTATTATTACTAAATGCTAAACTACAACCCTAGTTGGAAAAGCTGGATGCTATAAGCCCAGGGGGCCCCTATAGGGAAAATAACCCAGTGAGGAAAGGAAACACGAAAAATAAAATATTTTAAGTATATTAAC
>NC_090740.1:127020133-127027633 GCF_036898095.1 Palaemon carinicauda | reverse complement strand
TCCTTTCAATTTCGTTGGCAGACACGGTTAGAGCGGCACTCGGTAATGTGTGTCTTCGCCATCACAAGCAAGTCATTTTACTCCAATGGGTAGGTGTTACTTACTACTTCGATGTACTTCATCCAAAATGTTACAAATTCATCCTTGGGTCGTATATACCCAACATGACTATCAATTTTCGTCAAAATCGGTACAGTAGTTTTGGTGTAATGTCCATAAAAAAAAAAAAAAAAAAAAAAAAAAAAAAAAAAAGATGAATAAACTATGTAACAGACGACAGGGATGAATACATGCCCTTCCCGGAATCTTCGATTTTGGCAAAGGCAATAAATACAGCTTCTTCAAATTCTACAATCTGTATGATTTATTACTTTGGCGAAGATAAATACACGCAAAATGCATGTTCAATCATTTACTCTTGACTAAATGAATCAAGAGAACTCATGGCTAGTACAGTGGTAACGCGTTCGCCTAGCATTCGCATGGCAGCAGATCGATCCCCACCCGGGACCAAGAGTTTAAGCTGTTTACTGGGGGAGGCCACTGCTGTGGTTGTGTACCACAGTGGAAGGTTGGGCTTGCCCGGCTGACGTTCTGGTGAGCATCTATTCTGATGAAAATGGAACTGAAACCAGACAACTTTAACTTTATTAAAAGAATCTGTAAAATGTGAACTAATTCCACAGCTTTTAAAGTTACTCAAATATTCATAAAGTCGAGAAGATAGAAGATAGACCTAACTACAAACTACTAAGAAGAGAAATATACTAGACCCGACGTAGGTGGAGACCATAAACCCATGTCATTCGTAGGTCAAAAGGTCGCAGACCCTGGGCGGGGCCAAACTTACAACCGCCGGAGACCACAATGACCTGCCTGACGACGCCCTTCGATCTCTCTTTATTACTGCCATTCCAACCCACCCCACTTTTCCAGCCCCGTTCCAGGAGACTGCTACTTTCCACTGACCTACAGAGGAAATCTTTTCCTCAACTCCAAATTAAAACGGGTTGATAACATCGAAATATATCTTTTATTAGCTCAAAGAGCACAATTCAATTAGAAAAGGAGGCTTTTCAAATAATTACCGTGCGTATCGAACAGCTAAAATATAAAATATAAATAACAACAACAACAACAAATAATAATAAAAATAATAATAAAAATAATAATAATAATAATAAAAATAATAATAAAAATAATAATAATAATAATAATAATAATAATAATAATAATAATAAAATAAATCATCATCTACGGCTATAGAAGTAAAGGGCCTCAATAATAATAATAATAATAATAAATAATCATAATAATAATAATAATAATAATAATAATAATAATAATAAATAATCATAATAATAATAAACAATCATAATAATAATAATAATAAATATAATAATAATAAAAAATCATAATAATAATAATAATAATAATAATAATAATAATAATAATAATAAACAATCATAATAATAATAATAATAATAAACAATCATAATAATAATAATAATAATAATAATAATAATAATAATAACAACAACAACAACAATAACAAGAGAAATATGTGGCATTAACCACTCCTGCATCTCACCCAAACAGAACTAGCCCGAGCGTAACAGGTTTACTTTGTTCGCTTGAAATAGAGATTCCATCGCTCCTTATAGACCATTGGCTTTCTCGCCAAGCTGAAGAGAAAGTAGGCGACAAGCGAGCATTATGGAATTGCAACACACAATTGAAAAATCAAGATGAAATTGGTCTCCTTTTCTTGTCCTCGAAACATATACGGTACAATGGCCGCGTAAAGAGAAAACTAGAATGTATATATTATTGCAAGCGAAATAGTTCTGCAATGGAATACACAAATATGCCAAGAGGATGCTTTGTAAAATATCAAAATTGATAGCTGTGTAGATATTGATAGTGTACTTTATATATGTGTGTGTATATATATATATATATATATATATATATATATATATATATATATGTATATATATATATATATATTATATACTGTATATATATACACATATATATACATATATTTATAAATATATAGATTTATATATATATATACATATATATATATATATACATATATATATATATATATATATATATATATATATATATATATATATACAGAGACAAAATTTTACACAGTTTCCCTTAGATGCCTCGAGGGTGATCCGGAGAAAATCAACGCAATATTTACCGACAATCATGCCTTGGTTGCTATATCGGGGTTTGAGCCCCGGGTATAGGAACATTTCTTGTTAAGTCACTTCAAATATACATCACATACAGAGACATATATGTACATATACGATACATAAAAAAATTACATATGGACAAATATATGAATTTAATTCATATAAGAGTGTGAGGGTGGGTGTGTATATAAAATATATATATATATATATATATATATATATATATATATATATATATACATATATACTTATCTCCCATAATCTTATAAACTGTTATTTACCTCCAATAATATTATAAAAACTGGTATTCATCTCCCATAACCTTATAAAAACTGGTATTTATTTCCAATTATCTTCTAAAAACTGCTATTAACATAATATAATAAAAAATTCTATTTACCTTTCAAAATCTTATGAATTATTTGAATACGGTTTCAAATTCATGCTCAAGTACAAAGGTTATCCTTTTTAGGAAATAAAACTTGTCAAACTCTATTATCAAAATAAACGAAGATCAGTTTCTTTCTACTGTTAAAAGGTGATAAGGAATTTTTTCCGTAATTTTAATCTGAAATTCTCCATAAAATTCCACTATTCTCAGCCGTATTTCAGTTAAATACATGCGACCGTAATTTCACCCTACTTTGTTATTATCTTTTACGGGTTGGTGACCGTAATATCACTCCTTTACGTCCATATACCGTTTTTTAGAACTTAAAAATTCTGGAATAAATGTTGCTAGATATATACCGTTTTTTTAATGCACATTTCTAAGTGTAAAGCACGGCATGGGGATGACGATCCAATAGACTGAAGTATAATAAATTATGAAGGACCGTTCCTTGAAGCCTTTGAAATCTACTACAAATGAGAAGGTAAGCAAACATGGTAAGAGCAAGAAAGGAATGCTGTTATTCTTGACATTTTTAAACCAACCGTAATAGAAAATATAACTTACATATTAATAATAATAATTTATTATTATTATTATTATTATTATTATTATTATTATGTTGATCATGATGATGATGATGATGATGATGATTATTACTTGCTAAGCTACAACCCTTGTTGGAAAAGCAGAATACTATAAGCCTAGGGGCTTCAACAGGGAAAATAGTCCAGTGAGGAAAGGAAACAAAGAAAAATATAATCTTAAGAAGCGTAAAAACATTAAAATAAATATCTAATATATAAACTATGAAAACTTTAACCAAAAAAGAAGAGGAAAAGAAATAAGACTAAACAGTTTTGACATTTAAAAATATTTTGAAAAACCAACACTTAAGAAAATTTTAATTTTATGACAAACCACAATACCCTAAGCCATTAACGTTAACTATGTACACTTGTTATTGTTATTGTTATTGTTAGTTACTGTTGTTGTTATTATTATTTTTATTTTCATTAATTTCATTATTTTTATTATTATTATTAATTTTTTTCAATACTTTTATTATTTTTATTATCATATTTTTATTTTCATTAATTTTATTATTATTATTATTATTATTATTATTATTATTATTATTAGTATTATTATTATTATTATTACAACTATTATCATTATTCAAGAGAATATTAAAAAAAAATAATACATAGTATTTCATGATGTTACAATTCTACAAAATATGCTTCGTCTAAATTCTATTCTGTAAAATGTTGAAAATCTTAAAGGTTTTTGATTAAAAGGGAACATTTTAATTATATATATATTTTCCTAAAAATCTCTTTTAAATTTATTCCGATAATAAGGTTACTGGCCTTCCTAGCTCGCAAGAAATAATTGTTTCTTCATTACCATTCTTTCGAAGTATAAATCAAATTTCAAAAATCATTTCCGGAAATTTCTCGGGGTGCTCACAAAAAACGTTTCACGAAACGGTGCTTTCCAGTGGTATGCTATAATCATGTTCGAGTAAAAAATTAGTAAAACATATGCGAGAGAGAGAGAGAGGAGAGAGAGAGAGAGAGAGAGAGAGAGAGAGAGAGAGAGAGAGAGAGAGAGAGAGAGAGAGTTACTTTGACAACCTAAATATTATATCAAAGTAAAAAATAAAAGATCAAAGCATAAATGAGAGAGAGAGAGAGAGAGAGAGAGAGAGGAGAGAGAGAGAGAGAGAGGAGAGAGAGAGAGAGAGAGAGAGAGATCCTAAAATTATACCAAAGTAAAAAATAAGAGAGCAAAGCATAAAAGAGAGAGAGAGAGAGAGAGAGGAGAGAGAGAGAGAGAGAGAGGAGAGAGAGAGAGAGAGAGAGAGAGAGAGAGGGTAATGCTACTACAAGAATCTAGACAATACCGTAAGAAGAAGAATAAAAACACAAAAGCTTTTCAAGGTCACAACTTAATTTCCTGCATCTGGATCTCAAGGCACTGTTCCATAATCATTTCGTCAGGCTGACCCAAACCGCTATCAGTGGAGACAATTGCTTGTTATGCAGCGGTAATGATGGCGCAATTGCTGGCGTGTCATTAGCCCCCAAATTACGCTTTGCCTCCCACGACAACAATTTGCTTGATATCAAAGATGGCTGTCCCTGGTTTGCTTTGAGGAAAGGAAAATCGCGGATCAACTGGGACTCCACTAATAATAATAATAATAATAATAATAATAATAATAATAATGATGAATTTTATGATTTAATATTAATAATTATGATTAATAATAATGGTATATGATTAATAGCAGCAGCACTAACAACAACAACTACAACAACAACAACGATAAGCAGTAATAAATTATACTAGTGATAATATTATTATTAATAATAATAATAATAATTATAATAATAACACTACTACTACTACTACTACTACTACTACTAATAATAATAATAATAATAATAACTTTGATTAGTTTAATAGTTGATATGAGGACAGTAGCAGCCGTAATGGTTCAAGTCTAGATTACATTCCATCAAATAAATATAAGGTTCACAAACCGATAACACACGAAGGTTAGCATTTCCTGATACAATATAAAGAAAAAAAATTAAGGTGAAAGAAACAAGTTATCACCAACTCTGATTACACTTTTTATGGGTCTCCTGGCTTTTGTAAATTATCAATACAGAAAGGAACAACTTATTTTGTTTAAATACCATTTTTAAAGGGTGTTCATAATTTATAATACATCATGTAATTATAAACTATCATATTGTGGACATCTCGCGGCTATAAAACGAGCCTTCAGGAGAATAGATATCATCAACCTATAGATGGCCTTACGTTATTAAAGTCTCTAGGGATGAGAGAGAGAGAGAGAGAGAGAGAGAGAGAGAGAGAGAGTACTGTGTACCTAATTTTATTAAACTATTCCAAAGAGAGAGAGTACTGTTTTACTACGGTAAATTTATCAAACGATTATAGAGAGAGAGAGAGAGAGAGAGAGAGAGAGAGAGAGAGAAATTCAGAAATCACACAAACAAAATCTTTCCATTATATCAACTGAAATTATCCAGTGAACAAACTTATTGTAAAATAAAATTAAAGTCAGATGTAAAATGCAGGAAAATCCTCTCAAGTAAACCACATGAAAATCCAAAGAAATAGTAGAAAAACAAAATCTCCACCAATCTCCAGAAGATCACTGCGCTATGCCATAAATCATCTCCAGGTAAATGGAATGAATAAGTCACGTGAGAGAAGACAAACTCGTCTGAAGGATGTGAAAGGGCTTTGGGGATCAATGTCACACGGGCCACGCGTGTCTCTCTAACGGAGTCTCGCTTCAGTATAAACCAACACACCCACAAAAAATAAAGAATAAGTGTCACCACAGAGAGAGAGAGAGAGAGAGAGAGAGAGAGAGAGAGAGAGAGAGAGAGAGAGATTACTGTGTACCTAATTTTATAAAACTATTCCAAAGAGAGATAGAGTACTGTTTACCTACGATAATTTTATTAAATGATTCCAGAGAGAGAGAGAGAGAGAGAGAGAGAGAGAGAGAGAGAGAGAGAGAGTACTGTTTACCTAATTTTATTAGACTACTCCAAAGAGAGAGAGTACTGTTTACCTACGATAACTTTATTAAATGATTCCAGAGAGAGAGAGAGAGAGAGAGAGAGAGAGAGAGAGAGAGAATGTGTGTTACAAAGTCTTTGAATGTCTCAGACATTTCAGTAGGTAGTATGTTGGCAAGGGCACCAGCTACCCGACGAGATACTACCGCTAGGGAATTATTGGGTCCT
The DNA here is from genome assembly GCF_036898095.1 of Palaemon carinicauda. NCBI lineage: Eukaryota > Metazoa > Arthropoda > Malacostraca > Decapoda > Palaemonidae > Palaemon > Palaemon carinicauda. The sequence continues at coordinate 127,021,226 of NC_090740.1, read as the reverse complement.
TTGACTGTCCAAACAGTACTACCTTGGTTTTGGCTAATTTTCTCTTTTGCCTACACATACGCTAAATAGTCTGGCCTATTGTTTCCACATTCTCCTCTGTCCTCGTACACCTAAAAACAATGCGATTACCAAATAATTCTTCTTCGTTAAAGGGGGTTAACTACTGCACAGTAGTTGTTCAGTGAGTCGACTCCTTTCCTCTTGGTAAGGGTAGCAGCGACCCTCTAGCTATGGTGAGCAGCTCATCTTGGAGGTCACTCTAAAATCAAACCTTTGTTCTATAGTTTTGGATAGGGCCATAGCCTCTGTACCATGGTCTTCCACTGTCTTTGGGTAGAGTTCTCTTGCTTGAGGGTACACTAGGGCACACTATTCTGTCTTAGTTCTCTTCCTCGTGTTTTTAAGTTTTTATAATTTATATATGAAAGAGTGACTGTATTCTAATGTTATTGTTCTTAAAATTTTTTAATTATATTTTAATTGTTAATTACTTCTCTTGTAGTTTAATTTATTTCCTTATTTACTTTTCCTCAATGGGCTATTTTCCCTATTGGAGCCCTTAGGCTTATAGAATCCTGCTTTTTCATATAGGGTTGTAGCTTGGTAATAATAAAAATTATAATCCGCTGGCATTATTTGCTCTTCGGTAGAGCGAATTACCTTGAACGTTTAACTTATTCTTGAATTCATTGACTATGTTACAGAGAGAGAGAGAGAGAGAGAGAGAGAGAGAGAGAGAGAGAAAGAGAGAGAGAGATATTTTGGATGTCTCAAAAAACTTAGTCCATCCGCGGAGACTCCATTTGCTCTTTGGTAGAGCGATTTAGTTTAAGCATTTAGAGTTCTTATGCTCTTGTGTAAATAATTGTTAAATTCGTTTACCGTGTTACTGTTTACTACATCCGCTGGAAGTCTATTCCAAGTATTTTCTATTTTGTATGTAAAGAATGTCAAATTGGATTATGCTGTATCTTTTCAATTCACGTTTGTATCCGTTACCTCTGGACTGATTTGTGCTAAGCATTGATATATTGTTATAATCTACATTTGTTATTCCTTTAAGAATTTTTGAGAGAGAGAGAGAGAGAGAGAG
>NC_090740.1:127005133-127012633 GCF_036898095.1 Palaemon carinicauda | reverse complement strand
AAGTGTATGGAAAGGTAAAGAAAAAGCTTTGAAAACCCCATGCTTATGTCATTAATAAATATAATCCTACATCATTGTGGATTTCACAGGTCATTTTAGTGACATTATAAAACAATAGAAGTTTCGGTCAAAATTACACTATTTTCTATATATATATATATATATATATATATATAGATAGATAGATAGATAGATAGATAGATACACGGTGCTAGGACAATTCGGTACCAGGACAATTCGGTACCAGGACAATTCGGTACCAGGCTTGTCATTTTTTAAAATCAGGAAAATATGATATTATTATATTACATATTATGAACTATTTATATTTAATATCACCTCAATACCTAACTACTTAGTTTGGTTATTCACTAGTTGTTCACAAATAACAAACAATCCACCAAACTATTTTATTACTAAAAGATTACTTTGGTTATTCCCTTAGTTTAAAAAAATATATAAAGAAAACGACTTTATTAGCTTCTTTATTCCAGACTTTTTAGTCTAGTTTCACCCCATCATTCACACAATGGAGTCTTGCAACTGCATATAGTCGGAAAAAGGAAAAAGGAAATTAGTTGAAAAGGAAAACTACGTGTACCAATAACATAAAGAAAATGCTGATGGTGCGAAGATATATTGGCGTTGTGAAGGGCGGACTTGCAAAGCATGGCTTCACTCAGATGTTAATTTTCATGTGCTCAAATATATTGGAAAACAAATTCATAGCACAACTGCAGCTGAAGTGAGTGCAAAAGTTGCTACTGCAAATAGCAAGGAGGGACAATCATAAGTCAAACATCTTCTCGTTCAATTCTAACAGAAGAACCAGGAAATTTAAATGAGTGCGCACTTACTGATATAACGAAACTAGCTCATATTAGTCGAAATATGAGACGATGGAGAAATATAATCAAGCAGAAAGAATGCAGTTCCTTAATGCAATCGCTCATAATATTAAAGTTTAAATTTTTTATATACTTTTAACGACAAGAAATGTATACTTTTTACTATTTTATTTTTATATACATACTTTTAACATAAACAATGTATGGTTTTTACTGTTATTTTTTATATAATAAAGAAACAAAAAATGTAATTTTCTTTTTAATTTATCGCACAAACAAGGATAAATCAATTGGACTTTTTTTATATCTATACTAACAAAAGCAAAAATTTTCTTTTTAAAAGTAATGCTTAGAACTGATAGGAATTTTAGAAACGATAAAAATTGGAAAAATACTGTTTTTCCATATTATAAGAATTAATTGGTACCGAATTGTCCTAGTACCGAATTGTCCGGGACCGAATTGTCCAGGGCCGAATTGTCCGGGACCGAATTGTCCGGATACCATATACACACATATATACACACAGTATATATATATATATATATATACATATAATTAAATATATACACATACATTTCTATATATTATATACAGTATATATGTGTGTATATATATATATATATATATCTATATATATATATATATATATATAAACTAAGTCATCATTATACTTAAATCTATCGTTGACAAACCTTTCACACACACCAATGTTCTAACACATGCGTCAAATGAAAGGTCATTATGAGCTTACTATGGGAGCATGAAACACGATATTTTTGCAAATGTATTTGGGCTTAACGGCTAAACCTTTTATGAAAACACAATCCGGGTATTAATGGCATCTCGATGCTTTTCTTTTTTTTATTTGCTTTTTTCACATTCATTTCATGCAGTTGCAATATCTTTTCAGTCTTTCATGAAACGACGATGAGAAAAATCACCTGTGCAACTGTATTTTTTTTTTTTTGCACAAAAGCAGATTATTTGAAAGCTTTATATTAAGGCAACATTCTTTTGAACTTTTGTATTAATTGTATATATATTGTATTAATTCTGATTGTGATGATTTTAATAATCGTTATTACTGGCATTCAAATGTCTTAGTTTATATTTTAGGCCATAGGAGAAGCTTGTATAAATAAATGAATGAATATACTGTATATATATAAAGCATTTGCATATAATATATACTGTAATGCATGTATATGTTCATGTGCATAAATATATATATATGAATAATACAGTTATGTGTAATATATATATATATATATATATATGTATATATATATATATACACACACATACATACATATATACACGTATAGGTTATTCAAACAAATGTATGCGTTCCTGTATACTGTATGTACATCTAGTGAGTGTGTATGTGTTAGTGTGTATATGTATATGTATATGTATATATATACTTACATACATATACATACATTACATATACACACACTAACATACAATATAGATATATACACACACATACATATATATATAAATATATATATACATATATATATATATATATACAAACACAAAATATATATATACATATACACAAAAATACAATATATATATATATATATATATATATATAATGGAAAAAATCAACATACGCCTTTTCTCTTCAAAAGCTAAGACCCTTCCGATTCTCACCCAACATAAGTAATAAATTTCTACCTGATCACCGAGAGTCAGGCCAAGATGAACAATAGACCTGCTAGTTCAGCGATATATGGATAGATAATCTTTATATTTTGAATTCCTATGAAATTTCCTTTTACAAAAGAGCTTGGAATCTTTCGTAATAACCACACCCTTTTACCAGGCTCCTTTTCTGAGCTAGGTGAGGAGACTTGCTGGTTCCCATGTCCTTTCAAACTTTAAATGAGATCCTTATCCACGATTTCCTTCGTAGGATAAGAGCAAAACTGAATATGTTCCTTCGTTTCTCGAATTTTTCTAATGATAGATTTTAATTGGGGCGATGTTATATTATGCAGTATATATTTTGAATATTTAATTTCTAATTATTCATCTCTCAGGATATATTCTACTTTTTTCCCTAAGTGTAAATTTCTATAAACATTAATTTTAAAAACTGAATTATGAGTAATCAATAAGGCCACACCTCGGGACTTTTGGCTAAATGATGGCACACATATTTTAAACGGAAAATATCGACCCTAAAATAACATTATGGTTTAATTAAAACATTATAAATAACTTCTTAAAAGGAACATGTCTAAATCCAAGGAAACATATATATCTTTTCTGGAACACGAGCTGACCTAATTAGTCCAATATCTGAACATGTTTAATGAAGTTGATATCTTGTGACTTGAGAAACTAAACTCGAATAAAAGCAAGCGTCTTCCGGGGGATTTGAGAGATTCCCAGATCAAAGGGCAGTCCGAAGAAAACTCTGTTTATGACATCAATTATCAACGGAAGCGAAGATCTTGGTTCAACTAGAACAAATCCTGATAGTTGTATAATTGTAATTATCTTATATAATCTGGCTAAAATTCTATAGGAATACTGCAGATAATTTTTTTTTTATTTTTTTTTTTAAGATTAACGGATATTCAAACGGGAAATAGATTACACATTCACAAATATCTATTAAGTTGATGTTGCTCCCAATGACCCTTCAAATATCCTGTTTTAACTGAGTGCATGTTTTTCATAATTAGCCAGGGAATGTTTTTGATAGTTTCTTAAATTATATATATACACACACATATATATATATACACATGTATATATATACATATATATACATATATATATACACACAAGTACTATATATGTATGTGTATATATATGCTGCATGTTTGTGTGTATATATATATGCTGCATGTATATATATATATATATATATACATATATATATATATATATATATACATATATATATATATATATATATAGCTAACCATAGCGAACATGTTCATTCGATTACTAGTCACGATTCTCTCTCTCGGTTCTGCAATGGCCTACTTTACGTAATCTGGGGCCCCTCGATAAGAGATACATATAAGGACACATCAATCACAGAGATAGTAAAGCCAATAAAATTACAATTGTTTCGATACCTTACACGTGGTTTCTATGAATCTACAAATTGTAAAAAGATACGGCGAAGTGAATGACAAGAACACATACCCACATACATTATATATGTATATATACATATATATATGTACATATATATACACATACATGTGTGCATATATATATATATATATATATATAAATATATACACATATAAATATTATATATAAATATATATATATATATATATATATATATACTATACACACATTCGTCTTGTCAATAAACGTCAGGCATTCTGACCACAACATTACGAAGATAAACGAGAGAGAGAGAGAGAGAGAGAGAGAGAGAAAGAGAGAGAGAGAGAGAGAGAGAGAGAGAGAGAGAGATTAAAACAACATCCAAAAGTAATAGAATATCGATAACAACCCTTTAAAGATAACACGCAAAAAGTCTTGGAAAATACATTGGAAAACACACACAAAAGAAAAGTGGAAAAGATGAGCTCAATTTCTACCGTAGTGCTGAAACACCGTTAGATCAAACAGGACGGAATTTGGGAGAGAAAAAAACCCTGGTTTCTCACAGAACGTGACTGACCGTTGACAGGCTGAGACCTAATGGGTGTCCGATCGAATAAAAGGAATTTCATACACTGGGTCATAGAGAGAGAGAGAGAGAGAGAGAGAGAGAGAGAACCGTTTTAAGAACAGTAATAACATCATAATATATCTTACACAAATAAATAACAATGTTATACAAGCAATCACCCATGACAAATAGTTAAGACGAATTAAAATCAACGACAACAGCTAAATAAGTAAATTTTAAAAGTAAATCCTAAAAAGGAAAACAACACACATACACAATACCTGAAAGGAAGGAGAGAGAGAGAGAGAGAGAGAGAGAGAGAGAGAACCGTTTTAAGAACAGTAATAACATCATAATATATCTTACACAAATAAATAACAATGTTATACAAGCAATCACCCATGACAAATAGTTAAGATGAATTAAAAGCAATGACAACCGCTAACAAAAGCAACTTTTAAAAGCAAATCCTAAAAAAGGAAAAGAACACATACAAAATACCTGAAAGGAAGGAGAGAGAGAGAGAGAGAGAGAGAGAGAGAGAGCCGTTTTAAGAACAGTAATAACATTAAAATATATCTTCCACAGATAAATAACAATGTTATACATGCAATCACCCATGCCAAATAGTTAAGATGGATTGAGAGAGAGAGAGAGAGAGAGAGAGAGAGAGAGAGAGCCGTTTTAAGAACAGTAATAACATTAAAATATATCTTCCACAAATAAATAACAATGTTATACATGCAATCACCCATGCCAAATAGTTAAGATGGATTGAGAGAGAGAGAGAGAGAGAGAGAGAGAGAGTTAAAACGAATGAAAAGCAACAACTGCTAACAAAAGCAAATTTTAAAAGCAAATCCTAAAAAAGGAAAAGAACACATACAAAATACCCGAAAGGAAGGAGAGAGAGAGAGAGAGAGAGAGAGAGAGAGAGAGAGGAGTTAAAACAAATGAAAAGCAACAACTGCTAACAAAGGAAAATTTTAAAAGCAAATCTAAAAAGGTAAAGAACAACAAACATACACAATACCTGAAAGGAAGGCTAGAGGGCGAGAGAGACGGAGAGGAGAACCATTTGTTCCTCCAAAGGGGAATTGGGGAGTAGAAGGAGGAGGGGAGGCGCTCTCTTTCCCCAGCGTGAGAGGACAATTGGATGCCGGAGTTGTCTCTTTACCTGTGGTGGAAGAGAGAAGAAAAATGACAGGTCGTGACATTTGTAAACCATTATAATTTCCCGGCCCGCCATCTCGTCACAATAAATCTGTAAACAAACTGACGAAAATTTCTTCGCCTCAAAGGTAACAAAAGAAATAGCTAAAGTTTTTGGGACATAAACAAGATAGGAAATGTTGCTTTTAATTTAAGAACTTAATCTTCTGGTTTTGATAGCGTCATTATTATTTATGTACGTCAGTTTGGCCATGTCTATTCATCATCTTTCTCCTCAAAAGGTTTCGGAGGAAAAATAAGTTATCTTCATTTATATGTCAACCCTAAGGTTGTTTCCGAGAATATACGGAGCACTGCCAACAATATATCAGCATTCAAAAGAAAATAATGGGACACACGACAGAGAGAGAGAGAGAGAGAGAGAGAGAGAGAGAGAGAGAGAGAGAGAGAGAGAGAGAGAGAGAGAGAGAAATTTAATGGATTCAAATTCTGTGTATCCACAAAACATATTTTTCGACATTTCAAAGCATGTTTGCGCAAAATGTACGATTTTTTATTTTTCAAGATACAGCTTGAAAGCAAAATGAATCCGTAAAATATGGTGTCTTTTCCCGTTGTTATTCCTAAGCATTTTAGTAACATTAACGCAATGAACGAAAACACATTCCTTGATGGAAATGTCCAGAGACAGAATATGAATGAAACAGAAAAATGGGGCACGGGAAACTATTTGAAATTAACACCTTTTACCGCTAGAGTTTATATCAGCAGGATATTATTCAACAACGAAGTTCATACAAATCTACTCCCAAATCGTTCCATTGGTTCCGTAATAATCATAAAAAGATATAAGGAAACTCATTGTTTAAAATTAGGGGGTTCTCTTATGTAGATCTCAAAAGAAAGACATCGCTTTCATACAAAAATTTAATTGCAACAGACAACTGCAATTACAAGAAAATCAATAACACATAACTGGAATTACAACAGAAAGCAAAATCACGTAACTGGAATTGAAACAAATAAATATGCAACTGGAATTCTAACAGAATGCCACGACTAGAATTCTTAGAGAACATCACATAAATGGAATTCTAACAGAATATAACACAGCTGGAATTTAACAGACAATGACACATAACTAGAATCTAATACTGTCACATAACTGGAAATTTAACAGACTCGCCGTCAAATAAAAGGAATTTAACGCACTCAATGTCACATAACTGGAATTTAATAGACACTCAATTCCACATAACTGAAATTTAACAGAATGTTGCATAACTGGAATTCTAACTAGACACCAATGTCGCACAACTGGAATTCAAAGACATCCAAGGTCACACAACTGGAATGCTAACAGACCCTCAATGCCACATAACTGGAATGCTGACAGACATATACATCACCTATCTACTTCCGTGGCCTTATCTCCACTACAGATCATGTGAAAAGGATAACGTGAAATACAGCATACTTAAAATCGAAGAGAGAGAGAGAGAGAGAGAGAGAGAGAGAGAGAGAGAGAGAGAGAGAGAGAGAGAGAGAGAGAGAGAGAGAGAGAGAGAGAATGCATGGAATTCGCACCAGGTGGACCAAAGATAATGCTAAGAAGGCCATTTGATGTTATGGAAATGGATGAATGAGTAAACTTTTGTTAAATATAATAATTTAAATCATTAAGCGAATATGTTGTGATGCATAAATACTGTTTATATAATTCACACATTTTAGTACTCTCATACATATGCAAAATTATATATATATATATATATATATATAATATATATATAAATATATATAATATATATATATATA
>NC_090740.1:126992633-127000133 GCF_036898095.1 Palaemon carinicauda | reverse complement strand
ATTCCAGAGTAATAAGTGCAGCATAAAAGTTCCTCCTTTATAAAATCTATTCTAGAGTAATAAGTGCAACACAAAAGTTCCTCCTTTATAAAATCTATTCTAGAGTAATAAGTGCAGCATAAAAGTTCCTCCTTTATAAAATCTATTCTAGAGTAATAAGTGCAACACAAAAGTTCCCTCTTTATATAATTTATTCTATAGTAAGAAGTACAACACAAAAGTTCCCCCTTTTTGAAATTTATTCTATAGTAAGAAGTGCAACACAAAAGTTCCCCCTTTTTGAAATTTATTCTATAGTAAGAAGTGCAACACAAAAGTTCCCCCTTTTTGAAATTTATTCTATAGTAAGAAGTGCAACACAAAAGTTCCCCATTTATGAAATTTATTTTATAGTAAGAAGTGCAACGCAAAAGATCCCCCTTTTCAAAATTTATTCTAGAGTAAGAAGTGCAACACAAAAGTTCCCCATTTATGAAATTTATTTTATAGTAAGAAGTGCAACGCAAAAGATCCCCCTTTTCAAAATTTATTCTAGAGTAAGAAGTGCAACACAAAAGTTCCCCATTTATGAAATTTATTTTATAGTAAGAAGTGCAATGCAAAAGATCCCCCTTTTCAAAATTTATTCTAGAGTAAGAAGTGCAACACAAAAGTTCCCCATTTATGAAATTTATTTTATAGTAAGAAGTGCAACGCAAAAGATCCCCCTTTTCAAAATTTATTCTAGAGTAAGAAGTGCAGCACAGAAGTCCCCCATTTATGAAATTTATTCTATAGTAAGAAGTGCAACACAAAAGTTCCCCATTTATGAAATTTATTCTAGAGTAATTAGTGCAACACAAAAGTTCCTCCTTTATAAAATTTATTCTTGTAAGAAGTGCAACACAAAAGTTCCCCATTTATGAAATTTATTCTATAGTAATAAGTGCAACACAAAAGTTCCCCATTTATGAAATTTATTTTATAGTAAGAAGTGCAACGCAAAAGATCCCCCTTTTCAAAATTTATTCTAGAGTAAGAAGTGCAACACAAAAGTTCCCCATTTATGAAATTTATTTTATAGTAAGAAGTGCAACGCAAAAGATCCCCCTTTTCAAAATTTATTCTAGAGTAAGAAGTGCAACACAAAAGTTCCCCATTTATGAAATTTATTTTATAGTAAGAAGTGCAACGCAAAAGATCCCCCTTTTCAAAATTTATTCTAGAGTAAGAAGTGCAACACAAAAGTTCCCCATTTATGAAATTTATTTTATAGTAAGAAGTGCAACGCAAAAGATCCCCCTTTTCAAAATTTATTCTAGAGTAAGAAGTGCAGCACAGAAGTCCCCCATTTATGAAATTTATTCTATAGTAAGAAGTGCAACACAAAAGTTCCCCATTTATGAAATTTATTCTAGAGTAATTAGTGCAACACAAAAGTTCCTCCTTTATAAAATTTATTCTTGTAAGAAGTGCAACACAAAAGTTCCCCATTTATGAAATTTATTCTATAGTAATAAGTGCAACACAAAAGTTCCTCCATTATAAAATTTATTATATAGTAATAAGTGCAACACAAAAGTTCCTCCTTTATAAAATTTATTCTATAGTAATAAGTGCAACACAAAAGTTCCTCCTTTATAAAATTTATTCTTTAGTAAGAAGTGCAATACAAAAGTTCCCCATTTATGAAATCTATTCTATAGTAATAAGTGAAACACAAAAGTTCCTCCATTATAAAATTTATTCTAGAGTAAGAAGTGCAACACAAAAGTTCCCCCTTTATAAAATTAACTTTTACTGGGTAAAACATATAACAAATGGGCTATTTAATCGCATTGCAATAATAGTATATTCAATACAGTTGCAATAAATTCTCGAGCCTTGTTTTAGGTATTGTATTTTTATTCGTGCTATTGTCATAATCTATAATACATCATAAAACTATAAATATTAAGAAAAGGAGAACAATTGGAAGTTAAATTATCTGGGTGAAAGCTTTTTTAATAAATAAGAAATTAATAGTAAATACTGCCATACACTTTGCATTTTGTAATTTCAAAATAATGCACTTTGTATTTTGACCTTTCAAACCACCATTTGAATTTTGAAATATCCAAATACCATTTGAATTTTGCAATTTCAAAATACCATTGGAATTTTGCAATTTCAAAATACCATTTGAATTTGACAATTTCAAAATACCATTTGAATTTTACAATTTTAAAATACCATTTGAATTTTGCAAAGACAAAATACCCTTTGAATTTTGCAATTTTAAAATGAGACACTTTTGAATTGTGTTTTAAAAAAATAATACTTTGAATATTGCCATTTCAAAATAATACACTTTGAATTATGCCACTTCAAAATAAATTTTTACAGTACAACAAAATTCCACGACTAATTTTCCGATTACAATTGAACGCAAATGTATTAATCGCGAAATCACAAACATACTGTAGGATGTAGGTTACCAAAGGCGCATTTTCTGCATGAATAAATAAGGCTCGTCAATTTACATCTACCTGTACTAACAGAAGAATAAAAGACTATTCATATAATTTTCCTTTCTTAAAGGTAATTATTCTCTCTCATTACAATTCAATCTTTACTTTGTGCAGATCGAGCGTCTTTGAGAAAAATAAATGTATATAAAAGCAGTGACTCGACTGAATACGTACACTTACCAGTCTACGCTGCTGATTCTCATCTTAATTTGTTGGACAGAAACTTACGGTCTATTAAATTTCTTATTCCAGATATAGATATTAATCTTTGGCACCGTCGTTCAATTAGTTCATTATGCATGTTGCATAAGATTTTTCATAACTCTGACCATCCTTTACATTCAGATCTCCCTGGACAATTCTATCCTGTTCGTAATACTAGGAAAGCAGTTAATTCTAATAGCCAGGCCTTCTCCATCATGAGGCTCAATACTACACAGTATTCTAGAAGTTTTATTCCAGCTGTTACCAAGTTGTGGAATGATCTTCCTAATCGGGTAGTTGAATCAGTAGAACTTCAAAAGTTCAAAGCTGGACCAAATGTTTTTATGTTGACCAGGCTGACATGAGTCTTTTTATAGTTTATATATGACATATGTTTTTGACGTTGTTAATAGTTGATATAGGACATATCTGTTTTGACGCTGTTACTGTTTTTAGAATGATATATTGTTAATTTATTCTCATCATTTATTTATTTCCTTATTTACTTTCCTCACTGGCAATTTTTCCCTGTTGAAGCCCTTGGGCTTATAGCATCTTGCTTTTCAAACTAGGGTTGTAGCTTGGCTAATAATAATAATAATAATAATAATAATAAGAAGAAGAAGAAGAAGAAGAAGAAGAAGAATATATTCGAACGAGTTTCCTGGACATCTACGAAAGTTACCTGCACATATTCGAATGTGTTCCTGAACATATGAAAATGTTACCTAAACATATTCGAATGTGTTCCCTGAACATATTTGACTGTAAATAAACAGATGATAGGACAAAGCACCAATGTAATAATAAAACTAGAAAAGCACTTATTTCTCGAAAGCAGCTTGCCTTTCCCAGAATCAATTTAGACCGTACGCGTATTTGAAGTGTGTGTGACAACCATGTGCGAACTTTGGATTAAAGTTAGGGTTAATTCGGTCGAACTTTTGCTCGACCTTTACCTTTGACTTCCAAAATTGAATTACTTCCACGTCTCAACAATTGATCCCTGAAAGTTTCCCTACTTTGAGTAAAATTGTGGCCAGATGATGCTCAGAAACAGACAAACAGGGGCGAAAACATAAGCTCCTCCTAACTTCGTTGGCGGAGGTAAAAATGTCACGTTCCACATTAACCGTTTCAGAAATGTCATCTATCTCTGTTTATCGGATATTATCCACTATCAATAATTATTGTAACGCTGTTATCTTATCTGCATTTTAGACATTCATCTTCACTAAAGTTATAACGTATATGCAAGAGAGAATCTAATAATTGGTAGTGTTGTAGGCAGAGCTAAAGAAAACCCTAATATTATTTCGTTATAACTTTCTTATGAGATACCGTCAAGAGATATTAATTGTCTATATTTTTATCGTTCTAATAGTTATAAGTTGCAAACGATCTATTTTTTTAATTCAAATTCATTTACCTTGCCTTAATGTGCACAACCAGCATCAAAACAATATTCCGGAAAATTTTGGATTTGTAACCAAACTTGAACTTTACGATTAACACAATGATAAATGATTAAATATAATCCGTTTCAGCACACGAAGTTATCGTATCGTAAAATTGTGAAAATTCACTCATTACAGTACGTTTATGAAAGCAATTACTTATATTTATGCCTATTAAATAAAAACAGTATCATTCATAATATTGATATTGTTGTTAGTTTATTTATAAAAAAAAAAAAAAAAAAAACTCAAATAAGAAATAATGCAACATTAATGAAAATAAAACATATCCTATGGGGGAACCTATCTAAAGTAACACTGTAACATCTACAAATCTGAAGGACTATCAGAAGTAGGGAGCAAAAAAAAAAAATAAATAAATAAATAAAAATAAAGAAGTCACATTCTGGCAATAGAATAAAGTTCCGTACGGAAACCAGATTAACCCATAGAGCGATAGAGAAAAGTGAAATTGGCCAAATCTCTCTCTTAAATCTGCAACAACCGACGTAACCTGTCTAATTCCATTACCTAAAGGTTCTCTAAGTTCGGCCACATAATGACATTCCCCGAAAAGGGGCTTCACACTAAACCACATAAAGTCCTCCTTTATTCCCGACGCAAATGTAAATATAGAAATACAAAATCCGTCAGCGAATGTGTTTCACCTAACACATATTCGACTAAACCTACGTACATTTAACCACGAACATGAGACAATAAAAAAGGTGACACCAGTTAACAAAAAGGTGCCAAGCCATATACAAAAACACGCATGCGCAAAAACATGGTGTAGAATAATATGTAGACACTATTGCAGATTTGTTAATCTAAATAAACACATTCCGGACAATCAAGAAGGCTGTTATGGATAGCCTAACATCATTAACTAAATAAAAAAATTATTAGCTTAAACCTTCTTTTCAAGGTATAAAGGCATGACGTAAAAAAACCACAGCGGGAGGGACAAACCAGAGACCGCGTTGATGAGGATGCAACATCTGTGTCAACAAAGGAAACCAAGAAGAAGAAAAACAAAAACAAATGTGAGTTTCAGCTTCAATATCACAGGATCATGACGACACCGACGAATATGACAAACTACACACAAACAAACATACACGCACACGCTCCTTTCCCGTCACGTACTGCGTGTGAATAATCAACGTGTATTCATACAAATGGATAGCGTGAAGATAAACAAAAACAAATGGAGTTTCAACTTCAATAACACAGGATCATGACGACACCGACGAATATGACAAAATAAACACACACACACACACACACACGCACACGCTCCTTTCCCGTCACGTACTGCGTGTGAATAATTAACGTGTATTCATACAAACGGATAGCGTGAAGATAAACAAAAACAATAAGAGTTTCAACTTCAATATCACAGGATCATGACGACACCGACGAATATGACAAACTACTTACACACACGCACACACGCGCGCGCGCGCACACGCTCCTTTCCCGTCACACACTGCTTGTGAATAATCAACGTGCAATCTGCAAATGGATAGCGTTTATGAATTCGAGACATAATACAAGCTTTCAGACCCCGGGAGGTCATTGTGCATAAATGTAAACTCAACAGTAGCAAAATGAGGAAAAGGTTAGACAGGAAGATGAAAAGAAAGAAGCGTATGAGTGTAGGGGACGCTGCAAAGACCCTGAGGTAATGTCTTCAGTGTACCCCATGCCGTGCACTGCACACACTACCCCTCTAAGAGATTATACAAATGGCGACTCGAAGTGGTTGATGAAAATCTACTGTTTTTGGGCAAAATTATACAAATGCAAATACTAACATTAGTCTGGACATTATTCTAAAGAGCTCCTTATGCGCCTTCTTGGCCTCTGTATAATTTCAATTCTAGTTTTTGTTGACTTGGGAACTCAAAAGTGCTATAGCACACACCTGCTGATGTGTGTCTTTCATTCACACACCTCCTGCTGATGTGTGTCTTTCATAGTGTTTCGTAAAGTGAGTTTTTATTTTCTAAGATTCAACATTTAGTTTTAATTCACAGCTGAATCGTTGTAATTGGTATCGATTGTTCTAAAAAACAAAAAATCCAATTAAAATGTTCAAGTTCGACGATAACTTACTAGTACACTAAAAATAAGCAATTAGATTTTTCAAATTTTTTTCTCAATACATACTAGCCAATGATAAATCTCAAAAGTTCACAGTTGCAGCAAATGTTTTTATGTTGAACAGACTGACATAAGTCTTTTTATTGTTTTGAGGTTGCAGTTTTTTTCATTTTTATTCATTTTATTTTGATTGTTCATTTTTTCTCATTTAATTATTTCTTTATTTCTATTCTTCACTGGGCTATTTTCCCTTTTGGAGCCGTTGGGCTTATAGCTTCCAGATTTTCCAACCAGGATTGAAGCTTAGCTAGTAACAATAATAATAATACTGATAATTACTATTTAAGCCACCCATTGCAGATTACATTGGAAGAGAAAAAAAAAGTTAGTTTTACAAGAATATTTTTTTTTTCTTTTTTTAAGTTAGGTTTTCAATCTACTATACTCTTCTTACTGTAATTCTAGAGGAACAATAATTACTGCAGTTCACAAATAAATTCCATCCTACACTATGTTAAGATACTATAACTTTGGAGTCATAAGACTCCTCTACTTTAAAGAAATTTATATCCTTTGCACATATATTCCGATGCCGTCTACTCTTTATTTGAGGAACTCAAACTAGTGCATTATACAAACGTCACTACAGGATTTCAAACGAAGTAACAAAAACTATTCCACAAAAAACATGACTGTGGTTCGAGTACCGCTCAGATTCTTTAGTTTCCTTGGTCGCTACAACCTCACCATACTTGTGAGCTAAGGATGGAAGGTTTGGGGGAGCCTATAGGTTTATCTGCTGAGTCATCAGCAGCCATTGCCTGGCCTTCCTTGGTCCTAGCTTGGGATGAGAAGGGGCTTGGGCGCTGATCATATATATATATATATATATATATATACATATATGGTCAGTGTCTAGGGCATTGCGCTGCTTGATAGGGCAGTGTCACTGTCCCTTGCCTCTGCCATTCATGAGCGGCCGTTAAACCTCAAACCAGACGAGTTCATTTCTCACTTATCTACATGGCTAGGTTTCAGATATCCCGTGATTACCAAATGTAGAAATCTGCACGATTTTAAAATAAACTGACCTTGCCTCAGATTGTATAATTTTTTCTATTGAAAAACCAAGTTACTTTTATATATTATGTAGTGATTCATTTGCAATATATTTTTAATTTTCCATGCTCAGCATCTTTAAAAGGTCACCATATCTATAAGAAAATTGTTCCTGTCATTCA
>NC_090740.1:126970133-126985133 GCF_036898095.1 Palaemon carinicauda | reverse complement strand
TCAATTTTTTTAATGAGGCGCCTTTGCACCGACTCGCAGAGGTGCCATTTTAGCTCGGAAAAAGTTTCCTGCCACCTGATTGGTTAGAATTATCTTGTCCAACCAATCAGCGACCAGGAAACGTTTCCGAGCTAAAAGGGCACCCCAGCGAGTCAGTGCAAATCTGCCTCGCTAAAAAGAATTGACTATAAGATTAACTTCTGCTGAGACTATTATCTCTTCAGTTAATGACTGATCTGCAACAAGAGAAAATAAAGAAACCTCATTTTATAGCTTCAATGACCCCATGGACGAACAGTTTGAGATAATAACAAAAGATTTATTTTCATTGCATCAATTTAAGCTTTAGTGGTCATTGAAACCAATGGGATAATGAGAGGATTTCCTCCATCAGTGTTTTATGTTTCTTCAAATAATGCAAACCTCCAAGGAGGGGCAACGGAATTCCATTTTAGTGGGGAATTTTTTTTTATTTTTTTTTTTTTTTTTGCTAATAGGAGAGATGGGTGAAAGATGAATTATGACAGTTAGCTAGATAACAATAGTAGTAATAGTTCTGAAATTCAAGTATTAGTAGGGTAATGTCATGTATAGCTTAACCATAATACAAAAGGTACATTCATGTTGTGGTTTCAAAGTTAGCATAGTACAACACTTTCTTTTTTATTTTTTTTTTTTTTGACTACCAAATGAAAAACAAACATGCGCTTACAATGCGTTCCCATAAAGACGGGTCGAATAACTGGTGGCTAGATTTGGCGATGGATTAAGTTTTGACAAAGATACAGTTACAGCTGGCGGATGCTGAGAGAGAGAGAGAGAGAGAGAGAGAGAGAGAGAGAGAGAGAGAGAGAGATTCGTCTCCCTTAGTCTCCTTGATCCTTTGCTCTTTCTGAACAATCGTAGTCTTAAGAGATGTCATTTCTAGTCCGGCCGGAGAACTCAAGGGTTCACTTCATTGATGACGATCATGATAGCTAGTTCAATGCAAAATATTGACTTTAAAGCAAAAACAACACTATACTGACGTCCATTAACGCAGTCACGAGAAGCCCTCAATGCAAGTGCTTGAAACGACAGATTGTGTGGAATTATTTCCAATACTGGATTCATCCAGTATATGTCCTTAAACGTATTCTCTCTCTCTCTCTCTCTCTCTCTCTCTCTCTCTCTCTCTCTCTCTCTCTCTCTCTCTCTCTCTCTCTACATGCCTGCCAAGATAAGTATACAATAGTTCATCAAATGAACAATGAACATCAGTCCATTTCGACATTGAGACAAATTTTAGTAACACAACTTGTTCAACGTTCAAAATATCTTGCTTGTTGACTTATTCTCACAAAATCCTCATTTATCCAACATTCCTCATAATTTTTATATTGTTACACATAACATTGAAACCTTAAGACCTTGAAGAAAGTTAGGTTTCTGTGACGTGATTATCGAATACAGCCAAACATGGCAGCTCCATTAGTAGTGGGTCCTTTGGACAACCCTTTCACCTCACTAAGCCTAGAGACACATCTCAAACTAATCTACTGACTTTTACATAACCAGTTCTTTATGTACCACTTATACCTAATCTAACCTTACTTGGTTCTTAAGGTGCTACCGGTATGTAACCTGCCCTTAATTTTAGCTGACCTTTAGGGCACTTTTTGCATATATTATTTCCTGGTGGTGACTCTTTCACCCTAATACTTCAGTGTGACCTAAAGAAAGCTCCCAGTAAAGGCGAACCTAAGTGACCAATCAGTTTGTCACATACATCACTTTTAGAAGACATCCGAAATACAAAAGACAAAAGATGAAAGTTTGTCGTATATATTACTTTTAGAAGACATCCAAATTACAAAAGAACAAAGATGAAAGTTTGTCATATACATTACTTTTAGAAGACATCCGAAATACAAAAGACAAAAGATGAAAGTTTGTCACATACATTACTTTTAGAAGACATCCGAAATACAAAAGACAAAAGATGAAAGTTTGTCGTATATATTACTTTTAGAAGACATCCGAAATACAAAAGACAAAAGATGAAAGTTTGTCGTATATATTACTTTTAGAAGACATCCGAAATACAAAAGACAAAAGATGAAAGTTTGTCACATACATTACTTTTAGAAGACATCCAAAATACAAAAGACAAAAGATGAAAGTTTGTCGTATACATTACTTTTAGAAAATATAAAAAATAGAAAAGACAAAAGATGGCATTAATAAAACAAGAGCAATCACATTTCTGACCTTCGCCTAAGGTTGATGGAGTCATCCATGTCCTAATCTCTTTCTGTGGTGGAAATTTCGTCAAAAATCCTTCAATTTGTTTTGACGTTATCTTTAAAATGGGGAAAATGAAAATCTGGATCTGGAATCCAGATCCGGATCATATCCATAATTCTAGCGGGGTCGTCCATGACCTAAAATGAAAATCTGGATCTGGAATCCAGATCCGGATCACATCCAAAATTCTAGCGGGGTCGTCCATGACCTAAAATGAAAATCTGGATCTGGAATCCAGATCCGGATCACATCCAAAATTCTAGCGGGGTCGTCCATGACCTAAAATGAAAATCTGGATCTGGAATCCAGATCCGGATCACATCCATAATTCTAGCGGGGTCGTCCATGACCTAAAATGAAAATCTGGATCTGGAATCCAGATCCGGATCACATCCATAATTCTAGCAGGGTCGTCCATGACCTAAAATGAAAATCTGGATCTGGAATCCAGATCCGGATCACATCCATAATTCTAGCGGGGTCGTCCATGACCTAAAATGAAAATCTGGATCTGGAATCCAGATCACATCCAAAATTCTAGCGGGGTCGTCCATGACCTAAAATGAATATCTGGATCTGGAATCCAGATCCGGATCACATCCAAAATTCTAGCGGGGTCGTCCATGACCTAAAATGAATATCTGGATCTGGAATCCAGATCCGGATCACATCCATAATTCTAGCGGGGTCGTCCATGACCTAAAATGAATATCTGGATCTGGAATCCAGATCCAATATCTGGATCTGGAATCCAGATCCGGATCACATCCATAATTCTAGCGGGGTCGCCAGATCCGGATCACATCCAAAATTCTAGCGGGGTCGTCCATGACCTAAAATGAAAATCTGGATCTGGAATCCAGATCCGGATCACATCCATAATTCTAGCGGGGTCGTCCATGACCTAAAATGAAAATCTGGATCTGGAATCCAGATCACATCCAAAATTCTAGCGGGGTCGTCCATGACCTAAAATGAATATCTGGATCTGGAATCCAGATCCGGATCACATCCATAATTCTAGCGGGGTCGTCCATGACCTAAAATGAAAATCTGGATCTGGAATCCAGATCCGGATCACATCCAAAATTCTAGCGGGGTCGTCCATGACCTAAAATGAAAATCTGGATCTGGAATCCAGATCCGGATCACATCCAAAATTCTAGCGGGGTCGTCCATGACCTAAAATGAAAATCTGGATCTGGAATCCAGATCCGGATCACATCCAAAATTCTAGCGGGGTCGTCCATGACCTAAAATGAAAATCTGGATCTGGAATCCAGATCCGGATCACATCCATAATTCTAGCGGGGTCGTCCATGACCTAAAATGAAAATCTGGATCTGGAATCCAGATCCGGATCACATCCATAATTCTAGCGGGGTCGTCCATGACCTAAAATGAAAATCTGGATCTGGAATCCAGATCCGGATCACATCCAAAATTCTAGCGGGGTCGTCCATGACCTAAAATGAAAATCTGGATCTGGAATCCAGATCTCTATCTAAGACGAAAATTTTGTCATAAACCGTCGAGTAGTTATGACGTAATTTCGTCCACAGACACAGACAAATAAATAATATAAATAAACAAATAAATTAATTAACAAATAAATAAACCTACTCGATTTTATAACCTACTTGGCAGAGGTAAAATCTGACTGTAACGTAAACATTCAAACATCACTCAATGTATTGCAACATGAAATCAGAAAGTCAGGCGAGCCCATTAATACTTTGACATTAGACCTAAAAACCTTCGCATGCATGAAATGGAATTCCAGTTTTAAAAGGCATTTCTTGCGAATGCTTTCATGGACGGGTGAGATTGAACTGCAAAAGATCAAGACCTTTTAGCCTTTGACATATCGCCTTTCCACCACAACACCGAAGCTAAAGAGAATGTGATAAAGTCATCGTGATTTAAAAGGAAACATATATTTCTTTTCAGTTACGGATACACTATGTCTTCTTCAAGCAGGCCAAGGGGCACATAAATCGAAGACCCGATCCATTTGTATTGAGTTTTATTTGATCAAACGACCCAGTAAAAGGCAATATTGAAATATATATGAATTATTTATTTTAATGTTGTTAATATTTTTCTAAAATATTTCATTTTCATTTTTCATTACTACTTACATCGTTTATTTATTTCCTTGTTTCCTTTACTCACTGGGCTATTTTTCCCTGTTGGAGCCCTTGGGCTTATGGCATTTTGCTTTTCCAACTAGGGTTGTAGCTTGGATAATAATAATAATAATAATAATAATAATAATAATAATAATAATAATAATACTATTAAAGAACTTTAGTAACATTTTGGGGTCATCACAATATGACGAAATATTATAATTCGAAAATCTTACCATGTATATATAAATTAAACATTAGGCTACAAATAGTTTACAAAATCAATTTTAATTTACCTTTGGAACATGTGATACCAAAAAGGGGAATTAAATTACAAATACAGCTAGCTTGGACTTAAAAGGTATACTGTACTTCTGTATCATTTTAGTACTGAAAATAATAGTATATTATCTTATCTATATTTCCACATGTGAGTACATGTTTACATTTCTCTCGTCTTTAGTCTTTCTTAGTTTTTCTTGATAAACTAAAGTTTCATCGATGTGTATACATACACACAATCTCCCCTACATAATTAAGAGAATGTGTCGTGATATACAATTATACACATATATATATATATATATATATATATATATATATATATATATATATACACTGTAAATATAATTTCTAATACATAAAGGACGTTCATTTGGCGTCTACTCTCCCAAACAAAACTATTCCACATCTATTCAGTATCAGCCTTGGACAAGGCCCTTTAATAGCAAAAGGCCTATTCAATTTAAAACCATCCACCGTACAGAATAATCATAAAGCCAAATTATGAAATCTAATTTCAATAGGATACAGCCACCATTATACCAATTTCCAGCTTGGCCGAGACCAACTAAACAAACAAACTGCAAAAGTAAATATTCATCACTGCTCAAATCAAAAGAAATAAACTGGCATTGAGAAGGGCTCATAATTCATCTGGGCTTCATCAGGGGTGCCAACCTCTGCCCTCTCGATAATAATTTCACAGTATGAAGGTTTGGAGAGTATGCAATAAAGTGTGTGTTTGAACAGTATCATGGCATATTGCTGTATAAAAACAATCCTTTACATCTATATACTTTTAACGGAAACTTTAGAAAAGAAATTTACTCACGATTAAAAACTGTCAACAAAAGAAGATATACAAATATCATTCAACGTTTCTAGAATTATTCACGAGTAAAAACTGTCAACAGAAGTAGAATATACAAATATCATTCAGCGTTTCTAGAATTATTCACTATTAAAAACTGTCAACAGAAGTAGAATATACAAATATCATTCAGCGTTTCTAGAAGTATTCACGATTAAAAACTGTCAACCAAAGAAGAATATACAAATATCATTCAGCGTTTCTAGAAGTATTCACGATTAAAAACTGTCAACCAAAGAAGAATATACAAATATCATTCAGCGTTTCTAGAATTATTCACGATTAAAAACTGTCAACAGAAGTAGAATATACAAATATCATTCAGCGTTTCTAGAATTATTCACGATCAAAAACTGTCAACAAAAGTAGAATATACAAATTTTATTCAGCGCTTCTAGAATTATTCACAATCAAAAACTGTCCACAAAAGTAGAATATACAAATATCACTCAGCGTTTCTAGAATTATTCACCATCAAAAACTGTTTCTAGAATTATTCACGACCAAAAACTGTCAACAAAAGTAGAATATACAAATATCATTCAACGTTTCTAGAATTATTCACGATTAAAAACTGTCAGCAAAAGAAGATTAAGAGTTTTTACACCCATTGTCATTTAATTCTTTAAAAATTGAAATTCATTCCTACAATTTATATTTCTGATGGGGAGAGATTACCTTCTTCAGAGAAATACAAGGACATTTTACAATGTTGGAGACGTTATTGTGATCACAGTTGTCTACAAAATAGTAACCCGTGCTGGAAGACGGCGAAATAACAGTAACTTAAAACTAAAGTGTTAAAATATAAATCAATATACGAAGAATAAAAATAAAACAAAGACACGGTAAAATAACTAATTTAAAAAGTGGTAAAATATAAGTTTAAGTACGTAGAATAAAAAATAAAAACAAAGAAACAGTAAAAATAACTAATTTAAAGTGGTAAAATATAAATTAATGTACGACGAATAAAAGACAAGGACGGTAAAAATAACTATAATTTACATAGTGGTAAAATATAAGTTAATGTACGAAGAATAAAAAAACAACGACACGGTAAAATAACTATAATTTAAAAATTGGTAAAATATAAGTTAATGTACGAAGAATGGAAAAATAAAAAACAAAGAGTAAAAATAACTAATTTAAAGTGGTAAAATATAAATTAATGTACGACGAATAAAAGACAAAGGCACGGAAAAATAACTATTACTTTACATAGTGGTAAAATATAAGTTAATGCACGAAGAATAAAAAACAAAGACACGGTGGGAATAAAAAAAAATAATAGTAGCGAAATATAAGTTAATATACGAAGAATAAAAAACAAAAGACACGGTAAAAATAGCTAACATTTAAATAGTTGTAAAATATAAATTAATGTACGACGAATAAAGGACAAAGACACAGTAAAGAGAACTATAATTTAAAAACTATAATTTAAATAGTAAATTGGGACAGGGTAAAGGACATAAAAGGGGAAAGAAAAGCGGCTGGAATATAGAAGGTTATCACGAAATCGGTGAACAGTAATGAGAAGCTGTAAGGGTTCAGCATAGAGAAGCCATTCATTACTTACGGGCAATGCCTGCCTGCATGCATGTCATACTGGGGATGGAAGACAAATGCAGTGGCCACACACCGACATGCAAGCATTTCCACACTGCAGATATTTTCTAATTCAAATCGCTTGTCTTTCTAGGAGCTCCTTCCAACATCCTTATTAGTAGGTATATTGGCCAGGGCACCAGGCCCCCGTTGAGATACTGCCGCTAAAGAGTTATGGGCTAGACAGTACTAAATTGGATCCTTCTCTCTGGTTACGGTTCACTTTAACATCGCGTACATATACACCGAATAGTCTGACCTATTGTTTAAAGATTCTCCTCTGTCTTCATATACCTGACAACACTGAGATTACCAAACAATTCTCCTTCTCCCAAGGTGTTAACTACTGCACTGTAATTGTTCAGTAGCTACTTTCCTCTTGGTAAGGGTAGAAGAGACCTTTTAGCTATGGTAAGCAGCTCTTCTAGGAGAAGGACACTCCGAATTCAAACCATTATTCACTAGTCTTGGGTAGTGCCATAGCCTCTGTACCAAGGTCTTCCACTGTCTTGGGTTAGAGTTCTCTTCCCTTAAGGGTACACTCGGGCACACTATTCTATCTTATTTCTCTTCCACTTGTTTTGTTAGCTTTTCATAGTTTATATAGGAAACATTTATTTTAATGTTACTCTTCTTAAAATATTTAATTTTTCCTTGTTTCCTTTCCTCACTGGGCTATTTTCCCTGTTGGAGCCCCTGGGCTTATAGCATCCCGCTTTTCCAACTAGGGTTGTAGCTTAGCAAGTAATAATAATAATAATAATAATAATAATGATAATGATAATAATAATAATAATAATAATAATAATATCTACGCAAAATAAAAAAGAAATACTAGTCTCTTACATATCTCGCATCAATTATTTTCCAGATCCATCTATATATTTTTTCATTGAATCCAATAGCCCTATCTCATAAAAGAATCCAATTAATTAACTTTTTTTCCATTATTTAAATCGGGAGTTAAATGCCGGTACCTGTACCGCCAGCCTACACTTAAAAAGGTACACTAGACTTCCGCTAAAAAAAAGAAAAAAAGAAAAAAAGAAAGAAAAATAATTCATAGCGTCAGCGGTATTTTTATCACACGGGGATGATCAGAACCATAGAACATGAAATGAGAGAGAGAGAGAGAGAGAGAGAGAGAGAGAGAGAGAGAGAGAGAGAGAGAGAGCGCTCACATTGTTGGACGTGTGTACGCAGGGGTTGCCTATAGTCTATAGTCATGGGTGGTCAGCGATATCTCTCTCTCTCTCTCTCTCTCTCTCTCTCTCTCTCTCTCTCTCTCTCTCTCTCTCTCTACACATTTGGCATGCCACATTCAACCCAGGATTATAATTACTTAATGAAAAACGCTTACCAAGAAAGTAGTAGTTGCTACATAATATATAAAAAAAAAAAAAAAAAAAAAAGTATCATGAAGTTCTCAATGTCAAAACGGATGGTAAGCCGGAGAGGGTGTAATCCAACACCGTGGACGAGAAACCCAAGCTACTCTACATGACCAGTGTGTAGGTGGCAGTTTTAGTTTAACGAATGACACATATTACTATGATAAAATTAACTAAGTGAATTGAAAAAGTGAACTATAAGAAAATTTTGTGAATATCTTTGAAATATCTTTTAAAGTGTGTCGAAGATCTAACAGTATTTTGTAAATATCCTTAAAATATCTTATAAACCGTCGAAGATCTCCAAAGATATACGTAGTACACAGACAAGGGTTAGTCTCTCTCTCTCTCTCTCTCTCTCTCTCTCTCTCTCCAGCCCAGCTGCAACCCACAATGGTCGGCTAACAATCATGTACATGATTTCCTGTTCAGGTGAAGACAAATTCTGAAATTTTAGGAACACATCCACCTGTTTCCCCACCTCCGTCCTTGTCGTTATCAGCTTGGCACCCTCAGAGAGAGAGAGAGAGAGAGAGAGAGAGAGAGAGAGAGAGAATAAACTTCCCGATGTTGAAGATGCCTGAAGAAAAACAGAGACAGAAATTCCTAAAACAAAAATAGTTTAAGTAAATGAACGGAAAGTTCCTGGCAGAGAAATAGCGTGACATGATGACAGGTAAAGCAGAGAGTAAGAAGACCGCTTACACATGACTGAAGCAGGTGCCTATCATCAACATACCTCCTGGCTTTGAGATACAACAGACAAGGTGTGCGAGAGAGAGAGAGAGAGAGAGAGAGAGAGAGAGAGAGAGAGAGAGAGAGAGAGAGAGAATCTTAAACCTCTTAGTTCTTAATATGGTCTTATGATTTAACAGACTTTTGTAAAAAAAAAAAAAAAAAAAAAAAAAAAAAAAAAAAAAAAAAAAAAAAAAAAAAAAAAGAACTACGTCGAAATGAAATACTCAAACATACATTTGATAAAAAAGGGCGGAATTTGAGGAGAAATCTGCAACATACAAGTGATAAAGGACATCCAAATTTGAGTTAATATAAAATAATGTAACCGGTAATTATATTCCTGAAAACATATCATTACTAGGGTTTATTTTTAAAACCAACTATGGTGAGATAAGAAAAATTAGTATATATAGCATCTATAAAACTGGAAGCTTACATATTACAAATTATAGTAACACTTGAGAAAGGTTTGCCAACATTAAATATATATATATATATAATATATATATATATATATATATATATATATATATATATATATACACACACACACACATCTACAGTATAAAACTATAAGATTACACAAAATTTTCTTAAAAGTAACAAAATCTAGCAACATTTGGGAGGGATATGCTAACATGAAATAAAAGACATTCAAAAAGTTTAGCATCTATTATATCATACTAAATTAAAAATGGAGCAATTGCACAAAAGTGTCCATAAAATATACAATTCG
The DNA here is from genome assembly GCF_036898095.1 of Palaemon carinicauda. Classification (NCBI taxonomy): domain Eukaryota; kingdom Metazoa; phylum Arthropoda; class Malacostraca; order Decapoda; family Palaemonidae; genus Palaemon; species Palaemon carinicauda. The sequence goes on along the minus strand of NC_090740.1, from coordinate 126,975,086 downwards.
CAAGTAGTGACGCTTTTGAGTAATCACTCCATTTTTAATTTAGTATAAATTTTGAATATACAGTATATCAAATGTACGTTATTACCAAGAACTTCTGTTTAGTTGACTATGTTGACGATGTCAGTTCCAGGTCGTTTAGTGAGGAAACCAGGCTAGTTTTTTTTTTTTTTTATAATTCTATAGTTTTCTATAATTTTAACTTGTTTCCCATGTAGTGAATTGTTTTAAATTAAGAAAAAGTAACAGAGGAAAACAATAGCTTTGCATAACTTGGCAATATATGGAGAGCGTGGGCTTGTAAACAAATACACAAACAAAATAAAGCAACACTTGGGAGAGGAATGTTAAAATTAAATGAAAAAAGTAAAAAGTATAAAAATCCCACAAAACTTTCCCCACAAATCCGCAACACTCTGCTCCCCTTCACGCGTAGGCAACAAGTGAATTCGTCTCTTATTGACAAGTAGAAGTTTTTTTCCTCCTTGAGAAAAAAAGCAATAAAAAGTTACAGCAGAAAAAAAATATCTATTTCTATGGGGGAAGGGAAAGCCAGATTTGAAATTCAGTGGCCACCAAATAAACTTTTTTTTTATAAAAAGGACATTATAAGGACTTTCTGATTACTGTAAAAGCCAATTCTATTTACAAATAAACTTAATACATTTATCCCAGCTTTCTGGTTACCGCAAAAGGTCCGGATTTCTTTTTTATTGTAAAAGGCAATTCTATTTACAAATAAACTTTAAAAATACATTTATCCGGACTTTCTTTTTACTGTGATGGGCAATCCTTTTTACAAATAACCTTTTAAAAAAAATTTATCCGTGCTTTTTCATTACTGTAAAAGGCAATTCTATTTACAAATGACCTTGAAAAAAAGACATTATTCGGACTTTCTTTTTACTGAAAAAGGCAATCCTATATAAGTTTTTATTTTTTAACAGACCCTTTCCTCAAAATTCGTTCGTAAATCTTCTCGAATCCAGTCATTGATATATATGTATATAATATAAATATATATATATATATATATATATATTTATATCTATATCTATATATCTATATATATATATATATATATATATATATACATATATATGTATATATATGCGTGTGTATATATGTATATATATATATATATATATATATATATATATACATATATATGTATATATATGTATATATATATATATATATATATATATATATATATATATATATATATATATATATATCAAGCTGTGTCGGTTTATTATTCCATTCTAACGTTTAAGTATACGAAATATAAAATTCGCATATAAAGGGGAATGATAAAAAGTAGCGTGGATTGTAGAATAATAGGTCAAATAAACAGAAATAAAATTTTAAGAAATTAAGAACCAGGAAAGTAAGGGGAGGAAAGCATACAAATCTTAAAAAGAGAAACATACAACATATGATTAAAAAAAAAAGAGAATAAAAAGCTAAAATTAAAAAGAAAATCAATGATCTAAAATTTAAAAAAAAATCAAAGATCTAAAATTAAAGAGAGATTCATAAGATCTAAAAACGCAAGTTTATTACAAATAGTCGAAGGCACGAAAAAACTAGAAGTAATAAAAAAAAAATACTAACAAGAAATAAATTAATATGAACAAAAAATTTACGAAAAATTTGTGTAACATGCACAAACAACTAACCGAACGATGGTGCCATGGATTAATATACAGAACAGGATCAAGAATTTAGTAGATCCTCAAAATTTTGCACCTCAAATTAAGCTGAGAGCAGGACCCATACAGTATGGGTCTTAGCTGAGGGATTTAAGCTGAAGTACGAAGTCTTTCGTAATGATCTTCCTTTTCTACTATCAACCTTTATATGATCATGGAATCTAGAACAATTTTCGTAGAGGAAAAGTCAAATTGTGTTAATTGTATTTGTAAATGAATCCCTATCTTTAATATAAAAGACTACTACTCAATTCTTTTTAATGAGGCGCATTTGGACCGACTCGCATGGGTGCCCTTTTAGCTCTGAAAAGTGTCCTGCTATCTGATTGGTTAGAATGATCTTGTCCAACCAATCAGCGATCAGGAAACTTTTCCGAGCAATAAGGGCAACCCTGCGAGTCGGTGCAAAATTGCCTCACTAAAAAGAATTGACTATAGGCTCTCGTTGACAGAATTTTAAATCTTGCACTTGTTGACAATCGCCGACAATGGTCTGCGGGAATATTCACTAAAAGGGTCATCGACTCTAAGACTTATTTGCCGAGTTTTTAAGCACTGGCCTTAGTTTTCTAATTCTTGCTTTGGAACTAACTGAGTTTGGGGAAAAAAATCCCATTCGGAATAAGTTATTTTGTCAAAATCCGGATTGCTCCTAAAATCTAAATCATTATTTTCCAATCAAATTTTCGTAGATATTTTCACAGTTTCTGTGAACCCAAACTTAAAATTTAATCATTTTCCAATTAAATTATCGTAGATATTTTCACAGATTCTGCAAACCCAAACTTAAAACTTAATCATTATTTCCCAATTAAATTTTCCTTGACATTTCCACATAGTTTCTGCAAACTTAAACTTAAAATTTAATCATTATTTTCAAATTTAATTTTCGTAGATATTTTCACAGTTTCTGCAAACTCAAACTTAAAATTCATCATACTTTTCCAATTAAATTTTCGTAGACGTTTCCACATAGTTTCTGCAAACTCAAACTTGAAATTAAATCATAATTTTCCAATGAATTTTCATAGACGTTTCCACAGTTTCTGTAAACTCAAACTTGAAGATTTAATCATTACTTTCCAATTAAGTTTTCGTAGATATTTTCAGTTTCTGAAAACTCAAACTTAAAATTTAATCATTATTTTCCAATTAAATTTTCGGAGATATTTCCACAGTTTCTGCAAACTCAAACTTAAAATTTAATCATTATTTCCCAATTAAATTTTCGTAGATATTTTCACAGTTACTGCAAACAAACTTAAAATTTAATCATTATTTTGCAATTAAGTTTTTCGTAAATATTTTCAGTTTCTGCAAACTCAAACTTAAAATTTAATCATTATTTTCCAATTAAATTTTCGTAGACATTTCCACAGTTTCTGCAAACACAAACTGAAAACTTAATCTTTTTCCAATTAAACTTCTTTAGATATTTCCATAGTTTCTGCAAACTCAAACTCTAATCATTATTTTCCGATAAAATTTTCGTAGACACTTCCACATAGTTTCTGCAAACTCAAACTAACAAAAAGCGCAAAGAAAAGATGAAAACAATCCATACTAAACTATCTATCATCCCATTGTCGGATTAAGTCAACCACCAAAACGTCCACTCATTGTCAGTCATGTGACAATTACCAGAATGACCAGGACGCATGACGCTTCGGACGCATGACATGACGCAAGACTAAAAAGGAAAGAGACACGTCAATGAAATGCGACGAGAATATATGTTGGCGACTTGGCGTGTATAGACAACCGGACCCCTTTGCTTCTAAGCTGACAGTAGAAACTGATGCAATATGTAATAGTGGAAAATGTCATCGGTGCGAATCTCCCAGGCTAAGTCAGTCCTGCAATGCCAAACAGTTTCAGTGAAATGATATAAATCGCCCACGCATCTCTCTCTCTTTCTCTCTCTCTCTCTCTCTCTCTCTCTCTCTCTCTCTCTCTCTCTCTCTCTCTCTCTCTCTCTCTAATGCGCTGCCAGCTCATCTAAGAAACCTATCAGGAGTGAGCGTAGATATGTTTAAGAGTAAGCTCAATAAATACTTAGGATGCATCCCAGACCATCCAAGACTGGAAGATGCATTAGCAACTCTGGTGGATATACGAGGTGCCTCACACTGAGGGACCTGGGGGAACCCAAACATAGAATAAGGTAAGGTAAGTCTCTCTCTCTCTCTCTCTCTCTCTCTCTCTCTCTCTCTCTCCCAGACCATCCAAGACTGGAAGACGCAAAATACACCGGAAGATGCATCAGCAACTCTCTGGTGGATATACGAGGTGCCTCACACTGGGGGCCCTGGGGGAACCCAAACATAGAATAAGGTAAGGTAAGGCTCTCTCTCTCTCTCTCTCTCTCTCTCTCTCTCTCTCTCTCTCTCTCTCTCTCTCTCCCAGACCATCCAAGACTGGAAGATGCAAAATACACCGGAAGATGCAAAATACACCGGAAGATGCATTAGCAACTCTCTGGTGGATATACGAGGTGCCTCACACTGAGGGACCTGGGGGAACCCAAACATAGAATAAGGCAAGGTAAGGCTCTCTCTCTCTCTCTCTCTCTCCTCTCTCTCTCTCTCTCTCTCTCTCTCTCTCTCTCTCTCTCTCTCTCTCCCAGACCATCCAAGGACTGGAAGATGCAAAATACACCGGAAGATGCATTAGCAACTCTCTGGTAGATATACGAGGTGCCTCACACTGAGGGACCTGGGGGAACCCAAACATAGAATAAGGCAAGGTAAGGCTCTCTCTCTCTCTCTCTCTCTCTCTCTCTCTCTCTCTCTCTCTCTCTCTCTCTCTCTCATTTCCTATTCAAGCAAAACAATCCTCCCGTCCCCCTAAATGGCATGCTTTTACCCCTACCCAGCTACTTCCCTCTCAGTTCGTACACAGCTGCCCCAAACCTAATGACCAAATTAGCCTACAAATCTCTATTTGGAAGAGAATCCACAAAGAGGGATGCACAAAATATCTCTTCGGGAATACCAGGGGACACTGTAATATTCCACCTTTACGTATCAATAACCTGGTTATTTAATCTTCGTCAAATGTATCAATAACCTGGTTATTTCATCTTTGTCATATAAAAGATTCCATAACCTTGGTTATTCTATCTTCGTCATATAAATAAACTGGTTGTTTTATCTTCGTCAAATGTATCAATACCCTGGTTATTTTATCTTCGTCAAATGTATCAATAACCTAGTTATTTTATAGTCAAATGTATCAATAA
>NC_090740.1:126952633-126965133 GCF_036898095.1 Palaemon carinicauda | reverse complement strand
TTCTTTATTGAATATAGTAATGAATTCCGTGTGGCCTTGGTCGGAGAGAGAGAGAGAGAGAGAGAGAGAGAGACTCAGCATGCATGATGAATGTGGCCGTGATTTTTAGTCACATATGAATGGAAACATTTAACTGGTAACTAGATTATATATATATATATATATATACATATATATATATATATATATACATATATATTTATATACATACATATATATATATATATATATAAAATATACATATATATTTATATATACATAATATATATATTTATATAATATATATATATATATATATATATACATATACATATATATACATATACATATATATATACATATACATATATATATACATATATATATATATATATATATATATATTGTGCATATACTGTTAATATGTATATAATAGTGTATGAGACCCGTCAAAAATGACGGCTAAATATTTATATAGATATGCACACACACGCATACACTAATACAAATTCAACCTTCCCCTCCCCACCCCTCCCCGTTTCCTAATTATAACGCCTCACCTGGGTAAGAATACTCCCTCTACCCACTATCACAGATATCGGGACAGACTACGAAGTAATAGGTCTCGCTCCTCAGAGTAACCGGAAAGAAATAATATATATATATATATATATATATGTACATACATATATATATATATATACACACATATATATATATATATATGTATATATAGACATATATATATATATATATACACACACATATATATATATATATATATGTATATATAGACATATATATGTGTATATATATATACTGTATATATATACATATATATATATATACACATATACATATATATATATATATATATACATACATACATACATACACACACACTGAAGATGAATTTTCACCCCATTCAAGTGACTTTAAATGGCAACAGATCATTAACTAGATATTCCATAATGTCGTCGTCGGCAGATTATCGTTTATTCAATCACGCGGAGCCCGAGTAGGGCCAAATGAATAGTATCATCTAAGTTGATATTTCTACATTTGATCCATTCACTTTAGCGAATCAATAATACCTTTTTTTTTCTTTTCTTTTTCAGAGATTAAGGAGACTAAACTGAAAATATGTGGTCTTGTTTCCGCTCGAAAAATTAATTTCATTATTGGTTTTAATCTTTTAGGTCAAACATGGTTTATCTCATATGTGTATATCTATCCAGTAATAACACTTGACATACATACTTTAACCACGGTACTTATGACGACGGTTCTGATTTTAAGAGTTATTGTTTTGAAAACTTCAGTGTTGTTTTTTTTAATGATCCATTTATGTATAAATATATGTATAAATATATATATATATATATATATATATACATAAATATATATATTATATATAATACATATATTATATATATTATAATATATATATATATATAATATATAATATATACAATATATATTATATATAATATATATATATATATATATATATTAAACAATGTATGTATATTATAAATATACATACAATATATATATATATAATATATATATATATAATATAAATATAACATATATATACAATATAAATATAACATATATATATATATAAATATATATATATGTATATATATATATATATATTAAACAATGTATATATATTATAAATATTATACATACAATATATATATATATAATATATATATATATATATAATATAAATATAACATATATATATAATATAAATATAACATATATATATGTATATATATATATATATATATATATATTATATATAATATATACAATATATATAGATATTATAAAATATATAATATATACAATATATATATATATATATATACACACATTTATTTAATATATATCATATACATTACATATATATAATATATATATTATATAATATAAATATATATTATATATACAATATATATATATATATATATATAATATAAATATAACATATATATAAATATGTATATATATATATATTATATATAATATATACAATATATATAGATATTATAAAATATATAATATATACAATATATATATATATATATATATATACACACACACATTTATTTAATATATATCATATACATTACATATATATAATATATATATTATATAATATAAATATATATCATATATACAATATATATATATATATATATATACATATATAAATCGTACTTAGGAGAATTGGATAATACCAAGTGTCCGTAAAAGTGGGCGTCCGTGCTCATATTCAATCCAATAGTCGATGCCACGGGCAAGAAGGTCATGGTTGGATACTGTCAAAGCCTGAAATGTTGCTCAACAAATGGTCATTCATGAACAGTCGGGTACAAAAATACTTCCCTCAAGAGAAAATAATTAGGAAAAGGGAGTTTTTATTTCTACTTTTTTTAGTGTTATTTGTGTAACCCCTTCGTGTTCTGGTTTTGGATTACGTGACAACGCAGTCCAGATCATTCAAAGAGCCGTTTTGTTGACAAAAGATTCCCTGTGTATTAAAAGTATCTTTTCTTTAAAAAATCTAGTTGACCAACATTTACTCGAATTCGTTTACACAAAGCAGATAAAACGATGATACTATTCAAAAAGGTATACCAGAGAGAGAGAGAGAGAGAGAGAGAGAGAGAGAGAGTGTGTGTGTATGTTGTTTGTAATATGCATTACAGAACCAAAAGAAAATCAAAAATAATTTTCCATGACGTATTTAAGGAAAAGATAAAAACAAACTGTTTTAATCCTTAGTTTTTGCAGGCTAGTATACTTAATTTAATATGTACTATCAAATTTAAATACGTTGTATTCTATTGCTGTTAGTTAAATACAACACTAGAAAACAAGTTAACCAAGAAAGGATATTTACAGAATTTAGAGTACATTTTTTTTAACGTAAACGACGATAAATTAACCCCCAATGATATAAACAGCTTAATTGAATTGACACCCGAAACTACGTAATAAATATAAAGTAATAAAACCATAATGATGCCTATTGCTTATAGGGAAATTTCTTTGATCTATGTGGATACTTATTTCAGTGTCCAGTTGAAGCTGAAAAAAAAATAGCAATTTATCACCGTATCATAAAGAATAATAGAAAATAAAAGGTCATAATAACATGTTTTAGATGAAAAAAAAAAAAAAAAAAAAAAAAAAAACTTTACACTTCATATGGTAACCATTTGCCAATATAAAATATGCGATTGGATTTTTATTTTGAATAGATCAAAATACCTCATATCAGATGTATTACGTCAGCAAGAATAATTTTAACTGTTGTTTATTTATCAAATCATCAATTTTTTGAGAATTATGGGAAGCACTGAACTCGAACTAGTAATAAACAACGCATTTCTATATAATAAAATACGAGGCAGTTGTAAATTTACTTATATTTTGCCCGTTGCACGCTTCATGGGATTAGGCAAAAGCCCAGGATTTGCACGAAAGACTTCGAAAGAATAAAATACATATGTGAAATGAATATACAGAACACTAAAGTAAAATAATCTCTCTCTTCAAAACATGCAGCAAATGTTTTTATGTTGTACAGGCTAACATAAGTCTATTTATAGTTTATATATGAAATATCTGTTTTAATGTTGTTAGTGTATTTAATTTTTTTTTTCAATTGTTCATTATTTCTTATATCTTTTATTTACTACCTTATTTCCTTTCCTCACTGGGCTATTTTTCCTGTTGGAGCCCTTGGGCTTATAGATTCTTGCTTTTCCAAATAGGGCTATAGCTTAGATAATAATAATAATAATAATAATAATAATAATAATAATAATAATAATAACTGACAATGAATTATGCGAAAAAATATAAACAAAATGAAACGGTAGGAAAAATGTACGGAAGAGCTTTTATCACCGTCCATAATACATTCATTTCATTGATAACTATTCTAACATCGTGAATATTAATGATAGGGTTGCGTAATGAATAATTAAGAAATATTTCAAATACAACCAACTGGGTTACTTAATTTTACATGAAAATAAAGATCCACTTTCAATTAAATAACATACTGGTCAAAGTATTGAGAAAAAAAGGAAAACTGAACCGAGCTTGGTTGAAAACGTAAAAATCACTGAGGTAGAAATCTTCATTTTAAACTGAACCGAGCTTGGTTGAAAACGTAAAAATCACAGAGGTAGAAATCTCCATTTTAAACTGAACCGAGCTTGGTGTATAAGGTAAAAATCATAGAGGTAGAAATCTTCATTTAAAAAACAACTGGGTTATTCAATTCTAAATGAAAATAAATATCCACTTTCAATTAAATAATATACTGGTCAAAGTATTAGAAAAAAAGGAAAACTAAACTGAGCTTGGAGGAAAAGGTAAATAGCCAGAGGTAGAAATCTTCTCTGGATTTCACCTTTAAAAATCGTATGCACGTGAAAAACGCACATAAATCCACGAAGAGTCTGCATTTGCCATGCTATGAATTCGACGAATTTTGGGTAATGAGGGGGGCTTGGGGGAGAGAGAGGGGGTCAGAAAGACAAAGAAGGGGGGGGGAGGGAGATTGGGGGAATAGAAGGCTTTCTTAAATCACCCGTGAAATCATTCATAAAATAATTGACTTTCAGGTTCCATTGTTCACATGGATGGACCCACTCAAAAATCCCTTTAAATGGCCAGCCCCTTCCCAAACTCCCCCCCCCCCCCCCCACCCCGCACCTCACCCACAATATGTCATCCAGCCTGGGCTCCCCTTCACTCCTTTTCCCCCCGCCATCAATTTTCTATCTCGTAGTCCTCAGAAATAAAAAAGAAAAAAAAAAACTGAAAAAACCCGAAGTGAAAAGTAATCGAACGAAAAAGTCTGGATAAAAATCGCAGGCCACTTTAGTTAAATCTCTGTATAAACATCATCTTAAAAATTCACGGCAAACCAGACAGTAAGCAATTACTCTGGGCCATTACAGGAAGAGCAAAAGTGAGAGAGAGAGAGAGAGAGAGAGAGAGAGAGAGAGACGCCACTGAACGGAAGACAAAAGAGGCCTCCTCTGAATGAATAATAGAATGGGATACAAGTGAAAAAATCATACAACTCTATCTCTGTTTTATTCATTGTAAAATGACACTCGAAGCTGATAGCCAGAGTCGAGTGTAGCGGGGTCAGCTATGAGGTCATCTGATAATTTTATAAAAAACAGTTTTCCAATTCTTTTCATTGATAGATTGAAAAGCAAACATATAGAAAGAATGTAGAACTTGATTATAAGTACGTTAAATGACAACAAGCCCAATAACTTCGATATACCAGACCTTTGCACCATTCCCTTATCAGAATGCGAGATCACACTCTTTTACTCCTTTGTCAAGCGACTTTCGAACACTGAGCCTCACCATTTATCATCGACAGGAATATCCTGAAGCAAAGAGACAGGCGACAAAAAAAAAAAAAAAAAAAAAAAAAAAATTTTTTTCAAGCAAGGGGTTAACTACTGTAATTGTTCAGTGGCCAATTTCCTCCTAATAAGGGTAGAAGAAACTCTTTAGCTATGGCATGCAGCTCTAGGAAAGGGACACAACAAACAAACCATTGTTCTCTAGTCTTGGGTAGTGCCATAGCCTCTGTACCACGGTCTTCCACTGTCTGGGGTTTGAGTTCTCTTGATTGAGGGTACACTCGGGCACACTATTCAATCTCATTTCTGTACTTCTTGTTTTGTTAAATTCCTTATAGTTTATATAGGCGCTGTTTATTTTAAAGTTACCGTTCTTGAGATTTTATTTTGCTTGTTTCCTTTCCTCACTGAGCTATTTTCACTGTTGGAGCCCTTGGGCTTATAGCATCCTGCTTTTCCTACTAGGGTTGTAGCTTAGCAAGTAGTAATAATAATAATAATAATAATAAAATATCAACAACAACAACATCAATAATAATAATAATAATAATAATAATAATAATAATAATTGGTATCATGGTTATAAATAGTGTTAATTCCAAGGTCAGTCTATCTTGCAGGTACACGTATATACTGAAGGTTTGGATATAATAAAATCACTTTCTACACGTATGAGCCGTAGAACATTAATAAAGAAATGATGTCAAGGCAAACCGCCAATAGGCAGTGAATGCAGTATAATCTATTTCCTTTTCTAAAATATCTGTTGTCAGTTACAGGGAAGAAAACCATCACACAAACGTGAGGTTCACAAGCAGTTGCCTACGGATGGCTAAGTGTAGGTGAATAGTTTTTCCAACTAGGGTTGTAGATTGGATGATGATGATGATGATGATGATAATAATAATAATAATAATAATAATAATAATAATAATAATAATAATAATAATAATAATAATAATAATAATAATAATAAGAAGAAGAAGAAGAAGAAGAAGAAGAAGAAGAAGAAGAATAAGAAGAACAATAACAAGAAGACAAGAAGAAAAAAAGAAGAAAAGAAGAAAAAAAGGAGAAGAAGAAGAAGAAGAAGAAGAAGAAGAACAACAACAACAACAAGAATCGTCACTCGAGCTAAATTAATACTGAAATAATAACACTGTATTAAGAACAAGTTAAAACCATTACGATTATAATATCTAAATAAAATATCCATCTCCCCCCCCCCTTTGTTTTTACTGACTACTCCGTAATCCTCATAGCCTCTCTACTTGATCACATCTAAAAATACGCCGATACTTCATGCTGCTTCCTCTTTAAAGGTCAGGTGGCCATCCGTTTTTATTTCTTTGAAAAAAGAAAAAAGAAAAAGGTATCCACAATTGCAGTCAGTGTATGTACTTGAAAGAGCAATGTATAACAGCATACCTTTAAGGCTATAACACAACTATGGTATTTAAAGGCCGCTCATGAATGGCAGAGGCAAGGGACAGTGGTATTACCCTATCAAGCAGGACATTGCCCTACAGACTGATCGTATATACATATGGTCAGCGCCCAAGCCCCCTCTCCATCTAAGCTCGAATCAAGGAGGGCCGGCAATAGCTGCTGATTACTTAGCATATAGACCTATAGGTTCCTCCAAAACCCCCCCATCCTTAGCTCGCAAGGATGGTGAGGCTACAGCGACCAAAGAAACTATCGAGTTTGAGCGGGACTCGAACCTCACTCTGGCGTTCACCAGTTAGGGACGTTACCACATCAGCCACCACAGTAATTCTTACGGTGATGTTAAACATTCTTAATTACCAAGGTAAGTTAGGAGAGAGAGAGAGAGAGAGAGAGAGAGAGAGAGAGAGAGAGAGAGAGAGAGAGAGAGGGTAGGGGATGGAGTGAGGGTTCAAATTCTTCAAAGCATATTGATTTAACATGGTCATACATATTCACTTACGCAATCGCAAAGACCAAAATTTCTCACAGTATCAAGAAAAAAATAATATCTAACTAAAAGTTCGGAAGTTATTAGTAAACTAAACTATCATTCTTGACACACTAATCTAAAAAACAATTTTTGTATCATGATGCTCCTTTTTCTCTCTTTCACATGTCTCCTTTAAAAATGTGAATCGATCAATACATGTGACATGAATAACCAAAGGGGGAGGGGGGGGGGGAATTCATCAGAATGTCAAAATCCCGTATAACCTAAATTCCGACCTGTATTGCAAAATCCCCAGGAAATTACGTTCAACTACCCAACAATTGTACAGAAGATTCCATAATCCTGGTTTCAATTAATTTCATAGGGACACAAAAAAATCGCTCTCTTTTTTGGTTAGGCTATACGAATGGATAGCTAATAAACACTTACTTATATATATAATATATATATATATATATATATATATATATAATATATATATATATATATATATATATGTATGTATATGTATACAGTATATATACATACACAGTGTATATATATAACATATATATATGTATATATATATACATACATACAGTGTATATATAAATATATACAGTAAGTATATATATAAATTCATATATATACACAGTACATATATACATATATACACTATATATATATATATATATATATATATATTATATATATATATACATACATACATGTATATATACATATATATATATATACATACATACATGTATATATACATATATATATACATACATACGTGTATATATACATTATATATATACATACATATATATATATATATATATATATATATATATATATATATATATATACAGTATATAGTTTTCCCAATGTAACATGGTCAGAGGGAAAAGCTTTCCAGCAATTTTCATTCTTCAATCACTGCTAAACTGCAGTGCAACACCCACGCACAAAAAAAAAAATAATCACAAACTCACAAACTTTGCCGCATCATACACTTGCCCAGAATGCTCGCCAACAGCAAGTAAAACTCTTCTACAAATACATTCAGTTATTTACTTGCTTGCACGCACTTATTCCTAGACGTTGAGGGCCCTCCTTTTCCGCAGTTCTTCCAAGCCTTCTATTCAATACTTCCTAGGTCTAACTCTCCGCATTCCTCTTAACTCTTCTCAACTGTATACTCATTTGATTGAGGGATCCAAAAAAAAAAAAAAAAATAAATAAAAAAAAAACATTAAATTCTTCACAAATCACTATGCCATCTCATCACTCGCACACTAAATCATCCTATATAATCTAATTACAAAAGAATCATGACCTTTTCTTTCCAATCCTTCTATCAAAAAATCTACTAATCCTTGTTAGGTTTTTTCTCCTCTTTAATAATAATTTCGAATTATAAACTTCCCAGCATACTGTCGTCCAATCTTTCCCTATGAACAAACACCTAAAAATAACTGTTCTTATATTTACTATCTACGCCTTTTAAGTATCTGGTCATGTATAGCCCAATCAATTCTTCTTACACTACAACATAGAGATAATTTCAACAACAATTTTTTGCACTTTCGCTCCACATCCATAAGAAAGAGGAATTTTCTTAACGTATAAGAATACCCCGTGACATACAGCATCTAATATAGAGAAACAACAAATGAACAGATGAACAAAAATTTTAAAAAGTGTCTCCTAAATCTCTATGTCCCAGAAATTGAAACTACCGAAGAAAATTGTAAAGAAAAGATGAGAAATTAATCTACGAAAGAGGGCGAGTCTAGAATGAACGAAGTAGAAAAACAAACTTAATGCAATAATACGTTGGCCTTGTTGGTATTTTCTCCTTCAGCAGCCACACAAACATAAATCAACAATAAAAATATTAAAAATAAATGCCTGCAACTCTCAATTGTGTGTGTGTGAGAGAGAGAGAGAGAGAGAGAGAGAGAGAGAGAGAGAGAGAGAGAGAGAGAGAGAGAGATTGGAACTATTATCACAAAAGAAATATACCTATGTATATAAATATATATATATATAATATATATATATATATATATATATATATATATATATATATATATATAATATATATATATAATTATTTATTTATTATTTATGAGAGAAATCCCCTGAATCACGATGACAGAAGAACTAAAATAAAGGAAATCCAACAGTTTAAAAGTTAAATAATGCTTCAGAACCACTACCACTACATTATGTGAAGAGCCCAAACCTTTTGGTTACATATGTGTGTATATATATGTATATATATATATATATATATATATATATATATATATATATATATATATATATATATACATATATACATATATACATATACACATATATATATATATAATATATACATATATGTATATATATCTATATATATATATATATATTATATATATATAATCTCTCTCTCTCTCTCTCTCTCTCTCTCTCTCTCTATATATATATATATATATATATATATATATATATATATATATCTTCTTATATGTCCGAAAAATAAAATAGATGGAGGTCGAGGGGCATTTAAAATTCACGGCCATATTTCAAATGACAAAAAATAATACAACCTAATATGAAGTATTAGTCCCAAAAACTATTTGGATGTTGGATTTCTTTGCGCGTAAGCTTGGAGGCCCAGAGAGATTAATTGATTGAGAATGTCACCTATGTCTAGGGCGTAAGAGGATTCCATCATACGAATTATCTTTCCCCCTTTTAAGATCTTCCGTAACTACCCGTGCATCGTTTCACAGTCCTAACGAGAAAGGCAATCTGAGTGTAGACCTCCACCACGACAGCTTATTTCTCGAAGTTATGGTTAATTCAGTCGACCTTGACCTTAACCTTTCACCTAGGACTATCAAAATAATCACTTCCACGTCTCAACATAACAATGACTCCCTGAAAGTTTCACTACTCTATGAGTACAATTGTAGGTAGGAAGTTGTTCACAAATAAACAAACAAACAAAAACAAACAGGGTCGTCAACATAACCACATCCTAACTTCGTTGACGGACGTAATTATTCACACACCTCTAAACAGAGGGGTCAAGCGTTTCCCTTAGTGGGGCTACACACCTGTGCAGACTCACCTAAACAGGTGCGACTGACCCGCTTATAATGAAGGGTTCATTTGGTATACTTGCACAGGTAGGCTTACTCAATGAGACCTGTCACCTGCAAGAGTGCAACGGACCTTTTGAGGTTTGGTACGATTCCCCGGGGGGCCGTTTATTGTTGTCCTTTGTTTCCGGAATTCTATTATGGCAATAGGAATCGATTCATGAAATGAGCATGCTTTTGTTCGTTCATATTACATATGAAATTTATATAAAAAATCCTAAATGAAACTGTCAACAAACCCAACCATCTATTTACATAAAACGATTCATAAAAGATATATATATATATATATATATATATATATATATATATATATATATAATATATATATATATATATATATATATATATATATATATTTATATATATACAGTATATATACACACACACACACATATATATATATATATATATATATATATATATATATATATATATATATATATATGTGTGTGTGTGTGTGTGTGTGTATGCCATTTCTGAGAGGGGATACCTTAACGTGGAAAAAAGGGTTTGTGTATCGCCATGATCAGACAAAGCTGTACTAATGTGCAGTGGCCAGGGTGGTGATGAACATGGCCAAACCCCAGATATGACTAAGGCCATGTCTGAAACCTTTGTCCAGCAGCGGACGAAAAACATCTTGTGCTGCTGTTGTGTGTGTATTATATATAAATACACACATTATATATGTATATATATACATATAAAAACATATATATATATATATATATATATATTATATATATATATATATATATATATATTATAACAAGAATCTTAAAATTGGTAGACAATACTGAACACATGAAACGACCAGTCACAAAGCAATATAAAATAGGGACCAATCACTGTACCAAAACCTAATTCCTCCGGACTGAAAAAGAATATGCTTTCTCTACAATATGCCCTTTCGCTCATGAATTCTTAACTTTGACAAAAAACCATATATCCGATATTCAAAAAATTGGTAAAATGTAATTTTAATAAATTTGTATCTATAGTAAGCAAGAGGAGACGATGAATGGATAAGTATTGAATTAAAAGCTCAAGATAGAGACGATTGGCGAAATCTAACCAAGGCCCTTTGCGTCAATAGGCGTAAGAGGAGATGATACAGATGATGATGATGATGATGATGATGAGAAAACAGCAAATTTGATCTCACAATATTAATATACGGGACCACTGAAAAAAAAAAAATGCTCATCGCCTTCAATTATTCAACTCCATCGTATTCCAAATTGGCACATAATTAGATGTGGGAAAAACTGATGCCTTGTGCAGACTCTCGTAAACACAGCGAGGTGTTCCGAGTGCGATTTCATCACTATGCAACAGCCAGCTTCACCCAACACAAAATACCTTCACCGGAAAAAGATATATATTTACTAGGTTCGTATTCGAGAGTTCTAACCGCAACACAAAATCCATTCGGTAAATTGTACACCATGCGGGGAAAAAAAAGAAGTTCAAAAAGGAAATTCTATTTTCTCTGAAATGAAAAAAAAAAATCTTAATAATCATATGAAAGTGTTTGCAGAGTGAACAAAGGTCCAATGCTGACATACACTCGATATCTAACATCATTTGCGGTATAGACCGCAGCCAAAACAATCTGGAAATAGAAGCTTGCTTTTGGGAAATTCTGTATCAGTGCAAAGACAAATGATTTTCAAAATCATGTCAAATTCTCGCTTATTCAAGTACAGTTTCACGTGAAAATAAAAGGAAAAAGTAAAATGTTTTAATAACGTGTAAAAATTAGCAAGAGCATATAAACATTACAACAGTTTTTAATAATAATAAAAACAGGTTGATTTAAGCAAATGCTATTCGTAATAAAAATAACGTTATAGGTACGGTGGAAAAGATACAACACAAATGTGCAATATCACTAAAACTGAGTTGGGAGAGGAAATAGCTAATCAAATAAAATATAAACTAACGAGAGAGAGAGAGAGAGAGAGAGAGAGAGAGAGAGAGAGAGAGTGAGAGAGAGAGAGAGAGAGA
>NC_090740.1:126932633-126945133 GCF_036898095.1 Palaemon carinicauda | reverse complement strand
CCTCTCTCTCTCTCTCTCTCTCTCTCTCTCTCTCTCTCTCTCTCTCTCACTCTCTCTCTCTCTCTCTCTCTCTCTCTCTCTCTCTCTCTCTAGTACAAACTGACAATTTTTCCTATCTCGCACCACTCAAGAGGGCCAAAATGGTTACGTTTTCCTTAAAATCCAAAGGCCTCAGTGGACCTATATACTAAGACATTTATCAGGTATCTTTTTGTACTAATTAGCGAATCGTTGTGGCAAAGATGATGCCACATTAAGAGAGAAGTGAAGGAGACATAAGACGTGAGTATCCACTGTTATGTACAATGGGAAGACTTCTTCGCTTACCGGGGTGAAAACATTCTTAGAAGCGTATAAAATACGTTTTCATAAAAATAAACATGAATAAGACTATGTCACACGTGTGAATTTGTCTGAATCTTTTAAAATATTTCCGCCAAACTATGGACCAAGTAGGAAAACTTAGTGTTCTTCTTTGAATACAATCGAAACGTCCTATGTTCGTTACATTTATGAAGGCCACGCGAGGACACACCCAGCATTTTTTTTTTTCTGTAAAAAGTTTACAATGATTCGCGACACTATCGTTTATGGACCGAATTTATCATTTATCAGGTACAGTTGGACGCAGGAATTCTCGGTACACCTCCCTCTGAAGAAGTACATCCAGCAACCACCTTACTGCGCAACGAGTTACAATGTCTAGCCCCTCCCACCACCAGTGCTACCTCTCCCAACAGCATCTGCTTAGTTACTCGCCACACAGTAAGGTAGTATTTAGGGATTTCTGTTCTTATAAGTTCTATAATTTGAATTAATATAATCACTTCTTATCAATTCATCTCTAACTACTTGTAGTTTACTGAACCTATAGTAAAAAAGAAATAAATGCAGCTCATAACTGACACTTTAGACAAGTTTATCAAAGATATAATTCCCTACCAATTCTGAGTTGCTATTTTCTTAAACTGCCCTACCTGAGGAGGACATCCAAACTGTCGAAAAGGACAACACTACTTGCAGGTCAAGTTACTCTTTTGTACATTCACCTTCTATCAATTCCCTTTTATCTATTCATTCCTACTGATACTGATGTCAATCGATAACAGATATCCTAGACCCTCTTTCCAGAGCTTTGCTGTGTCTTGGACCGGTCCCAGAAACGAGCTACGAGGTGATCGAAGTTAGCTGCTGCTGAAATAGCAAGGACTCAAATGTGATTTTAAATCGTGGTGACTCAGCTTCTTACGTCTTGTCTACTCCCTCCCGTCTCCATTTTAATGGAAAGGACGTCTGGACAGGCATCCTAATGCGCTCCGTAAGCCCACGGTCTAGGTATAGACCTAGACCGTGTATAAGCCTAGTCCTAGACGATGCGTAAGCCTAGCCCCGATGGAAACGAAATTAAATTTTAAAAGTTAGAAGTTAACTTGGAAATCGTATGAATTCGCTACGTAATTAGATGTTTTAGATTATAAACGTAGAGTAAGATATTGAAACGATTGATTTAAAACATTTCAATCAGGATTTCAGAGTCAAAATAAAAAAAGAAAAAAATTCAGATGTGTCTATCCAACAGCTTGGGTTAATTTCTTACAACAATTTCATCAAATAACATTTCACATAATAATCTGACACTACGGATATCTTTTTAACCACCGTTTTAACATACAGATTCACATCCTTACAAGATATATTGCAAGGAAAATTATTTCCCAAATCCTGTTTAAAAAGTGCTAAAATATTCCTTTTTGTGAGTGACAGATCCACTCCTAATTGGAGTCCATCATTTCCAGTGTTTAGGGTTGTGCAACATGCACGTATTTAAGCAAATAATGTCCGTAAAAGCCATTTATCTGCAATCAACTGCAAAAGAAAATTCTCATTTGATGGAGTATTTCTGCCCCTCCCTCAAGGGCCATCATGAAAAAGCTTCGAGTGGTTGAGTGAAAAAGCTAGTAAGTGGTTCTAAAATAGCAAGTGTTTACCGAACTGCCATCTATTAGAATACACAGAAAACGAGAATATGAGAAAGATATATTAAACACAATGAAAAAAAAAAATCTTATGAAAACAGTAATATCACATGCATATAAAAGTCTACGGTATATTAATTAAATACAAAAACCTTTTCAACAATAAAATACAAGTAATATTTAGGAGAACTACTTTCCATATTGACCAGAACATTCAACAATCTAAAATACATCTATTTTCAAATATCACTTCATTTACGTACAGCTGCAGACATGAACTCCTGGCACACCAGGCTCTGAGGAAGCGCACCTTGTCACACTCTTACTGCGCGTCGAATAACCAAGCAGATAAGTGTAGAGAGAGATGGTATCACTGGTCGGTCGGGCTACCGTGGCTACACACAGGAACTCTACTCTCAGTAAGGGTGTGGCAGAGTGAATGTTCTCAGAGATAGGTGTACCAGGAATCCCCGTGTCCAACTGTACAGTATATCGCAAAAAGTTATTAGTTCCCATATTCTTGTTGAAAGACTTCCCATACCGATACTATAATTAAAATCTGCCTTATTTTTACTGGTAATCCAATGGCCATTCACAGCACACAAACTAGGCCCTATTCTACCGTCTATCATTTAAAATAAAGCAGAGCTTGGTCGGAATTCCTTTGCCCACAGAAATTATTTAACACCATTTCATCTTGTTTTCACTATACTCAATTCTTTTTTAGCGAGGCAGATTTGCACCGACTCGCAAGGATGCCATTTTAGCTCGGAAACGTTTCCTGCTCGCTGATTGGTTGGACAAGATCCTTCTAACCAATCAAGTAGCAGGAAACCTTTTCCGAGCTAAAAGGGCACCGGTGCGAGTCGGTGCAAATGCGTCTCATTAAAAAAAATTTACTATAGTGCTGTAGTTCTAAAATGTTCCATATTCACCTCCGACAACTAAGTTGGGAAAGGGTTATGTTTTCAACCCTGTTTGTCCGTTTATTTATTTGTTCATATAGTGAAACTTTCAGGGATTCATTGTTATATTGAGACGCAGATGATTCAAATTTGAAAGGCAAAGGTCAAAGGTCATGGTCAAAAGATCGACCGAATTAACACTAACCTTAATCCCAGGTTCGCTTGTGGTTGTCATACAGACTTCAAATACGCCAACGGCAATTGACTCTAGGAAAGGCAAGATGGTTTCCAGAAATAAGCTACCATGGCGGAGATCTGCACTCTGATTGCTTCTCTAATTTCCAAAGCAAGTGGGTGTCTTGAATGAACGTTCAATTAGCGTTAATTTCTTATATAATGTTCATTACTATAGTTCATAATTATTCTAAGGAGTTACCGAATAGTGAAAATATAAGGTGATGCAAAGAAAACAGAAATTCTCCAGTCATAATAATGGAGAAGTCTACTTTAAAATCAAAATACCAATACAATTGACTAGTTCTTTAATTCTATATCGAAATGAGACTCCAAAAAGGAGGCACAACTACCTGACAAACTTAAGATATCAACTGCTTATTTGAAATTGTTACCGGTGCAAGATCTTTCCTCTTAATAATCGTCTCGTTATTCTTATGATTAGTTCTTTTTCCATCATCAAATGTCACCAATAACAAAGGCTACAAGTCATTAACTTAAACTAATAACAATATATACAATATAATACTATAACAAAACACAAGAAGATAATCACTACTAATCTCCATTTTATAATAGAGCAAGTGTCTGACAATAAATACAGCATATATATATATATATATATATATATATATATATATATATATATATACATACACTATTATATATACATTATATATATACATACATATATATATATATATATATATATATATATATATATATATATATGTATGTATATATATAATGTATATATAATAGTGTATGTATATATATATATATATATATATATATATATATATATATATATATATTATGCATCTGAGCATCACGTTTTCCTGTGATTTTTACGCATATATATATATATATATATATATATATATATATATACGTACATATATATATATATATATATATATATATATATATATATATACATACATACATATATATATATATATATATATATATATATACATACATACATACATATATATATATATATTTATATATATATGTATATATACATATATATACATATATACATATATATATATATATATATATATATATATATATATATATATATATTTATACATATACTTATATATATACACCCCTGAAATTAAAGGAACCTGAGACATTAATATGAAAATCACTCCGCCCCCAGGAAAATTAAACTTGTATATATTACGAACGATTTCACCTAGTTTATTTTCAAGACATATTCGATAAGACTGATACCGTGATAGCAATGTTTATATCGTACACAGTACAGTAAGGAAATGACATGAACACGCGTACAACCATTTGAAAGATATTAATTGGGAACACATGAGGTATGTGGGATTCAGCTCTCATTAGGGAAAAGGCAAGTTGCTTGAGAGTACACTCGGGCACACTATTCTATCTAATTTCTCTTGCTCTTGTTTTGTTGAAGTTTTTATAGTTTACATAGGATATAGCCATTTTAATGCCGTTACTGTTCTTAAAATATTTTATTTTCCCTTGTTTCCTTTCCTCACTGGGGTATTTTCCCTGTTAAAGCCCCTGGGCTTATAGCATCCTACTTTCCCAACTCGGGTTATAGCTTAGCAAGTAGCAGCAGTAATAATAATAATAATAATAATAATAATAATAATAATAATAATAATAATAATAATAATAAACGTTCAGTTGCCCAGCCTTCAGAAAATGAACATGCCTACTAAATCTTACAAATTTCTTTAATTTCACCAGAAAATAAAGGTATTTTGTTTATGCATTGGATAGTTGATAATCCTGTTCGTAATACCAGGCAAGCAGTTAATTCTAATAGCCCTGCCTTCTCCATCATAAGGCTCAATACTACATAGTATTCTAGAAGTTTTATTCCAGCTGTGACCAAGCTGTGGAATGATCTTCCTCATCGGTAGAACTTCAAAAGTCCAAACTTACAACTAATGATTTTATGTTGAACAGGCTGACACGAGTATTTTTATAGTTTATTTATGAAATATTTATTTTAATGTTGCTACTCTCCTTGAAATGTTACTTTAATTGTTAATTACTTCTTGTAATTTATTTCCTTATTTCCTTTCCTCATTGGACTATTTTTCCTTGTGGGAACCCATGGGCTTATAGCATCATGATTTTCCGACTAGAGTTGCAGCTTAGCTAATAATAATAATAATAATAATAATAATAATAATAATAATAATAATAATAATAATAAATAATAATAATAATGATAACAATAATAAAAATAAATAACAATAACAATAATAACCCTTTTTTTCCCTAACCAATGCCAATGAACAAGAATTTCACTGTTAAATGGTTTATACTTATAAAAATTTAAGTTTCATTTTCTTTCCAAATAATTTCCCTTTCGAACCAACATGAAAATAATCACAAAGTTTAGAGCCAAGTTATAACAACGATCCATAAACTACATAGAATACCCGGCTATTTCCACCTCTCGCTAATAATAAAGTATAGCCCACACCAACCTACATCAAATTACAAATTTCATAATACAGAGAAAACCTTAGTTCATTTGGCGGATTATCAATTAACAGCAGCATTCAACAAAAAATTCAGAACAGCTACTGCTGTATATCGCTCAGCGAGAAAAAAAATGAAGTTCCATTCTATATTACCGTACATGAAAAAAAAAAATTAATAAATCTACCCGCCAAAATATTACGCACTGTATCCTTCACAACAAAATAGATTATAAAACTATATTTGCCGAATATTACACACTGTATCCTTCACAACAAAACACATTATGAAACTAAAAGTTGCAGTAATGAAACCATATAATGAACCACTTAATACACAAATAAGAAATACATGACATATTTAGTACAAAATGTGTGACAACGGCTACAGGATCGTCAGAAATTGAACATACATTCGGTGTTGAGTTTTATTCTCGTTATATTCTAATGACCTTGTGTTTTATAAAGCCTGTGAACTACTGCTATACTGATAGTATGTTTAAGCTTTTATCATGCATCATAAGAGATAAAATACGAGTGCTTTCATAAACTAAAATGTTAAATTAAATACAAGCAAACGGTGAAATATCTAAAAATAGGATTTCCTTTGCCTCCGTATCAAAAGAGAAGTGCGTGTATGCGATAAGGTTGGTAAATGCTGACGTCCGGTTGAATGAGCGATTTCATGTATTCGTTAGACAAACGTCAGCAATTGATATAACGGTAGAGTTTAGCTTTCAGGAAGATGTGGGAATTTATCAAATCCTTGAAGTTGGAGACAGCAAAATGGCAATGTTTAATTACATATGAATAACTATTTTTCAGATCTTTGACTTGCTTACAACAGTAAAATTATACAAAGGTTAATATTGCTTCAGCAGCAGTCATAAAATGGTCCTGTCAAAGAAAAAAAAAAATTAAATATAAAAAAAAAAAAAAAACAAGTCCTGCCCCAACTGTTGAATTATTGTAAAAACTAAGAATTAAAATGGCTCAGCACAACCCCAAAACAAAATTGACCTGGCACCACAAATATATCTGCACCGCTTTATAAAATTGGTCCTACATCTTTCAGAAAAAATCATGAGCATGAAAAACTTCTTAATGTTTTTGCATTACTGAAAAATTGGGGTTTGTATACTCAAAACACAGAATTTGTACACAGCAAAAGTTTTGAACTACTCAAAAACACAATTTGGACAAAAAAAGTTTTGCATAACTTGAAAATCCAGCAAAAGTTTTTGCGCTACTCAAAAACACATGATTTAGACTAAAAACGTTTTGCACAACTTGAAAATCCTGCATTTGTATTCCAAATTAGGTTCCCAACTACTTAAAAACGCTGGATTTTCTTTAATAGAAAAACCGGCTCAACACTACTCAAAAACAGTGAGTGAAAAAAAAAGAAAAAAAATTTGCACCACTTAAAAGTTGGCTTTGTACCACTAAAAACAAAAACTGGTTTTCACCATTAAAAATAGGTTGTGCGTCACCAAAAAAAATTGGGTTCTGCAACAAGTATCATAATCAATCATGCACTGCTCAAAATAAAAATTGGTCAAGCTAGATTACCAAAATAATATTTATCTTTAACTAGCTCAAAAAACGCGTGGTACCACTAAAAAAAATGACACAGCACAGCTATAAAATAAACTTGCACAACATTCATTCCACTGGACTTGCAAAACTACGAAGAAAATTGGTCTTTTTGCAAAAAAAAAAAAAAAAAAAAAAAAAAAAAAAAAAAAAAAAAAAAAAAAATAAATAAAACTTATCGAAAGGGAACCATATAAAATGGGTCCATCACCACTTAAAAAACTATTCTCTCTTTTAACGGTTTAAAAGCCGCTCATGAATGACAGGGGCAAGGGACAGCGGCATTACCCTATCGAGCAGGACAATGCCCTAGAGAACTGACCATTTATAAATTTGATCAGCACCCAAGCCCCTCTCCACCCACCCGAGGATTATGGAGGGCAAGGCAATGACTGCTGAGATGACTCAGCAGATAGACCTATAGGCTCCCCCCAGACTCCTCAACCTTAGCTCACAAGGATAGTGAGGCTGCAGCGACCAAAGACGCTAACGAGTTTGAGCGGGACTCGAGTCATAGCCTGGCGATCACCAGTCAAGGACGTTACCACATCGGCCACCACAATCCTTGTCAAACCATCATATTCCTAATGTGCCGGAATGCACATCACAGCTTGTATTATATAACAGTTTGTTTTCCTAAGCAGCTTAACGGCATCTTGAAGTTTGATAAAATAAACACAAGCTGTTCATTGCCCCACATGATCAATATAAGCGTCAATACTGATAGAAATATGAATTCGTTTGAGAAGTCAAATGTAAAATAATTTGGATAATAATCTTAAGTAATGAAATTTTGAGCTTACAATGACACTGAAGTTAGAAGAGAATATTTTTGGCGTAGTGTATCTAATCTAAGATTCTCTCTCTCTCTCTCTCTCTCTCTCTCTCTCTCTCTCTCTCTCTCTCTCTCTCTCTCTCTCTCTCTCTCTCTCTATATATATATATATATATATATATATATATATATATATGTATAGGAGGTGCCTCACACTGACGGACCTGGGGAAACCCAAACAGAATAAGGTAAGGTAAGGCCTCTCTCTCTCTCTCTCTCTCTCTCTCTCTCTCTCTCTCTCTCTCTCTCGGAGGTGCCTCACACCGAGGGACCTGGGGAACCCAAACATGAATAAGGTAAGGTAAGGCTCTCTCTCTCTCTCTCTCTCTCTCTCTCTCTCTCTCGGAAGTGCCTCACACTGAGGGACCTGGGGAACCCAAACAGAATAAGGTAAAGTAAGGCTCTCTCTCTCTCTCTCTCTCTCTCTCTCTCTCTCTCTCTCTCTCTCTCTCTCGCTACACACGAGAGGAAACAGAAAACTTAGGATAAGCAAATATACGTTAATGAAGATACAGTGTTTGACATCAAACTGATCCCCCAGACACATTATTACAATGTTACCAATACGAATGTAATTAGTAGCCCATTTCACATGCATTAGAAGTATTATCACACGTGCCAAAAACTAATTGGTTCAATCTTCCAGATTAAGAGCTCTAAAAGGACAACCTATGACACATCAATCATAACTCTTTGATTAGACACTGTGCGGATTTATGAATATAAAAAAGAGCAGTCATTTCAATGCCCAAATGGAATTAAAAAGCAATCAGGCGAAAAGGATTAAGTAAAATAATACAAACAAAGCTAGCAGTCGTTTTAATGAGACTAAATAAATAAAGATTTCATTACTGCTTTGTATACAACACAAAAATTTTTATTTAGTATCGAACACTAAATCAATTGACCCAAACAATTTCACAAGAGTCGATTTATGTTGAAATTTTTATCTATCACCAAATGGACCGTTATTAACTCGCACCACAAATACGAAAAAAAAAGAAAATTAATAATCTTCAGATTCTAGATGGGATATACCTCAGAAATGTTTATTTAGTATCAAGCACTAAATCAATTGACCCAAACAATTTCACAAGAGTCGATTTATGTTGAAATTTTTATCTATCACCAAATGGACCGTTATTAACTCGCACCACAAATACGAAAAAAAGAAAATTAATAATCTTCCGATTCTAGATGGGATATACCTCAGAAATGTTTATTTAGTATCAAGCACTAAATCAATTGACCCAAACAATTTCACAGTGTCAATTTATGTTGACAATTTTATCCATCACAAAATGGACCATTAACAACTCGCACCACAAATACGAAAAAAAGAGAAAATTAATAATCTTCAAATTATAGATGGGATACACCTCAGATTTGTTTATTTAGTATCAAACACTAAATCAATTGACCCAAACAATTTCACAAGAGTCGATTTATGTTGAAATTTTTATCTATCACAAAATGGACCGTTATTAACTTGCACCATAAATACGAAAAACAGAAAAAAAAAATGAATAATCTGCCCGATTCCAGATGGGATAGTCGTCTAAAAAAAAATAACACCAAAATAATAATAATAAAAAAAATCCTAACTCATGATAATAACTATTGGAAGCGTCCCAGCCTGGCGCTTGCCAGACTGGGGTTCGGGTCCCGCTCAAACTCACTAGTTTCTTGTAATGTCTGCAACCTCGCCATCCTTGTGAGCAAAGGATGGAGGGTTTGTGGGAGCCTAACGTCTACCTGCTGAGTCATCAGCAGCCACTGCCTGGCCCTCCCTGTTTCAAGCTTAGGTGGAGAGGGGCCATCGGCGCTAATCATATGCATATATAATATGGTCAGCCTCTAGGGCAGGTCCTGCTTGCCAGGGCAATGCCACTGTCCCTTGCCTCTGCCATTCATTAGCGGCCTTTAAAACTTTAAAAGTTAAACGTTACCAGATCCCAGATTCGATAAACTAAAAAAATTATATATATATATATATATATATATACATATATATATACATATATATATATACATATATATATATACATATATATATATATATATATATATATATATATATATATATATATATGTAATATGTATATATATATATATACATATTACATATATATACATATATATATAAATGAATTAATTAATAATATAATAATAACACATCCTGGTAGTGGTTAGAAAAGTCAAGCCTTTCTTCTCTATGCTATTCTTAATCAAGATTTTCCAAGTAGTGTTTGCGTCCCAAATGAAAGAGGGGAGACTCTTATGAACCAACTTTAAGTATAATTAATATCCTCATTCCAAGAATTTACTAACTGAAAAAAAGCAAACTTTTGAAGAAGGTAATCCTTGAAGGCGAGAGAGAAGAGAAAGAACAAACGATAATTTTACCGCCGAGTCAACACAAGCATTAAAAAAACCTAAATATAACCACGACATCGGCGTCTTCACTCTGAGAGAAGAGTGAACTGAACAGTAAATAAACCACTCTTGAATTATGCCATGAATCTCTTGTCACAATAAATATTCATATTTAAATGAGAATTCATTATTTTCCAACTGGCAAAATTATAAAAATATTTTCAATGAACGAAAAATAGTATAGGTAAACTTACTTACAATTGATGGACGGCTATGTTGATAAAACTTCTTACCTGTGAAAGAAAATCACAATATTAATAACAATAATAATGTTTTAGAAATCTTCTACTACTGTGATTACATATAGATTATGAAAGCTAAGATACCACTTCCTCTAAAAAAAAAAAAAAGTAATCAGCTGGACTTACCAGTATCGAACATATGAATCGGAAACTTGGAGATTTACTAAAGGCTTTGAACATGAGCTATTTACAATTAAAGGAGCTAGGGAAAGACTAATGTTGGGAAAAACACTAACAGACAGAAAAAGAGCACCATGGATACAAGAGCAAATGAAAGTAGTGGATATTCTAATATGTAAAAATAAGAAAAAAAAAGAAATGGACATAGGCAGGACATACAATGAGAATGACACACAATAGATGGAGAAAAAGACTAAGAGAAAAGGTCCCTAGAAATCTCAAAAGCAGCGGGGCAAGGAAGAGAAGACGATGGACTGACGAGCTGAGGAAATTTGCCGATATATATTTTTTTAATTTATTTATATATATATATAATATATATATACATATTTATATATATAAAAAAATATATATATAAATAAATAAAAAAAATATATTATACATATATATATATATATATATATATATACACACTCAGGCACACTATAATGTGCGTTTCCTTATGTCCTTTTAAAAGGAGGCAACCCTGCTTTCCCCCCTTATAAAATGGAAAAAAGCACATTAATAGAAGAAGTCCTTTCCTCATTGAGCTATTCTCCCTTCTGGAGCCTTTGGACTTCCGGCTAGGATTGAAGATTAGCAATTAATAATATATATATATATATATATATATATATATATATATATATATATATATATATATATATATGTATATATATATATATATATATATATATATATATATATATATATATATATATATCTATATATCTATATATACATATATATATTATATATATATATATATATATATATATATATATATATATATATATATACAGTCTCATTTCATTCTCCAGCTAAGTATCCCTATCACGCACTGTGTCTTTCCTTCACATACAAACGAGTCTCTCGTTACTTCTCGTGATTTCTCAAAGAATACATCCATCACATAAGTCATCCCATGCAAGACGCGTCTCCTTTATTGCCTTGAGTGTCTCGAACTTAACAACATTAATCAGATTTATCATAACTCGTGTCTCCAGTTACCATACCCTACAAGTTTTTTTTTTTTTTTTTTTCAAACGGGAAATGACTGCATCTTTGCACCCACATAAAATTGAAATGTTTGGATCTAGCTATATCAAGTTATTATATATCTCACAATCTTTTTTGGGGGGTCAGAAAATAGATGCATTCTTTTTTTCAACTACACAATATTTGAAACGTCTGGATTTAGCTATATTAAGTCATTAGATCTCACATAACCAGCAAAACTGTACAAGTCAGGGTCACCCATACTATGAGCGATCAGAGGAAAACCTCCCACCATCACCAATTCGCACAAGCCAGCTTGGTGCTGTAAACTGGCCAAACCCCATGCATTCCGAGGCCTTAATCCCGAAGTGGACTAGAAACTGTTGCATTGGTTATTATTGTTATATAATCTCACTATTATCGTATCTCACATATTTTATGCAAAATAGATTAGTTTTTATGTCATCGAGCATTGAGTTAATATACACTTTTGATTAATAATTTTGTCCTGAATTTTAAGAATCGGTAAAATTTTATTACTGAAAATTGCTCCACAAACTCTTAATAATAAACTCCGCTGTCTCGTGTATTGGCCTTATCGTCGACAGCTGAACTTTAAAAACAGCATCGCC
>NC_090740.1:126922633-126927633 GCF_036898095.1 Palaemon carinicauda | reverse complement strand
ATATCTGGTGTGCCCCAAGGTACGGTATTAGCTGCACTGCTATTTGTTATTATGATCTCAGACATAGACTGTGATGTTGAAAACTCCGTAGTGAGAAGTTTCGCCGATGACACAAGAATAAGTAGAGAAATTACTTGTGATGAAGATAGGAACTCACTACAAAGAGATCTAAACAAAATATATGAATGGGCGGAGATAAATAGGATGGTATTTAACTCCGATAAATTCGAATCAATAAATTATGGAAACAGAGAAGGAATGGTGTATGCATACAAGGGACCTAATAATGAGACAATCACAAACAAGGAAGCAATTAAAGACCTTGGTGTAATTTTAAATAGGAATATGTTATGCAACGACCAAATAGCAACACTGTTGGCTAAATGTAAAGCAAAAATGGGAATGTTATTCAGACACTTTAAAACAAGAAAAGCTGAACACATGATTATGCTTTACAAAACTTATGTGCGTAGTATACTCGAGTACTGCAATGTGATATGGTACCCACACTACCAAAAGGATATTGCGCAAATAGAGAGTGTACAAAGGTCCTATACTGCTAGAATAGAAGAAGTTAAGGACCTTGATTACTGGGAAAGACTGCAATTTTTAAAACTATACAGTCTAGAAAGGAGAAGAGAACGCTACATGATAATACAAGCATGGAAGCAAATAGAAGGAATTGCTGAAAACATCATGGAGCTTAAAGTATCAGAAAGAGCAAGCCGAGGTAGATTAATAGTACCAAAAAGCATTCCAGGTAAACTGAGAAAGGCGCACAGGACATTAATCCACTACGCACCAGCATCGATAATGCAGCGACTATTTAATATGCTGCCAGCTCATCTAAGAAACATATCAGGAGTGAGCGTAGATGCGTTTAAAAAGCAGCTCGATAAATACCTAAGATGCATCCCAGACCATCCAAGACTGGAAGATGCAAAATACACCGGAAGATGTATTAGCAACTCTCTGGTGGATATAGGAGGTGCCTCACACTGAGGGACCTGGGGGAACCCAAACAAAAAATAAGGCAATAAGGTAAGGCTCTCTCTCTCTCTCTCTCTCTCTCTCACATACACACACAGATAGTTCCCAACTAACATTTCATTTGCTGTTCTGTCCACAGTAATCCAAATTATCACTATGCAGACGAAATGAAATCCCACCCAGCACCTCGCCTTGATGATCACCCCGTTTTAATTTCCTATTACTGATGACAACAGCCACAATTTCACAAATAAAAACAATCCACTAATAAAAACTCATTGCTTTGTATTTCAAACAACTATCCATCACAGGAGACTAATTAATTTTTCTATAACAATTCAAGCTTTTACATCAAGGAAAACCTAATTATGGCACGACAGGAAAAAAAATGAATAGCACACCCGTCAAAACCGTTTGCTAATCTAAAATTAATTCGTCCTCCGTAATTAAATGTTGGAATACATATATGTATAATCCTTTGGTCCATTCTAGCTGCTAATAGTGTATGTATATATACACACACACACACACACACATATATATATATATATATATATACACATATATACATACATATATATATACACATACATATATACATACATATACATATATATACCCATATATATATACATACATATACATATATATATATACACATACATATATACACAAATATATATATAATATATATATATAAATAAATAAATACATATATATATACAAATATATAAATAAATATATAAATATTTAAACAAATATATAA
Organism: Palaemon carinicauda; assembly: GCF_036898095.1. NCBI lineage: Eukaryota > Metazoa > Arthropoda > Malacostraca > Decapoda > Palaemonidae > Palaemon > Palaemon carinicauda. Next base: position 126,925,877 of record NC_090740.1, on the reverse strand, counting down.
ATAAATATGTAAATTTATATAAACATATATATATATATATATATATATACACCCTTTCTGATTGGGGATATCTGAACGTGATCCAGAGCCACCTACACTAGGTTGGTTTGATGTGAGCGACCAGACTAAAGTCTCCCACCACACCATCACTAATCCGTATTGGCCAGCGTGGTGATGAAAACTGGTAAAACCACAGACATGACTGAGGACATGTCTGAGGCCTTTGTCCTACAGTGACTAAAAACAACTGTATTTTTGTTGCTATTGACATATAGAACATACTGTACATGTGTTAATCCACAATAACCTCTTGAATTCTAGAAGTTGAAAGGATTTAGAAGTTTAAATGGCATACAGACTGTTATAAATATCGGAATATATTAATAATTTCTGAATAATGTATATTTCTTTAACAACACTTCTACCAAGAAAATGGTATTAATATTAGCTATAACAGAATCAAAAGATTTCTTTATAAATAAATATGAAAGAGAATTCTTTTTTAAGTCTTCTGTGTTGTATTGGCAAAAGCTAACCTAGTTTTTACCATACAGCAATATACTAAGAAAGCAAATTCACAACAATTATTTCTTTTATTGCAAATATATTACTGAAGCAACAAACCTTGTTATTCAGAACATAATAAAAATCGTAAAATACATTACAAAAAAATGGAACACCAAAACAAGATTAAATCTAGCAATCCTGTTTAATTTACAGAAGCCAAAGAAAAGATAAAATACTAAACCGACGGTACAATATCCATGTAAAAGACTAAATATAGAAATAAACGGAAAGGACTATTCATGGAGGAAAGGGTAAATTATTGAACCTTGATCTCACGCTTGAAGCAAACTTGGTGTTACAGGCTAATACATACACAATCAAATCCACACCAACACCTTCGAACTGTTGATCTAACCGCACCAGGACTCCTCGCTGCTGGGAGGAAGGACGATGATGGTGAATGGTACAATACATGAACGTAAGTTCCTGGGGTCTAAGCGATGTCTGGCAGGGCAGCTGATCGGGACTACGGTCTACCCCAAAAAGCCAAAGGAAAGTCCTTCAAAAAAAGAAGGCAACCGTGTTAACACCCATACAAATGAGTAAAAAAGTTAATAAAAGAAGAAGAAGAAGAAGAAGAAGAAGAAGCATACATATTTTTATTGAGGTCAATTTCATGCCCTTCTCCCGACAATACAAAAAATAGCCAATGCCAAGACGAGGGTCTATATTAACCATCAACTGACGTCATCAAGAATAAAGACTTCATTCTGTAGCGATGAATAGAGAGTTGAAGCCATCACCGTTAATCCTATATTTCCTATTTATTCGTACACAAAATTTAACCTTCAATGTTACCAGTACTTTCATTTCCGTTTATTTACTGTTTTGAATATTAAACAGTACAACTATACTTTTAATCTATATTGTTTACTTTCCTTAATTCTATTTTACATCGACTGTTGTGTATCAAGTCTTTAAAGTAGTAGTTTGTTCCCCCTTTCCCAAAAAGTCTAAAATGCTTTTCTATTTATTGGTTAAATAAGCCTTTGCTCTCCTTAAAATATTTTATTTTTCCTTGTTTTCTTTCCTCACTGTGCTATTTTCCCTGTTGGAGTCCCTGGGCTTATAGCATCCTGCTTTTCCAACTAGGGTTGTAGCTTAGCAAATAATAATAATAGTGATAATAATAATAATAATCTGTCTATCTATCGGTGTATTCAATCCTTCCCACTCCTATTTCATATTCTATGCTGCTTGTTTCTGCAAAACGCCTTCACTCGTTTCTTAGAATTATTCCGTTGTATCTATCCCAGATGACAATAAATCCGCCTACAATATCCCTAGCTGAGTGTTGTGGGAAGAACAGCTCTTAACCAGGGTTTCCTGTGAAAACTTAACGAGCGTAGTTCGATGTAAGGTAGAGTGAAAGAACTAAACTCCAGTTTTTTGTGCAATTGAAAAAGAACAGACCTAATGTGTTTTCTCAAAAGTAAATTTGCTGTTGAGAATCCCACATAAAATTTAAAAAACATCATATTTACTATTTGCTAAACGGCCTTTATGGAAACTTGTGTTGCCTAATACTGAATTTATTTCTAGGTAAAGTTGACCATTTGCTGAAGTCATTACCATAAATCAATAACAGCAGCAGCCCATGTAAAACGAAACATTATGGTCAATTATACTGATATATAATAACATTAAGAACACTTTATATAATACTGCTATATGCTATATACTAACGCAGAGCACTTCATATAATACTGCTATATACTAACACTAAGAACAATTCATACAATACTGCTATATACTAATATCAAGATCCCTTCATATAATACTGCTATATACTAATATTAAAAACCCTTAATATAATACTGCTATATACTAACACTAAGAGCACGTCATACAATACTGCTATATACTAACACTAAGAGCACTTCATACGATACTGCTATATACTAATATTAAGAACTTCACACAATACTGCTATATCCTAATATTAAGATCCCTTCATATAATACTGCTATATACTAATATTAAGAACACTTCATATAATACTGCTATATACTAATATAAAGAACACTTCATATAATACTGCTATATACTAATATTAAGATCCCTTCATATAATACAGCTATATACTACTAACATTAAGAACACTATATAACCGTACATCCGCAAAGCCACTGAAATACACTACTTGCTATTAAGCCACAAAACCTCAAAATAATCATTTTCTTCATGGTTGTGTTCGACGTCTTTCCAAACATAACTGAAATTAATGTATCAGTAATCTCCCTAAATCGGCTTAACAGTCGAGATGCTTTTCACGGGGACATCTTGACAACACAGCGTCTATTAGTGCGAGGGTTTAACATCTGATTCCTGGAGAGCGACGCTTCGGAATGGCAATAATAAACACGAATAAGCCTGAGGCTTAAGGTCTTGGATGAGGTGTATGGAAGACGGATGGACAATTCAGATTCATAAATGGGGAGATTTCATTGTTCCTTTATCAAAATAAATACCCATGATGCAAACATCCATTTCAATATAATAACAATAATAATAATAATAAAAATAATAATAATAATAGTAATAATAACAATAATGAATAATAATAATAATAATAATAATAATAATAAGTAATAACAACAATAATAATAATAATAATAAATGATAATAATAATAATAATAATAATAATATTATTTGTATTATCGTTGAGTACGCTAT
>NC_090740.1:126896667-126917133 GCF_036898095.1 Palaemon carinicauda | reverse complement strand
GAAAAATCTTAAATTGTAGATATTCTCTCTCTCTCTCTCTCTCTCTCTCTCTCTCTCTCTCTCAGCTGGTCCCGGAGTTCGACCCTATGACGTAACCCCATGACGTCACTCAGTGATGTCACCGACCACAATCTACCAACAGCCACCAGCCACTCGGGAGCTACCTCGGCTTACCCCCCGAGAATAACCACTGCCGGAATAACTCGGGATGTGTGAATTATTTCGCTGATGAGAATTGGACAACTCTTCCAACGTCCGTTGAGAATAACATATTCCACTTGAAGAGCATAAACAATAACCGGGGGAATGAGGGAAAGGAAAGACAAATTATTATTATCATCATTACAGGCTGAGCTACAACCCTAGTTGGAAAAGCAAGATGCTATAGGCCTAAGGGGTCCAACAGGGAAAATAGCCCAGTGATGAAAAGAAAAGGAAATAAATAAACTACAAGAGAAGTAATTAACAATTAAAATATTTCAAGAAGAGTAACAACATTAAAATAAACCTTTCATATATAAACTATTAAAACTTTAACATAAGAGGAAGAGGAATAGATAGAATAGTGTCCCCGAGTGTGCCCTCAAGCAAGAGAACTCTTCCCCAAAAGAGTGAAAGACAAAGGAAACAAATGAGCTGGAGCACCAGAGAACAAAGAAGCAGAGAATGAATTCCAAAACCTTCGGAAAATTGGAGACATGAAACTAATGTCTTATCACGAAACAATAGATTGCGAATCTGAACAATAGACATAAAACAATCATATATTTTTCATGTCAAAGAACTATATAGAATAGCCAAATTTATAATATTCAACAAACAAGTTACAAAGGCATTGTTTTGTGGTACCATTCAAGGAAGTCATGTGCCTTTTTTTCATTTTCTTAAAACCTGCAATGTTAATATTATTACTATTCTATTCCACAATTTGTCAATATATGACCGCATTACTTTGCAAATAGACAGCTTCAAACTTATCAGCTAACCAGAAATTACTAAAGCATCTCTTACGATACTTAATATATATATATATATATATATATATATATATATATATATATATATATATATATATATATATATATATATTATATATATATATATATATATATATATATATATATATATATATATATATATATATATATATATATATATATATATATATATATATATATATATATATATATATATATATATATCTATATATATATATATATATATATATATATATATATATATATATATATATATATATATATATATATATATATATATAATATATATATATATATATATATATATATATATATATATATATATAATATATATATATATATATATATATATATATATATATATATATATATATATATATATATATATATATATATATATATATAGTGAGAGAGAGAGAGAGAGAGAGAGAGAGAGAGAGAGAGAGAGAGAGAGAGAGAGAGAGAGAGAGAGAGAGAGAGCCTTACCTTATTGCCTTATTTTTTGTTTGGGTTCCCCCAGGTCCCTCAGAGTGAGGCACCTCGTATATCCACCAGAGAGTTGCTAATGCATCTTCTGGTGTATCTTGCATCTTCCAGTCTTGGATGGTCTGGGATGCATCTTAGGTATTTATCGAGCTTATTCTTAAACACATCTACGCTCACTCCTGAAATGTTTCTTAGATGAGCTGGCAGCACATTAAATAGTCGCTGCATTATCGATGCTGGTGCGTAGTGGATTAATATCCTGTGCGCCTTTCTTAGTTTACCTGGAATATTTTTTGGCACTATTAATCTATCTCGGTTTGCTCTTTCTGATATTTTAAGCTCCATGATGTTTTCAGTAATTCCTTCTATTTGCTTCCATACTTGTATTATCATGTGGCGTTCTCTTCTCCTTTCTAGACTGTATGTTTTAAAAATTGCAGTCTTTCCCAGTAGTCAAAGTCCTTAACTTCTATTCTAGCAGTATAGGACCTTTGTACACACACTATTTGCGCAATATCCTTTTGGTAGTGTGGGTACCATATCACATTGCAGTACTCGAGTGTACTACGTACATAAGTTTTGTAAAGCATAATCATGTGTTCAGCTTTTCTTGTTTTAAAGTGTCTGAATAACATTCCCATTTTTGCTTTACATTTAGCCAGAAGTGTTGCTATTTGGTCGTTGCATAACATATTCCTATTTAACATTACACCAAGGTCTTTAATTGCTTCCTTGTTTGTGATTGTCTCGTTATTAGGTCCCTTGTATGCATATACCATTTCTTCTGTGTTTCCATAATTCATTGATTCGAATTTAGCGGAGTTAAATACCATCCTATCTATCTACGCCCATTCATATATTTTGTTTAGATCTCTTTGTAGTGAGTTCCTATCTTCATCACAAGTAATTTCTCTACTTATTCTTGTGTCATCGGCGAAACTTCTCACTACGGAGTTTTCAACATCACAGTCTATGTCTGAGATCATAATAACAAATAGCAGTGCAGCTAATACCGTACCTTGTGGCACGCCAGATATTACCTGGGCTTCATCTGATTTCTCGTCATTTGCAACCACTATCTGTTTTCTGTTTTGCAGGAATTCATTTACCCATTTTCCTACCTTTCCCACAATATTATGCTTTTTCATTTTTTTCTCTAATATATTGTAGTCTACCTTGTCAAAGGCTTTTGCAAAGTCTAGAAAGATCACATCTGTGTTTTCATTTATCATATTTTTGTATATGTTTTCATAGTGTGCTATCAGTTGGTTCTGTGTACTTACTTTTTCCAGGTACAAAACCGTGTTGACCTATATTAAACAAATTATTTTTAACCCAATGGTTCATTATTTTCTTTTTTATTACCCTCTCATACTTTCATAATATGTGATGTTAGACTAACAGGTCTATAATTGCTTGCCTCTAGTCTTGATCCACTTTTGAAGATAGGGGGTTATATAAGCTATTTTACGTTTAACATATATCTCGCTCATATCTACACTTTGTCTTAGCAGTATTGCAAGCGGCTTCGCGATAGTGTTAGGTTTTTTTTTTTTTTTAACAAAATCGCTGGAACTCCATCTGGTCCGGCTGCCGATCCATTTTTAATTTCGTTTATAGCCTTGACAATATCTGCTTCATTAATATCTATATCCGTTAGATATTCAACATTTTCTTCTCTCATTTCTGTTTCATTATTCTCATTCGCAATTCTTGGCGTAAACTCACTCTTATATTTTTCTGCTAATATGTTGCATATTTCCTTTTTTTCATTCGTTAGCCGTCCTTCAATTCTTAGAGGGCCTATTTCTATTCTCCCTTTATTCATCTTTTTTGCCTAGGAGTAAAGTCCTTTGGGGTTTCTTTTTACATTTTGAAGTGTCCTTTCTTCTAAGTCCCTTTTTTCATTTTCTTTCGACTGAATAATCTTTTGTTCTGCATTTTCTATCTTACATTTTATTTCCATCATTTTCCACACATTTTTTCTTTTGCAAGATTTTTCTTCCACAGAGAGAGAGAGAGAGAGAGAGAGAGAGAGAGAGAGAGAGAGAGAGAGAGAGAGAGAGAGAGAGAGAGAGAGAGAGAGAGCGTTTTCCCATTCTTTGGCATTTTACATCTAAATGTAATAAAGTTCTAAAGCATCTAAGCGTTGAGAGTATTAAAAATTCAGTAGTATAATCATAATATTCCCTTAAAAGGTAAACTAAGGAAGTTCGTCTTTCTCACATCATTTGAGTAAAAGCATCAATGTTAATATTACAAAACTGCATCAGACATTAAAAATATTCTCTAATAATTATAAAATCTATCTTGTATTCATGACAATTATCATGAATTCAAAATATTCTCTAATAATTATAAAATCAATCTTGCAATCATGACAAATATCAGGCCTTCAAAAAATTCTCTAAGAATTTTAAAATGAATCTTGCATTCATGATAATTATCAGGAATTCAAAATATTCTCTAAGAATTTTAAAATAAATCTTGTATTCATGACAATTATCATGAATTCGAAATATTCTCTAATAATCATAAAATCTATCTCGCATTCATGACAATTATATGAATATCTTTGTCATTTTTATCGACAAATGAAGTGAATTAGTCAGCGCATAGTCGTTCGCCTTGGCGCTTTTCGTCTCTCGCCTTCTAACGATTTTTTTTTCTTTTAGTTCAATCTGCATTTCTCCGTCCACTTTCCCCTTCCTTTCATTAGTCGAACAAGATAAATGCATCTTCCTTCATCTGCACGTCACTCATATCTATTGCCTTTATGAGTTGCGCCTCGCACAATGCCAGGGAAAAAGAGACAGAGACAGACAGAAAGAGAGAGAGAACGGGAGGGAGTTTTCCCGTCGTGTAATTGATAGAGAATGGTTTTGGATTTTCCCTCTTTGAAATGGGTCGAAACTTTTTTTTTTTCCATTGGATATTCCATCGGTGATGAAGAATATTCCATTTGCCCTTTTACACAAAAGGGGTTGCCGTAGATTCATTAAGAGAGGGATTTCAGCTCGCGGCCCTCCGTCGCCTTTTATTCATAAAGGAGGGACTTTATGGTATTCGCTTTTGAGCGATCTTTGTTGCTTTGTTGTTTTCTTATTGAGTAGATTTGTAAGGATTGTGAGTTGAGCACTGAAGACTCCTCAAGGAGAGAGAGAGAGAGAGAGAGAGAGAGAGAGAGAGAGAGAGAGAGAGAGAGAGAGAGAGAGAGAGAGATGTATGAATGATGTAAAGTTATTTGTCATATTAAACGCGTTGATTTTATGCCAAATTCTTCGAAGATGAAACGCTTAGACATTAACCAAGAATTATGATTGGGAAGAATTGGACATGCAAACTCTGGCTCCGATCAAAAGTTTAACTTGAACTTTCAAAATGTATTCATTAATGATATGGCCAATGGATGATTTATCGATGAGATATAATAGTATAGATTATATATATATATATATATATATATATATATATATATATATATATATATATATATATATTGTATAGATTATCGACAAAGCCAATACCGTGGATTTTGTTGAGGTTTTGCCGTCAGTGTAGAATACAACAAGAACTGCCTTTGCACTAGTCTTACCTCACATACATATATACATACATATATATATATGTATATATACATATATGTATATATGTATATGTATATATGTATATATATACATGTATATATACACATATGTATATATATACATATATGTATATATATATACATATATGTATATATATATACATATATGTATATATATAATATACATATATGTATTTATATATACATATATGTATTTATATATACATATATGTATATATATACATATATGTATATATATATATATATATATACATATATGTATATATATACATATATGTATATATATATACATATGTGTATATATATATATATATATATATATATATATATATATATATATATATATATATATATATATATATATATACATAAAAGAGGTTTGCGTATCGCATTATCAGCAAAGCTGTAATAGTCAGGGCTACCAATACTAGGTTGGTTTGCGGTGATCAATCAAACGAAAATCTTCCACCATCACCAATCCGCATTGAAAAGCGTGGTGATTAAAACTGGTCAAACCCCTTACATGAATTGACATGTCTGACGCCTTTGTGTTGCAGTGAATTAGACAACGATGATGTTGTTGTTGTTGTTGTGTAAATGTGTGTATGCATATATATATATATATATATATATATATATATATATATATATATATATATATATATATATATACATTATATAAATATATACAATATATATATACATATATATACATACATATCAATATATATATATATATATATATATATATATATATATATATATATATATATATATATATATATATATATGTATGTATATATACATATCAATATATATATATATATATATATATATATATATATATATATATATATATATCAATAAATATAAATTTATATATACATATATATATATATATATATATATATATATATATCAATAAATATAAATTTATATATATATAAATATTATATATATATATATATATATATCAATAAATATAAATATATAAAAATAAATAAATAAATAAATATATATATATATATATATATATATATATATATATATATATGTGTGTGTGTGTGTGTGTATATATACCCATACATACATACATACATACAAACACACACACACACACATATATATATATATATATATATATATATATATATATATATATATATATATATATATATCAATAAATATATATACATACATACATACATACATATATATATATATATATATATATATATATATATATATATATATATATATATATATATATATATATATATTTCCTACCTATGCTAATTTCCTGATATGATAATAACACTTCACGTTCACTGGTCTGGAGATTAAGCGCGAACTGCATATAATAGGTTACGTTAGTTAATTATATTTGCAACAGCCATGAATTTTTCCAATGAACTAAAATGAATTTCAAAAACACTTCTAGAATGATTGCCATCACCACTAAACCTACAAACTCATTAACAATTAAAACAATTTACCTCGATCAGCCGATTAACGACTATTGTCTCCCAGAAAGGGAAAATTGTTTTTGCAATTTCACAGGAAGAGAAAATTATTTTTGCAACTTCACAGGAAGGGAAAATTATTTTTGCAACTTCACAGGAAGGGAAAATTATTTTTGCAACTTCACAGGAAGGGAAAATTATTTTTGCAACTTCACAGGAAGGGAAAATTATTTTTGCAACTTCACAGGAAGGGAAAATTATTTTTGCAACTTCGCAGTAAGGGAAAATTATTTTTGCAACTTCACAGGAAGGGATAATTATTTTTGCAACTTCACAGGAAGGGATAATCATTTTTGCAACTTCGCAGTAAGGGAAAATTATTTTTGCAACTTCACGGGAAGGAAAAGTTGTTTTTGCAATTTAACAGGAAGGATAAATTATCTTTGCAACTTCACAGGAAGAGAAAATTATTTTTGCAACTTCACAGGAAGGCTAAATTATTTTTGCAACTTCACACAAAGGCTAAATTATTTTTGCAATTTCACAGGAAGGGAAAATTATCTTTGCAATTTCACAGGAAGGGATAATTATCTTTGCAACTTCACAGGAAGGGATAATTATCTTTACAACTTCACAGGAAGGGATAATTATCTTTACAACTTCACAGGAAGGGATAATTATCTTTACAACTTCACAGGAAGGGAAAATTATTTTTGCCACTACATAGGAGGAAATTAATTTTGCAATTTCACAGACATTTATTTTTGCATTTTCACAGGAAGAGGCATTTATTTTTGCATTTTCACAAGAAGGGAATATCCTTTTTGCAATTTCACAGGAAGGGAAAATTATTTTTGCAATTTCACAGGAAGGGAAAATTATTTTTGCAATTTCACAGGAAGGGAAAATCATTTTTGCAATTTCACAGGAAGGGAAAATTATTCTTATTTGCAATTTCACAGGAAAGAAAATCATTTTTTTTTTGCAATTTCAGTTAGGGAAAGTTATTTTTTTTTTGCAATTTCACAGGATGGGAAAATTATATTTGCAATTTTATAGGAAGTGAAAATTATTTTTGCAATTTCACAGGAAGTGAAAATTATTTTTGCAATTTCACAAGGGAATAAATATTTCTGCAATTTCACAAGGGAAAAATATCTGCAATTTCATAGGAAGGAAAAATAACTTTGCAGTTTCACAGGTATGCATATGAATAATTCAATCGACGAGACGTACATTATCTATCCTTTCATCAGTCCACCATTTCCTTCTTTTACAGATATATTTTTCCCTAAAAAGTAAAGAGATTTTTTAATATATCTTTACATTGTTGCTTCTGACAGATTCAATTTTGTCATTTGAGAAGGACGGATGTTGAGGGTCTGCCATCTTCGCTGAGGGGAAACTTGTCCATTTGAAATTATTTGATGATATTGATTTTAAGCTATGAAAGATCGCCTTTATGTCTGAAACTATGCGCCACCCACTATGTTCCTTACATCAATTTTCATTCATATCTGTCAAAAATCATTATTTTTCATCTAGGTCTGTCATAAAACATCATTTTATTAAGTCTGTCAAACATGCAAAATCGACTTCATTTTCATCTCTCTCTCTCTCTCTCTCTCTCTCTCTCTCTCTCTCTCTCTCTCTCTTTCTCTCTCTCTCTCTCTCTCTCTCTCTCTCTCTCTCTCTCTCTCTCCCCAAGGATAGCCAAAATGATCACGTTTTCCTTAAAATCCTGAGGCTTCTGTGGACCTATATACTAATAACTTAATTGGTTATCTACTTGTACTAATTAGCGGATCGTTGTGGCTAAGATGATGCCACATTAAGAGAGAAGTGATGGAAACATAAGACATGAGTATCCACTTATGTAAAATGGAAAGACCTCTTCGCTTACCGGGGTGAAAACATTCGTAGAAGCGTATAAAATACGCTTAGATAAAAATAAACATGAATATGATGTCATACGTGTGAATTTGTCTGAATCTTTTAACATATTTCCGCCAAACTATGGAACAAGTAGGAAAACTTAGTGTTCTTCTTTGAATACAATCGAAACGTCCTATGTTCGTTACATTTATGAAGGCCAAGCGAGGAGACACCAAGCATTTTTTTTGCAAAAAGTTTATAATGATTCGTGACACTATCGTTTATAGTTAGGTACAGTTGGACACAGGAATTCTCGGTACACCTCCCTCTGAAAAAGTACATCCAGCAACCACCTTACTGCGCAACGAGTTCCAATGTTTAGCCCCTCCCACCACCAGTGCTACCTCTCCCAACAGCATCTGCTTAGTTACTCGCCGCACAGTAAGGTAGTATTTAGGGATTTCTGTTCTTATAAGTTCTATATTTTGAACTAATATAATCACTTCTTATCAATTCATCTCTAACTACTTGTAGTTTACTGAACCTATAATAAAAAAGAAATAAATGCAGCTCATAACTGACACTTCAAGAAAGTTTATCAAAGATATAATTCCCTACCAATTCTGAGTTGCTATTTTCTTTACCTGCCCTCCCCAGAGGAGGACATCCAAACTGTCGAAAAGGAAAACACTACTTGCAGGTCAAGTTACTCTTTTGTGCTTTCTCTATCTATTAACTCCCTTATATCTAGCTATTCCTACTATTGAATGTCAATCGACAGCAGATATCCTAAACCCTCTTTCCAGAGCTTTGCTGTCTTGGACTGGTCCCCGAAAAGAGCTACGAGGTGATCGAAGTTAGCTGCTGCTGAAATAGCACGGACTCAAATGTGATTTTAAATCGTGGTGACTCAGCTTCTTACGTCTTGTCTACTCCCTCCCGTCTCCATTTTAATGGAAAGGACGTCTGGACAGGCATCCTAATGCGCTCCGTAAGCCCACGGTCTAGGTATAGACCTAGACCGTGCATAAGCCTAACCCTAGACGCACCGATGGAAATTAAATTAAATCTATAACTTAAAAGTTGTTAGTTAACTTGGAAATCATATGAATTCGCTACATAATTAGATGTTCTAGATTAATAACTTAAAGTAAGATAATATTGAAAGGAGTGATTTAAAACATTTCAACTAGGATTAACAACTTTGCGCCCCACCCCCCCCCCAAAAAAAAAAAAAATCCTTCCAACACCTTGGGTTGATTTCTTACATTACAATTTCATCAAATAACATTTCACATATTCTGATACTAAGGATAATTTTTCTTCTATTTTTTATTCCCAACTCAACCACCGTTTCAACTTAACGGTTTCACATCCTTATAAGATATTTTGTAAGGAAAATTTCCCAAATCCTGTTTACAAAGTGTTAAAATATTCCTTTTTGTGAGTGACAGATCCACTCCTAATTGGAGTCCATCATTTCCAGTGTTTAGGGTTGTGCAACATGGCACGTATTTAAGCAAATAATGTCCGTAAAAGCCATTTATCTGCAATCAACTGCAAAAGAAAATTCTAATTTGATGGAGTATTTCTGTCCCTCCCTCAAGGGCCATCATGAAAAAGCTTCGAGTGCTCGAGTGAAAAAGCTAGTAAGTGGTTCTAAAATAGCAAGTGTTTACCGAACTGCCATCTATTAGAATACACAGAAAACGAGAATATGAGATATATATTAAACATAAAAAAAATAAAAAACAAAAACTTATTAAAACACTATCATATACACATAAAAGTCTACAGTATATTAAATAAATATAAAAACCTTGACAATAAAAAAGCAATATCTAAGAGAACTACTTTTCATGCAATATCTAAGAGAACTACTTTTCATGCAATATCTAAGAGAACTACTTTTCATACTCCAGAACATTCAACAATCTTAAATACATCTCTATTTTCAAATATTACTTCATTAACGTACAGTTGCAGACATGAACTCCTGGCACACCAGGCTCTGAGGAAGCGCACCTTGTCACACTCTTACTGCGCGTCGAATAACCAAGCAGATAAGTGTAGAGAGAGATGGTATCACTGGTCGGTCGGGCTACCGTGGCTACACACAGGAACTCTCCTCTCAGTAAGGGTGTGGCAGAGTGAATTTTCTCAGAGATAGGTGTACCACGATTCGCCCGTGTCCAACTGTACAGTACATCGCGAAAAGTGATTAGTTCCCATTTTCTCGTTGAAAGACTTTCCATACCGATATTATAATTGAAATCGGCCTTATTTTTACTGCTAATCCAATGGTCATTCACAGCCCACAAACTAGGCCTTTATTCTACCGTCTATCATTTAAAATAAAGCAGAGCTTGGTCGGAATTCCTTTGCCCACAGAAATTATTCAACACTATTTCATCATGTTTTCACTATATTCAATTTCTTTTTTAGCGAGGCAGATTTGCACCGACTCGCAGGGGTGCCCTTTTAGCTCGGAAACGTTTCCTGCTCGCTGATTTGTTGGACAAGATAATTCTAACCAATCAGGTAGCAGGAAACCTTTTCCGAGCTAAAAGGGCACCGATGCGAGTCGGTGCAAATGAGTCTCATTAAAAGAAAAATTACTGTAGTGCTGCAGTTCTAAAATGCTCCATATTCACCTCCGCCAACTAAGTTGGGAAAGGGTTATGTTTTCAACCCTGTTTGTCCGTTTATTTGTTTGTTCATAGAGTGAAATTTTCAGGGATTCATTGTTATATTGAGACGTAGAAGTGATTCAAATTTGAAAGGCAAAGGTCTAAGGTCATGGTCAAAAGATCGACCGAATTAACACTAACCTTAATCCCAGTTTCGCACATGGTAGTCATACACACTTCAAATACACCAACGATAATTGACTCTGAGAAAGGCAAGATGGTTTCGAGAAATAAGCTACCATGGCAGAGGTCTGCACTCCGATTGCTTCTCTAATTTCCAAGCAAGTGTGTCTTGAATGAACGTTCAATTAGGGTTAATTTCTTTTATAATTTTCATTACTATAGTTCATAATTATTCTAAGGAGTCACCGAATAGTGAAAATATAAGGTGATGCAAAGAAAACATAAATTCTCCAGTCATAATAACGGAGAAGTCTACTTTAAAATCAAAATACCAATACAATTGACTAGTTCTTTAATTCTATATCGAAATAAGACTCCAAAAAGGAGGCACAACTACCTGACAAACTAAAGATATCAACTGCCTATTTGGAGTTGTTACCGGTGCAAGATCTTTCCTCTTAATAATCGTCTCGTTATTCTTATGACTAGTTCTCTTTATATCATCAAATGTCACCAATAACAAATGTTACAAGTCATTAACTTAACTAATACCAATATATACAATATATAATACTATAAGAAAACACAGGAACGTAACCACTGCCACATCGATACTTTAACTACTAATCTCCTCTATATAATAGAGAAAGTGTGACAATATATATATATATATATATATATATATATATATATATATATATATATATATATATATATATATATATATATATATATATATCTATCTATCTATCTATCTATCTATCTATATATATATATATATACTGTATATCTATATCTATCTATCTATCTATCTATATATATATATATATATATATATATATATATATATATATATATATATATATATATATATATACACCCTTGACATTAAAGAAACCTGAGACATTAATCTGAAAATCACTCCGCCCCCAGGAAAATTAAACTTGTATATATTACGACCGATTTCACCTAGTTTATTTTCAAGACATATTCGATAAGACAGATACCGTGATAGCAATGTTTATATCAAACACAGTACAGTAAGGAAAATGACATGAACAAGCGTACAACCATTTGAAAGAGATTAATTGAGGTATGTGGGATTCAGCTCTCATTAGGGAAAAGGCAAGTTGCTTGCGAGTACACTCGGGCGCACTATTCTGTCTTATTTCTCTTCCTCTTATTTTGTTGATATTTTTATAGTTTATATAGGATATATTCATTTTATTGCTGTTACTGTTCTTAAAATATTTTATTTTCCCTTGTTTCCTTTCCTCACTGGGGTATTTTCACTGTTGGAGCCCCTGGGTTTATAGCATCCTGCTTTCCCAACGCAGGTTGTAGCTTAGCTAGTAGTAGTAGTAGTAGTAGTAATAATAATAATAATAAACGTTCAGTTGCCCAGCCTTCAGAAAATCAACATACCTACAAAATATTACAAATTTCCCTAACTTCACCAGAAAATAAAGGTATTTTGTTTATGCATTGGGTAGTTGATAATCCTGTTCGTAATATCAAGTATGTAGTTAATTCTAATAGCCCTGCCTTCTCCATCGTAAGGCTCAATACTACACAGAATTCAAGAAGTTTTATTCCAACTGTGACCAAGATGTGGAATGATCTTCCTAATCGGTAGAACTTCAA
Organism: Palaemon carinicauda; assembly: GCF_036898095.1. Classification (NCBI taxonomy): domain Eukaryota; kingdom Metazoa; phylum Arthropoda; class Malacostraca; order Decapoda; family Palaemonidae; genus Palaemon; species Palaemon carinicauda. The sequence goes on along the minus strand of NC_090740.1, from coordinate 126,904,247 downwards.
AAGTCCAAACTTACAACTGATGATTTTATGTTGAACAGGCTGACACAAGTATTTTTATAGTTTATTTATGAAATGTTTATTTTAATGTTGCAACTGCCCTTGAAATGTTATTTTAATTGTTAATAACTTCTTGTAATTTATTTCCTTTCCTCACTGGACTATTTTTACTTGTGGGAGCCCATGGGCTTATAGCATCATGATTTTCCGACTAGAGTTGCAGCTTAGCTAATAATAATAATAATAATAATAATAATAATAATAATAATAATAATAATAATAATAATAATAATAATAATAATAATAAATAAATAAATAATAATAATAATAATAAAAATAAATAATAATAATAATAATAATAATAATAATAATAATAATAATAATAATAATAATAATAATAATAATAATAATAATGGCCTTTTATTTGCCTGCCCAATGCCAATGAACAAGAATTGCACTGTTATCCAGTTTATACTAATACAAATTTAAGTTTCATTTTCTTTCCAAATAATTTTCCTTTCTGACCAACATGAAAATAATCACAAAGTTTACAGCAAAGTTGTAACAATGATCCATAAACTACATAGAATACACCTCTCGCTAATAATAAAGTATAGCCCACACCAACCTACATCAAATTATAAATTTCATAATACAGAAAACCTTAGTTCATTTGGCGGATTATCAATTAACAGCAGCATTCAAAAAAAATTCAGAACAGCTACTACTGTATATCGCTCAGCGAGAAAAAAAATGAAGTTCCATTCTATATTACCGTACATGAAAAAAAAAAAAAATTAATAAATCTACCCGCCAGAATATTACGCACTGTATCCTTCACAACAAAATAGATTATAAAACTATATTTGCCGAATATTACACACTGTATCCTTCACAACAAAACACATTCTGAAACTAAAAGTTGCCGGAATGAAACCATATAATGAACCACTTAATACACAAATAAGAAATACATGACATATTTAGTACAAAATGTGTGACAACGGCTACAGGATCGTCAGAAATTCAACATACATTCGGTGTTAGTTTTATTCTCACTATATTCTAATGACCTTGTGTTTTATAAAGCCAGTGAAGTACTGATATACTAATAGTATGTTTAAGCTTTTATCATGCATCATAAGAGATAAAATACAAGTGCTTTCATAAACTAAAATGTTAAATTAAATACAAGCAAACGGTGAAATATCTAAAAATAGGATTTCCTTTGCCTCCGTATCAAAAGAGAAGTTCGTGTATGCGATAAGGTTGGTAAATGCTGACGTCCGGTTGAATGAGCGATTTCATGTATTCGTTAGACAAACGTCAACATTTGATATAACGGCAGAGTTTAGCACTCAGGAAGATGTAGGAATTTACCAAATCCTTGAAGTTGGAGACAGCAATATTGCAATGTCTAATTACATATGAATAAATATTTATCAAGTGATCTTTGACTTTGCTTAGAACAGCAAAATTATACAAAGGTTAGAATTGCTTCAGCAGTAGTCATAAAATGGTCCTTTGGAGAGAGAGAGAGAGAGAGAGAGAGAGAGAGAGAGAGAGAGAGAGAGAGAGAGAGAGAGAGAGAGAGAGAGAGAGAAAGTCCTGCCCCATTTGTTGAATTATTGTAATAACTAAGATTTAAAATAGCTCAGCACAACCACAAAACCAAATTGACCTGGCACCACAAACAAATACATTTGCACCGCTTTATAAAATTGGTCCTACATCTTTCAGAAAAAAATCATGAGCTTGAAAAACTTCTTAATGTTTTTGCATTACAGAAAAAATTGGGGTTTGTATACTCAAAACAGCAAAAATTTTGAATTACTCAAAAACACAATTTGGACTGAAAAAAAAAGGTTTGCACTACTCAAAAACACATGATTTAGACTAAAAATGTTTTGTACAACTTAAAAACCCTGCATTTGTACTCAAAATTAGGTTCCCAACTATTAAAAACGCTGGATTTGCATTAATATAAAAAAACTGCTCTACACTACTCAAAAAACAGTGAGCGTAAAAAAAAAAAAAAAAAAAAAAAAGTTTTGCACCACTTAAAAGTTGGCTTTGCACCACTACAAAAAAAAAAAAAAAAAAAAAAAAAAAAAAAAAAAAAAAAAAAAAAAAAAAAAAAAACTGATTTTGCACCATTAAGAATAGGTTGTGCGTCACTAGAAAAATTGGGTCCTCCAACAAGCATCATAATCAATCATGCACGGCTCAAAATAAAAATTGCTCCTGATGGATTACCAAAATATTTATCTTTAACTCTCTCAAAAAACACCTGGCACCACTAAAAAAAAAATTATACTGCACAGCTATAAAATAAACTTGCACAACATTCATTCCACTGAACTTACAAAACTACGAAGAAAATTGGTCTTCTTGCACAAAAAAAAAAAAAAAAAAAAAAAAAAAAAAAAAAAGAAAAAAAAAAAAAAAAAAAAAGAAGAGAGAGAGAGAGAGAGAGAGAGAGAGAGAGAGAGAGAGAGAGAGAGAGAGAGAGAGAGAGAGAGAGAGAGAGAGAGAGAGAGAGAGGAGGATCGTCTACCACTCAAGAAAAACAAAACATTTATCGAAAAGGAACCATATAAAAATGGGTCATCATCACTTCAAAAACTATTCTCTCTTTTAAAGGTTTAAAAGCCGCTCATGAATGACAGGGGCACGGGACAGTGACATTACCATATCGAGCAGGACAATGCCCTAGAGACTGACCATTTATAAATTTAATCAGCACCCAAGCCCCTCTCCACCCAATAGGATCAAGGAGGGCAAGGCAATGGCTGCTGAGATGACACAGCAGACAGACCTATAGGCTCCACAAAACTCCTCATCCTTAGCTGACTAGGGTAGCGAGGCTGCAGCGACCAAAGACGCTAACGAGTTTGAGCGGGACTCGAGTCATAGCCTGGCGATCACCAATCAAGGACGTTACCACATCGGCCACCACAACCATTGTCAAACCATCATATTCCTAATGAGGTGGAATGCACATCACAGCTTGTATTATGTAGCAGTTTGTTTTCCTAAGCAGCTTAACGGCATCTTGAAGTTTGAGAAAATAAACACAAGCTATTCATTGCCAAACATGATCAATATAAGCGTCAATACTGATAGAAAAATGAATTCGTTTGAGAAGTCAAATATAAAATAATTTGGATATTAATCTTAAGTAATGAAATTTTGAGCTTACAATGACACTGAAGTAGAAGAGAATATTTTTGGCGTAATGTATCTAATCCAAGATTCTCTCTCTCTCTCTCTCTCTCTCTCTCTCTCTCTCTCTCTCTCTCTCTCTCTCTCTCTATAGGAGGTGCCTCACACTGAGGGACATGGGGGAACCCAAACATAGAATAAGGTAAGGTAAGGTAAGGCTCTCTCTCTCTCTCTCTCTCTCTCTCTCTCTCTCTCTCTCTCTCTCTCTCTCTCTCTCTCTCTCTCAACACACGAGAGAAAACAGAAAACTTAGGATAAGCAAATATACGGTAATGAAGATACAGTGTTTGACATCAAATTTATCCCCCAGACACATTATTACAAAGGTACCAATACGAATGTAATTAGTAGCACATTTCACTTGCATTAGAAGTATTATCATCCGTGCCAAAAACTAATTGTTTCAATCTTCCAGATTAAGAGCTCTAGAAGGACAACCTATGACACTTCAATCATAACTCTTTGATTAGACACTGTGCGGATTTATGAATATGAAAATGCGCAGTCATTTCAATGCCCAAATGGAATTAAAAAGCAATCAGGCGAAAGGGATTAAGTAAAATTATACAAACAAAGCTAGCAGCCGTTTTAATGAGACTAAATAAATAAAGATTTCATTACTGCTTTGTATACAACACAAAAATTTTTGTTTAGTATCAAGCACTAAATCAATTGACCCAAACAATTTATGTTGAAATTTTTAGCTATCACAAATTGGACCGTTATTAAAGTTCACCACAAATACGAAAAAAAGAGAAAATTAACAATCCTCAGATTCTAGATGGGATACACCTCAGAAATTTTTATTTAGTATCAAGGACTAAATCAATTGGCCCAAACAATTTCAGAGTCGATTGTGTTGACAATTTTATCCATCACAAAATGGACCGTTATTAACTTGCACCACAAATACGAAAAAAAAAGAAAAAATTAATAATCTTCAGATTCTAGATGGGACACACCTCAGAAATGTTTATTTAGTATCGAGCACTAAATCAATTGACCCCAAACAGTTTCACAGAGTCAATTCATGTTGAAATTTTTATCTATCACAAAATGGACCGTTATTAACTCGCACCACAAATACGAAAATAAGAAAATGAATAATCTGCCAGATTCCAGATTGGATAGTCGTCTAAAAAAATAAAAACAAAATAATTTTAAAAAATCATAACTAATGATAATAACTATTGGAGGCATCCCAGCCTGGCGCTCGCCAGACTGGGGATCAAGTCCCGCTCAAACTCACTAGTTTCTTGTAATGTCTGCAACCTCGCCATCCTTGCGAGCTAAGGATGGAGGGTTTGTGGGAGCCTAAGTCTACCTGCTGAGTCATCGGCAGCCACTGCCTGGCCCTCCCTGGTCCAGGTTTGGGTGGAGAGAGAGGCCTTTGGCGGTAATCACATGTATATATATGGTCAGGCTCTAGGGCATTATCCTATTTGCCAGGGCAATGTCACTGCCCCTTGCCTCTGCCATTTATGAGCGGCCTTTAAAATTTTAAAAGTTGCCAGATCCCAGATTCGACAAACTAAAAAAATTATATATATATATATATATATATATATATATATATATATATATAAATGAATTAATTAATAATATAATAATAACACCATCCTGGTAGTGGTTAGAAAAGTCAAGCCTTTCTTCTCTATGCTATTCTTAATCAAGATTTTCCAAGTAGTGTTTGCGTCCCAAATGAAAGAGGGGAGACTCTTATGAATATCCTCATTCCAAGAATTTACTAACTGAAAAAAATGCAAACTTTTGAAGAAGATAATCCTTGAAGGCAAGAGAGAAAAGAACGAACAAAGGTTAACCTTACCGCCGAGTCAACAGAAGCATTAAAAAAACCTAAATATAACCAGGACATCGGCGTCTTCAATCTGAGAGAAGAGTGAACTGAACAGTAAATAAACCACTCTTGAATTATGCCATGAATCTCTTGTCACAATAAATATTCAGATTTAAATGAGAATTAATTATTTTCTAACTGGTAAAATTATAAAAATATTTTCAATGAACGAAAAATAGTATAGGTAAACTTACTTACAATTGATGGACGGCTATGTTGATAAAACTTCTTACCTGTGAAAGAAAATCACAATATTAATAACAATAATAATGTTTTAAAAATCTTCTACTACTGTGATTATATATTGATTGTGAAAGCTAAGATACCACTTTCTCTAAAAAGTAATTAATCAGCTGGTCTTACCAGTATTAACTTAAGGATCGGAAACCTGGAGCCTTATTAACGCCTTTGAACACGAGCTATTTAAAACTAAAGTAGCTATGGAAAGACTAATGTTGGAAAAAACACTAAGACAGAAAAAGGGCATCGTGGGATACGAGAGCAATTGAAAGTAGTGGATATTCTAACATGTAAGAAAAAGAAATGGACATAGGCAGAACATACAATGAGAATGACACAGTAGATGGACAGAGGACACTAAGAGAAGGGGTACCTAGAAATCCTCAAAAGCAGCGGGGCAAGGAAGAGAAGACGATGGACTGACGAGCTGAGGAAATTTGCTGATATATATATTTTTTAATTTATATATATATATATATATATATATATATATATAATATATATATATATATATATATATATATATATAATATATATATATATATATATATATATATATATATATATTATATATATAATATATATATATAAAGAATATATATATATAAGATAAAAAAAAATATATACATGTATATATACACACACTCAGGCACACTATAATGTGCGTTTCCTTATGTCCTTTTAAAAGAAGGCAACCATGCTTCCCCCCTTATGAAATGGAAAAAAAAGCACATTAATAGAAGAAGTCCTTTCCTCATTGAGCTATCTCCCTTCTGGAGCCTTGGACTTCCGGCTAGAACTGTAGATTAGCAATTAATAATATATATATATAATATATATATATATATATATATATATATATATATATATATATATATATATATAATATATATTATATATATTATAATATATATACATATATATATATATATATATATATATATATATATATATATATATATATATATATATTTACATATATATATACATATATATATATATATATATATATATATATATATATATATACATATAATATATATATATATATATATATATATATATATATATATACATTTCATTCTCCAGCTAAGTATCCCTATCACGCGCTGTGTCTTTCCTTCACATACAAACGAGTCTCTCGTTACTTCTCGTGATTTCTCAAAGAATACATCCATCACATAAGTCATCCCATGCAAGACGCGTCTCCTTTATTGCCTTGAGTGTCTCGAACTTAACAACATTAATCAGATTTATCATAACTCGTGTCTCCAGTTACCATACCCTACAATTTTTTTTTTTTTTTTTCAAACGGGAAATGACTGCATCTTTGCACCCACATAAAATTGAAATGTTTGGATCTAGCTATATCAAGCTATTATAGATCTCGCAATCTTTTTTTTTTGGGGGGGGATGCATTTTTTTCACCCACACAATATTTGAAACGTCTGGCTTCAGCTATATCAAGTCATTAGATCTCACATTTTCAGCAAAGCTGTACAAGTCAGGGTCACCCATACTATGAGCGATCAGAGGAAAATCTCCCACCATCACCAATCCGCACAAGCGAGCTTGGTGATGTAAACTGGCCAAACCCCAGACATTCCGATGCCTTTGTTCCAAAGTGGACTAGAAACTGTTGCATTGGTTATTATTGTTATATAATCTCACTATTATCGTATGAGCTCACATATCTTATCCAAAACAGATTAGTTTCTAATTCATCGAGGCATTGTGTTAATATACACTTTTGATTAATAATTTTTCCCTGAATTTAAGGAATCGGTAAAATTTTATTACTGAAAATTGCTCCACAAACTCTTACTAATAAACTCCGCTGTCTCGTGTATTGGCCTTATCGTCGACAGCTGAACTTTAAAAACAGCATCACCAGGGGAAATCTGATATGGTAAACAGTCTGTTCTTCCAATGAATGGAAGTTTTATCAATCCACTGCCTTAAATCCTTCTCGTTTCCATATGCCTCATCACGTGAGAATAAAAAACTCTTAAAAATACAATTATAAAAGTGCATTTTGATAAAAATACAATTCTCGTTAACATTGATATTTAAAAGACCTTATTCACAGTATTTGAAAAATGTTAATCTTTTCAAGTTCCAAGACCCCTTTTCAAGTGCTATTACCCTCTTTTCAAATTCTAAAACCCATTTTTCAAGTTCTAAAATCCCCTTTTCAAGTTCTAAAAGCCCCATTTCTAGTTTTAATAACCCTTTTCAAGCTCTAACACTCCCACCAGTT
>NC_090740.1:126886667-126889167 GCF_036898095.1 Palaemon carinicauda | reverse complement strand
TATGAGAAAGTGATTGTACCAACTGTGATGTATGGATCGGAGTTGTGGGGAATGAAAGTGATGGAGAGACAGAAATTGAATGTGTTTGAGATGAAGTGTCTGAGGAGTATGGCTGGTGTATCTCAAGTAGATAGGGTTAGGAACGAAGTGGTGAGGGTGAGAACGGGTGTAAGAAATGAGTTAGCGGCTAGAGTGGATATGAATGTGTTGAGGTGGTTTGGCCATGTTGAGAGAATGGAAAGTGGCTGTCTGCTAAAGAAGGTGATGAATGCAAGAGTTGATGGGAGAAGTACAAGAGGAAGGCCAAGGTTTGGGTGGATGGATGGTGTGAAGAAAGCTCTGGGTGATAGGAGGATAGATGTGAGAGAGGCAAGAAAGCGTGCTAGAAATAGGAATGAATGGCGAGCGATTGTGACGCAGTTCCGGTAGGCCCTGCTGCTTCCTCCGGTGCCTTAGATGACCGCGGAGGTAGCAGCAGTAGGGGACTCAGCAGTATGAAGCTTCATCTGTGGTGGAAAATGTGGGAGGTTGGGCTGTGGCACCCTAGCAGTACCAGCTGAACTCGGCTGAGTCCCTGGTTAGGCTGGAGGAACGTAGAGAGTAGAGGTCCCCTTTTTTGTTTTGTTTCTTGTTGATGTCGGCTACCCCCCAAAATTGGGGGAAGTGCCGTGGTATATGGATGGATATATATATATATATACATATACTGTATTTATATATACTGTATATAATATATATATATATATATATATATATATATATATATATATATATATATATATATATATATATATATATATCTGTGTGTGTATGTTATATTTGTTACTGAAGGATACTGTTTTGTTCCTACTTTCTTCGTTTCGTTACCAAAGGTGTGAAGGAGCATCCTCCCTTCAAGCAGCAGCATTATCTCACTTCGTTTACATCCGAGACTCCTAGAAGACCTACTTATCTGTTAGGTCATTATTATTAACATTAAGGGTAATATATATATATATATATATATATATATATATATATATATATATATATATATATATATATATACATATATATATACATATATATAATAAGGGTAAGTATTTATTATTTGTCATTGCAAGTTTACATACTAGGTTACAGTATTATGGAAGGTATCAGTGTTTGTTTCAAATTGTAGTATTGGTTTTATTTGAGCAAACTGAATCAAGTGTTTCATGGTATATATATATATATATATATATATATATATATATATATATATATATATATATATATATATATATATATATATATATATATATATATACATTATATATATATATATATACACATACACATAAAAGGTCTCTTTAAATGAATAGAACAAAAACTAAATAAGTCATATATATCCACATAAATATATACTATATATATATATATATATATATATATATATATATATATATATATACATACATATATATATATACATATATATATATATATATATATATATATACACATATATATATATATATATATATATATATATATATATATATATATATATATATATATATATATATATATATATATATATATGTATACATATTTAAAATATACATACTGCTCATACTTCAATCTATATGCATTTATATAAATAAACGTATATATACGTATAAATAATATAGGCGTAGGATGAGGGTGATGATATGTATATACAAATTTAATTTTTCTATTATTTTCATGTGTCAAATATTGGAAAATACCTCGATGTCCTGTAACTTCTGAAATTTTACGATCCAATATATTAAAACTCCATAATAGAGGAAAAAAAAAAAAAAAAAAAAAAAAAAAAAAAAAAAAAAAAACTTTTATTTTCGAGTCACGACATAATAAAAGAACCAAACTCACGCGCCGTCCCCAGCCGATGACAGCTGGCCTTTATAAGCAGCATCCAGAGGCAGGAAATACACAAATATTTACCCTTAAACAGCTGACAGGAAAGGGCATAAATGGACAATCCTCTAGGATAAAAACTAGCTTCCTATTTTGATATAATTCATATTACTGTAACTAACCTTATTTATAATGAGTAATTAATCTATATTGTATTAACAAAACTGTACTAAATTGGTTAAACGATTTGTAATCTATAATATTGTATTTAATCTTATGAGTAAATCTATATTGTTTTAAGAAAACTGTAATTATCTTGGTTAAACGATTTGTAATCTATAATATTATATTTAACCTTTTGAGTAAATCTATAATGCATTAATAAAACTGTATTAACTTGGTTAAAAGATTTCTAAAGAGTATCATACCTATAAGTGTAAATAAAAACCATGACAGCACTAAAATAAAAAAACGAGCGTTTTATACATTGATAAAACTGTATTAACTATGTTAAACGTTTTATAAAGAGTATCATACCCTTAAGTGTAAATAAAAACCATGACTAAACACTAATAAAAAATAGCGTTTTAAAAAATACATTCAAGATCCAAACTGCATAATAAATTTGGCAAACCATAAA
>NC_090740.1:126876667-126881667 GCF_036898095.1 Palaemon carinicauda | reverse complement strand
TATCCTGCTGAGGCCGTCGGCTAGCACGTTCCTTTTCCCGGGGATGAACCTTGCTAGCAGTGTTACCTGGTGTTCGTCCGCCCAGTGCAAGATGTTTACGGTGAGGTCGCACAGTTCCTTCGACTTCATGCCCCCTTGTTTCTTGATGTAGGCTACCACCGTGGCGTTGTCGCACATTAGGGCCACGGTGTTTCCCTTCAACCGACTTGCAAAGTGCAGACATGCCTTTTGTACTGCTTTTAGCTCTAGGACGTTGATGTGGAGATGCTTTTCGGTCTGTGACCAGGTCCCGCTTGCTGTTTCCTCCCGCAGGTGGGCTCCCCACCCTAGGCTGGAGGCGTCCGTGAACAGGAGAAACTCGGGGGGACAGGACCCGAGGGGCATCCCCTTGAGGGAGTTCGACTGGCATCGCCAAAATTCAAGGCTGCTTTCGTGTCCGGGAGGACTGGGATCGATGTTTTCTGAGAGCCTGTCTGGGACCATAGAGCCTTGAGGTTCCATTGTTCGGGTCTGAGCCGTATCTTCCCTTGGGGGACTAGCTTCTCTAATGAGACCAGATGGCCTATCAGCCTCTGCCAGTCTTTCGCTTTCCTGGAAAGCCCCGACAGGAACGGCTGAATGATCTTGACGAGGTTCTGTATCCTGCCTTCCGAGGGGAAGGCCTTCCCCTGCACGGTGTCCAACGTCATCCCCAAGTACCCCCATTTTGTTGGATGGCGTTAGGTTCGATTTCTCCAGGTTGATAATGATTCCCAGACTCCTGCAAAAACGGAGGAGGTCCTTTCCTTGCTCTTCCAAGAGGGCCTTTGAACGGGAAAGGAGCAACCAGTCGTCCAGGTACCTGATGAGGCGGATACCTCGTTCGTGAGCCCATACTGAGACTGTCGCGAAGACCCTCGTGAACACCTGAGGGGCCGTCGACAGTCCGAAGCAGAGGGTCCGGAACTGCAGGATCTGGGAGCCCCATTTTACCCGGAGGAACTTCCGACTCGACGGGTGGACCGGAATTTGGAAGTACGCGTCCTTGAGGTCGACTGTCATCATAAAATCTTTCTCCCTCAAGGACATCAGGACGGATTTTGGGGTGTCCATCTTGAAGTCCGTCTTCTTGACGAACCTGTTGAGGGCCGACAGGTCTATCACCGGTCTCCACCCCCCCCCCCCCCCCCCCGTTGCTTTCTCCACCAGGAACAGGCGGCTGTAGAAGCCTGGCCCTGGGAGAAGGACTTCTTCCATGGCTCCCTTTTCCAACATGGGGGAAACTTCTTTTTGCAGGGTAGCCCTTTTCAACGGGTCCCTGGGAGCTAACCATTCTGTTTGGGTGGCTGGAATAAGAGGGGGTGAGTCCGCTATGAAGGGGATCCTGTAGCCTTCTTTCAGGACGGACACCGTCCAAGCATCCGCCCCATACGTTTTCCATGCTTGCCAATAGGGTCTGAGGCATCCCCCAACCCGAGGCTTGGGCGGGAGTAGGGGGCCTCTCCCTCTACCTTCTCCTAGAGGGGCGGCCTGATCTGCCCCTCTTCGAGGCGGAGTAACCCGACCTGAAGGAGCTGGCAGAAGCTGTAGCTCCCCTGCGGGAGGGCTGAGGAGTTGATGTCCAGGAAGAGGCGGGGGCGTCCCTCCTCGAAGAGCTGGGGATAGCCTGAGGGGTCATGGCACTATCCGAGACTGACCTCCTATAAGGAGGCCTCCTGGAGGATGTTTGCTTAGGGACGTTGGTTTCTCTCCTCTTGGACACTTTCTCCATCAGCACTTCTAATTCCTTCAACGGAAACAGGGACTCGCCTCCTAGGGGTAGGGTGCGAATCACTCGCGCCTGTCTGTCCGGGATTTTCCTTGACACTTTGGAAAGCACTGTGTCCCGCTTCCGGAGGACCCAGTTGGCCGTCAAGGAGAGTGCCTGATACGCCATAAATTTGAGAGCTTTCCCCCCGGAGGTGAGAAGGTCTGATAGGAGACCTTGTTGTTCCGGGTCGTCGGGGTCTGTGGAGGCCTGTACATTAACTAACGTGGAGGCCCACCAGTCCAGCCATGAAGAGACGTTAATCATGTCCCTCGACATCTCCTCCATCATGCCTGCTTCAGAGGCCGAGAAGGACACAGGGGCTGAGCTGGCCCTTTCGTCCGAGCCGCCTTGTCCTAGGATATCCACGGCTGAGTCCACTCTACAGGGGCCTGGGCGTCGCCCTTCCGGGATATAAACTTTGGCCTGTAGTTTAAAACCCTGGAGGAGTTTGTTGGCACTCTGAAACCTGGGGGCCTCCGCAGTGCTGGCCACCAAGTTGTCGATGTACTCCTGCCCGAGTACTAGGTCTGGGGCGAGAGGCAGGGCCAGAGAGGACTTCGGAAGGACGTCCCGGTGCGTGTATCTCAAGAGGCTCGACCTCCAGGTATTCACCTTCGTCGCCGCGGGTTCCGGAATCCCATGGGTCCTTCTGACGAGGCCTACCACTCTTCTGTAGGCGGAGTCCTCCGACAGGGAAACCTCGCCTCCGTCGACCGAGGCATCGGCTTGGCTGAGGGGAGCCATGCTTGGGTGGTAAACTGGCCGCTCCCTACTAGGTCCCAGGGAGGCCGTCCCGCAACCGTAGGGCACACCGTACACGGTTGGGTCTCGCCGTGTGGCGGGTGCCACCGACCCCGGGAGGCCTTTCGACTGGCCCAAGGCTCTGGACGCGGAGGACGCGGTCCCGGTGGGAAGACCCGACCCCGGCAACCGGTCCTTCCTGCTCGACGTTCGACCCAGCTGAGCTGGTTCGGTCGGGCTGTCTTCTCAGAAGCGCGCTTCCTCCCGCCGGGAGGGGTGAACCGAAGGCCTCGAGGACTTGTGCCTGAGAGTGAGGTCCTTCTTGCGTGGCCGGTCGAGCGGTTCCATGTTGTATGTAGGCAGTGACAACTTGGAGGCTCGATCACTGGACCGAGAGTCTGGAGAGCGGTGCTTCCTGGACTCTCCTGGGGGGACGTAGAACCATTCGCCGCCGCCGGGAGAGACCTCCCTCTTGTACTTACGGGAGTGAGAGCGTGGGCGCTTCCTACTGTGCCGCGACCTCGACCTGGAGCGGGAACGATCACTATCGGTCCGCTCTCTCTTACGGTGCCGTTTCTCCCTGCGTTCTCCCCCGGAGGATGAGTCTGCTTCCGAAGAGTCCGAGGGTGCCACGTTCCTCACGTAACGACTGCTAGAGTGATGCGCAGGGGAGGCCCTTCGCCGTCGACCGTCCGAGACAGGGTGCTGGAGAAAGTCCTCGGGAACTGCTGTGGATACCGAGGGTACCGAGTCCACTCTGTCCCTGCTAGAAGGCCATGGACCCAGGGATACGTCCATCCTTAGCGGTGACCTCCCTGGAGTCTTCGGTAACTTCCACCCGAAGGCGTCGCTACTCGGGCGACGAATTCTCGCGTGGTTCTCTTCTGGCGGGGGGGAACCCGACGCACCCGGCCCACGAGGGCGGGGGGGAGTCTGAGATCGCCACACTGCCCCATACCGGGTCTTCTGAGGAAGCGTGATCCCCTGCCACATGGCCCGATTCGCCCGAAACACTCGCGGCCCTTCCGTTTACTCCCGAGGGGCCAGCCCTTGGTTCCTCCCTCACACTGGGTTCACCTGGGAGGACACTATGGCTACAATCACACTGGGGGCTTGTTGGCCACTCCTCTGCGAAGGAGAGACGGAGAGGCCGAGGCTTCGTCGGACTGATCACTGACCGACTGTAAGGAGGACACGCCACTCACTTTCTTGGGGGAACGCTTAGACGACTTCTTTTTCTTTGTACTATACCGTACCCACTGAATGCCGTCCCAACTCACGCACTCGGGACATGTGTCCGAGGAGGAACAAACTTTACCCCTGCACGTAGAACAAACGGGAATGCGGGTCCACTTCTGGTTACAGAGGAAAAACCCCACACGACTTTCCTGCTCTAGGACCAGGACAACGACGCACGTTCTCCATCGTTCGCACACGAAGGTCAACACTACCGAGTTACAGAAACCCTGGATAACTCAAGGGGAACGGACTGAGAACACTTTTGCGAAAACGCACTATCGCAGAAAAAACACAAGTCCGTACACTGGGAACACGTGGGATCACAACGCGCCAAAGGATCGAGAGTTTAAGCGAGAGAGTGAGATGTTTCGCATCTCACGACCAAGGACTTAATGAGATCCTATTCCTGACCCGGGAAAAGAAGTGACCTGCCCTAATCCGGGCCGCAGGAATTATCCTGGCGGCGGGGGTAGGAACTATCGGGGAGCGAGATAGGGGGGGGGGGGGTAGCGCGGGAAATCTTGGTCGAGATTGAGAGAGGTCAAGGACCCTCCGAAGAAGTAATTCGAGGTAAAGTATTCGTGTCGGAACCAATATATATATATATATATATAGTATATATATATTATATATATATATATATATATATATATATATATATATATATACTATATTTGTATATATATGTATATATATATATGTATATATGTATATATATATATGTATATATGTATATATATATATATATGTATATTATGTATATATGTATATATATATATATATATATATATATATATATATATATATATATATATATATGTATATATTAAATAGTGTTTATAAAACAACCTACAACATTTAATAAATAACATAACATACAATTTACCTAAAGATATAAAAGCTTCTTCCATGTCCAACCAAATATACGTTACACTCGTTAACTATCACAAAAAAAAAAAAATAAATATCCAATAAATACCAGTGTACATACATAACATTTCTTCATCCCTCAAGAATTAAGCACCAGGACGCACTGAAAATATTCCTCGCGAGAATGCGTGTCAAAGCCACTTAACGTATGAAGGAAATAAGAACACGAGCAGAAAATAACCAGTCTCCGAAATTACCTCGTATCGTAAGTGCTCATTACCATAGTCGGAATGGCTGGCTTCCTGTAGTGACCAATTGCCGGCAATTCACGCTATTGCCAATCAGCTGATTCCTTTGCTTT
>NC_090740.1:126863250-126868250 GCF_036898095.1 Palaemon carinicauda | reverse complement strand
GACAGCACTGCTTCTTACGTGAGGAATTATGCTGGTAACCATGAAACTAACGAATGTGTATAGGATTTATATCAACTGTTCAACAGATAAACCAAGATACTGAATACTGGCTGCAAAACTTTTGACTTTGAAATAAAATAGTGACGAATAACGATCATGTTTTATATAATGTCAAGCTATAGTCAATTCTTTTTAGCGAGGCAGATTGGCACTGGCTCGCAGGGGTGCCCTTTTAGCTCGGAAGAGTTTTCTGCTCGCTGATTGGTTGGACAAGATCATTCTAACCAATAATATAGCAGGGAAATTTTCCGAGCTAAAAGGGCACGCTGCGAGTAGGTGCAAATGCGCCCCATTGAAAAAAATGAGTATAGAAACTGACCGTTGAATTAGTTCAGGCCATTTTTAATATGTAACCTCAGAATTAAAAGGTACACATTCAATACTTGTACATTTAAAGTACACCATTACCTTCCTTTCTTCACTGCATGGGAAAAGCAGTATTTATGATTATTGATATCCACGACATTGGATACTGGTTCCACATGCGGTTTCGATTATTGATATAATGTTAACACATGATGGCTTACCGTCATGGAATTTTACTTGACATTCCGACATTAGTTTACGAGTTTTTGATTCAAAACATCATATAGATGAATACTACGTATTGCATTACATACACATACGGAAAAAAAATGAACAAACATACCTACAAAAGTAAGATAAATACGTGAACGAAAACCATGAAAAAATACGAAAATTACGAAATATAAAGAAAACGAATACGAGGCTGAAGAAAAGCAAGCGGAATGTTGGGATAATGAAGATAAAATTACCCCCCAAAAATATGCAAATACATCTTCCCTCCTGGTCAGGTGTGTTGTTTCCATCGCGGGGAGCTACGAAATACGCCCTTTCCCCCAGACAAACCGGCTAACGGATGAGGCTATTCTTTCAATGTTCGACGAGATTGGGCGGCGTGGGCTGGCTCTTCCAGGGGATGGGCGGCTTGCACCGTTCCCAGGGATAATGTTGAAACTACGGCATGCGCTTGCTAGTTAACACTGCAGGCCTTTCAATAACAGTGTAGCTTAAGGTGAAGGTAATTTATTCCCCTACCCTTCGTAGGGCGAGGAGCATTGGTTATCTCCTAATTCACGCCTTTGCTCCATCCTTTCTCAGTTTCTTTAAGGATTCCCAAAGGTCAGAGGTTCACACATTATTATTATTATTATTACTTGCTAAGCTACAACCCTAGTTGGAAAAGCTGGATGCTATAAGCCCAAGGGGTTCCAACAAGGAAACAAGCCCGGTGAGAAGAGGACACAAGGAAAAATAAAATAACTTAAGAACAGTAACAACATTAAAATAAATATTTCCTAAATAAACTAAAAATTTTACCAAAACAACAGGAAGAGAAATAAGATAAATAGCGTCCCCGAGTGTACCCTCCAGCAAGAGAACTTAACCCAAGACATTGGAAGACCATGGTACAGAGGCTGTCATTACCCAAGACTAGAGAACAATGGTTTGAATTTGGATCATCCTCCTAGAAGAGCTGCAAACCATGTTTGCATGCTGTGAATCTACACAAAATGTTTAGAACAATGATTATAAACATTAATTGGGAGTACTGTTAATTTGAAAACCCTCCAGAGAACATATTGGATATCACGAGCCCCTTTCTTAGGATCATGAACCCTAAAGGTTCTGAGTCACGAGTGTACATGTGCAGGTATTATTAATATTATTCATTACCTAGGAACTTACATATTAGTGACCTTCACACGCGTTGCATACATAAAAAGGAGGGAGAGATGTTATGATTGATATAGAGGTAATCATGGAGATTAAATGCACATTAAATATATTTGTTTGCTGGTATAAAAAAGTACACACACACGCGCGGGCGCACGCGACCACACACATTTCATTTATAAATATGTATATATAATATATATACATATATACACATACATATATACACAGACACACACACACACACACATATATATATATATATATATATATATATATATATATATATATATATATATATATATATATATACATACAAATATAAATATATATATGCATATATAATTATATGTATTCATATAAATATATAAAAATATATATATAAATATATAAATATATATAAATATATATATATATATATATATATATATATATATATATATATATATAAATATAAATATATATATATATATATATATATAAATATATATGTAAATATATATATAAATATATAAATATATATATATATATATATATATATATAAATATATGTATATAAATATATTACATAAAAATATATTTATATATATATTACATGTAAACATATTTATATATATACTATATATAAATATATATATATATATATATATATATATATATATATATATATAAATATATATATATATATATATATATATATATATATATATATATATATATATAAATATATACATATAAATATATATGTATATAAATATATTACATACAATCATATTTATATATATATATATATATATATATATATATATATATATATATATATATATATATATTATATATATAAATATATATATAAATATATATATACATATAAATATATGTATACATACATATAAATATACATATAAATATATATATATATATATACATATAAATATACATATATATATATATATATATATATATATATATATATATATATATATATATATATATATAAATATAAATATATATATATATATATATATATATATATATATATATATATATATATATATATATATATAAATATACATATATATATAAATATACATATATATAAATATATATATATATATAAACATAATATATATACATATATATATACATATATAAACTATATTATGCCCGATTCTTATAGGCTACACGGATAAAGACTATATCGACGCTCACCACACGCAATATACTATGATGGGAACAGATTTTCATTCTGATCAAAGGTTCCCTTTAGACAACTTCCAACAATAAAATACAAAATAGTGAAAAATGCTATTTTGATGGTACCCACATTCAACAAATGAACGTAAATGCTATATTGAGAGGACCCCTCCTTTTTTTTTTATTTGTTTGATGTCGGCTACCTCCCAAAATTGGGGAAATTCCTTGAAATGCGTGTATTATACAGTGTATGTATATATACAGTATATATATATATATATATATATATATATATATATATATATATATATATATATATATATATATAAATACTGTATATATATATATATATATATATATATATATATATATATATATATATATATATATATAAATACTGTATATATATATATATATATATATATATATATATATATATAAATACTGTATATATATATATATATATATATATATATATATATATATATATATATATATATATATATATATATATAAATACTGTATATATATATATATATATATATATATATATATATAAATACTGTATATATATATATATATATATATATATATATATATATATATATATATATATATATATAAAATTTAGTTCCATTGATCCTGAAAATGATATCATATGTTAATTATCTGAGATCCTACACATTCTAGTATGTAGAATTCAAACAGATCAAAATTACTCTCTTATATACTCATTTCACTGTTTAACAAGCTGAGCTATTGATATTATTAACCACTTCAAAATTGCTTGTTTATGAAATTAGTGGTTGTTTATAAACATTTGGTATACATTATGATCGTATTTATATAGTAGTCTATCATTTATTTATTCTAGATCAGGAAACTACAGACCGATACAGATTACAATTTGAGAATAAACTAAGTCTCCAATTCCTGTTTCTTCACAAGTCATTACTAGGCTAAAAAGATCTACATTACAGCAAAAAATGTATGCGCTTGCTACAGACTTTATAAAACTTAATCTACAACATAGTATGGTAGCTACCATGCACGCACGCGCGCGCACACACACACACACACACACACACACACACAAAAGACTGTGGACACCTTAATCATGATAATTGATGCTTTCTTATTGTATGATACAATATCTTGCTAGAATCAAAACCAAAACCAAAAAATAAGGTTTTTTCCCCTTTATAATTTCAAAGAACTAAATTTCGCAAATCGTAGCCTTGTACTCATATCACTGAGGAGAAAATATGTCTGTAATCAGATTATTGCGGCCAGTAAAGTAAACAATTTGAGTACTGAACTTTAATCTCTCAATTCTTACTACAAAAAATGTGTATGTTCATCTCTGCTACAATAAGGCTTCAAAGGAACGACATACGACGATCTACAATTCTGATATAATGCTTCTATCTCACACCCCGTCGTTTACACTGCCCCCCCCCCCAAAAAAAAAAAAAAAAATAAACAAATAAATAAATAAAATAAGCTTCGGGATATATTTATTACAATCTGCATAGCAACCACACGAACTTTTATTTTCATTTTGCATCAAAGCCAACAGTGTACTTAAAGCAAGGAAACTCGTCAACTAATAGTACGTTTGTTTCTACTTTCACTTTAGAACACACGCAACAAACCCTTAAGCTTCATTACAATCTGTATAGCAACCAGAAGAATTTTTTTTAGTGTTCATTTTGTACCAAAGCAAACAGTTTACGTAAACTAAAGCAACTCGACTACTGTTAGTACGTTTGTTTCTACTTTAACTTTAAAAAACATACACAGACACACAAAAACACACAAATAAACCTTAACCTTCAGGACTTGTATTTATTACAATCTGCATAGCAACCACATCAATGCTTTTGTGTTCATTTTGCATCAAAGCAAACTGTACGTAAAACAAGGCAACTCTACAACTGTTAGTAAGTTTGTTTCTACTTTTAACTTCTGGCTTGAACGCATCTACGAAAAAAAAAAAATTAAGGATTTATAATAATATTCATGATCTGTAAAGGATAAAGGAT
>NC_090740.1:126850750-126853250 GCF_036898095.1 Palaemon carinicauda | reverse complement strand
CTTTGGTTCTTTCCCCCTAAGGATACGGAAAATCTCAATGGCTACAGTCAATAGCTAATCAGAATTAACTTAAACAACCAACTAACGACTCAATAATTAAGAATACAGAATCCTTTGAAACTCCTGTCTCAAAGCGTGTAGGCTTCATAAATTAAGGTTGTGGTGGCCGAAGTGGTAACGTCCCTAACTAGTGAACGCCACACTGGGGTTTGAGCCTCACTCAAAATAGTTAGTTTCTTTGGTCGCTCCAACCTCACCATCCTTGTGAGCTAAGGATGGGGAGTTTGAGGAAGCCTCTAGGTCTATCTGTTGAGTCATCAACAGCCATTACCTGGCCCTCTTTGGTCCTAGTTTGGGTGGAGAGAGGGGCTTGGGTGCTGATCTTATTTTTATATGGTCAGTCTCTAGGGCAAAGTCACTGTTCCTTGCCTCTGCCATTCATGAGCGGCCTTTAAACTTTTAAACCATATCTTAAATGTACGCACACGAAATTGCACACAACATATATTAAATAAACTAAGCTTTAGCAATAGAAATTTGAAATATCTTTATATTCGCAACCATTCCAAAACCTGTATTGACATTTTTTGGGAAATTATTAAAACCTCATGTAACTATTCTTAGTCAGAACGCTAGAGTCAAAAAGTAGTCTCCATACGCATTTTTAGTTTGGTACAAAAATATTATGACACATTGAACCACAATAAAGGAAAATTTCCTCTAGATTGGCAACTATAAAACTAAGTTTTAAACAAAACGGCCTCTTCCTCTAGACTTAACTGCCACCGAACTCCTACATCAAAAGCCAGCCCTCCCTACAAAGATATAAATCTTTAATGCCCAGCTATTTCAACTTCCAAACAACTGCTATAAAGGGGAGGTAGCCTCACGTGATGGATTTCTAACGTTATCTGGTACGAATGATAACGTTTCACAGATGCTGATAATAGCAAATTAGGCCCCCTAGGGCAGCTAATAGGGACTACGGGTCTACCCCAAAAAGGCAAAGCAAATTAGGCCCCCTAGGACAGCTAATAGGGACTACGGGTCTACCCCAAAAAGGCAAAGCAAATTAGGCCCCCTAGGACAGCTAATAAGGACTATGGGTCTACCCCAAAGAGGCAAAGCAAATTAGGCCCCCTAGGACAGCTAATAGGGACTACGGGTCTACTCCAAAAAAGCCAAGGCAATATCCTTCAAAATGAAGGCAACCGTGCTTACCACATGCAAATGGGGAAAGGCACGTTAAAGGAAGAAGACACGACACCAAAAGGACTGAAAATAATAAGAACTTCAAGATGTCGAAGACTTTCTTGTTTTAGATAATGGGGATTTGATAGGTAACTCTGAATACGCTGTGATACTCTAAAATACCTAAGAATGTATAAGAAAAAATAATTTTGCAAGTCCTGTACAGTATGGCATAGGGTTTCCATATCTGACTGGACCATGAAAACAGCCCTTAAAGGAAGTAAAGTAAAAAATTTATACATATAAACCTTATAATTAATAAAGCAAATTATGCCCAGATTCATGAGTTTTGCATTATCTTAATTTGGTCACTACCATTAATTACACGGAAAGCTGTTTAAATATCTTTGCCATTTAAATTAACGTCACTTACACATATTATAATCCTCATGAAAATACAAACAAATCGGATGAACTAAGATTTAAATCTTGGCTACCACAGACTATCTAGTCACACAATGTCTCCACATACATCGTTCAAATTCAAAGACTATATCGGAAGTGTTTTTGAGATGAACAATCTATTAGTAATCTTTGATCTTCCATGTGGATTAACTGTTTATCGCGCTCAGGATCTTGTAATAACTCAAATATCTATAAAATATTCATGTAATATAATTTTCTTAATCACTAATACTGACAGTCATAACTCCATCGTTATGGCGTTCATTAAACAGACTATAATTATATACCACAGACTCCCTCTTCTCAAAAGCCACTTCAAGGTCCGTGATTCATTTCCACTAACGTCCGATTATAACTCTTAAATACAACCTTTCCTCTCATAACCCAAACTTTACCTATAACTTTCAATTTCCCTTCAGCTTTTCTCATCACCCAAGCCATAAACTAACGTCCATAGTGATAAAAGCCTTCTAAAATTCATTTATGCTGATTTACCAAAACCTTTGTGACGTCAGTTTCTCATTTTGGTGACATATGGAACTAAACTCAATTTTTTTTTTAATGAGGCGCATTTGCACCGACTCGCAGTAGTGCCCTTTTAGTCGGAAAAGTTTCCTGATATCTGATTGGTTAAAATTAATTTTCTCTAACCAATCAGCGAGAAGGAAATTTTTCCGAGCTAAAAGGGCCCCCTAGCGAGTCGGTGCAAATCTGCCTCACTAAAAAGAATTGACTATAATTTATATACTATTGCTGCACTCAAGAGTCACCAGATTCCATATTGCGCTTTACATCATATTCTACACAACCGTCAAATGATACAAACAATAAACAATTCGTCTTC
>NC_090740.1:126838250-126845750 GCF_036898095.1 Palaemon carinicauda | reverse complement strand
ATTTTGGTTTTCTTTCAGAGTCACACTCAACAATTCTCTCAACTTTCATCAGAGCATTTTCTACAGAACCCAAATCTTGTTCCCTTTTTAAAAGCCTCATGGTGAGTCGGTGATAAAAGCTTGCAAATTTGGATTGGTCGAGAAAACGATCAAAACCATCTTTTTACCTTTTCTAACATTTATGCTTGAGACAAATGACAATTTGAAGGCAATTTGGGATTTCCCCAGTATTCCATATTTCTCTGACAGGAAGCATTCAACTTTAATATCGATGACGAAAGACAAATTGGAGACAAACAATGAGTTGGGGGAGCTTTGAAGACTTTGAAGACTTTTTGGAGACTGTTAGAGATTTCCAAAAGGCCCTCATGTTTTTTTAAAAATAAGCTAGATACAGGAATTCTATATTGTTAGGTCGGCGGGGCTCCCCCCCCTCTCCCCGCTGGCCGGGCGGGGCTCCCCCCCCCTTCCCGCTGGCCGGGCGGGGCTCCCCCCCCCCCCCTTCCCGCTGGCCGGGCGAGGCTTCCCCCCCCTTCCCGCTGGCCGGGCGGGACTCCCCCCCCCCCCCTTCCCGCTGGCCGGGCGGGACTCCTCCCCCCTTCCCGCTGGCCGGGCGGGACTCCTCCCCCCCTTCCCGCTGGCCGGGCGGGACTCCCCCCCCCTTCCCGCTGGTCGGGCGGGGTTCCCCCCCTTCCCGCTGGCCGGACGGGGCTCCCCCCCCCTCCCCGCTGGCCGGGCGGGGCTCCCACCCCTCCCAGCTGGCCGGGCGGGGCTCCCACCCCCCTTCCCGCTGGCCGGGCGGGGCTCCCCCCCTCCCCGCTGGCCAGGCGGGGCTCCCCCCCCCTTCCCGCTGGCCGGGCGGGGTTCCCCGTTAAAAAATCTAAAAAATAGTGTAATTATATATATATATATATATATATATATATATATATATATATATGTGTATATATATATATATATATATATATATATATATATACATATATATATATATATATATATATATATATATATATATATATATATGTATATCATATATATATATATATATATATATATATATATATACATATATATACACACAGATATATATGCATATCAATATATCTACATAGTTGTTGTAAAGTTTGGAGTATTGGCAGTAGCCGACTAGAGACAGATCCCGATATAGCAGGGATAAATTGACTCTCAAAGGGCATATGACAAGCAGTAATCTAATAAAAATCAGAATCTTGACTTGATGCTGGAGTTTTCAGCAGAGTTTGAGGGCTCTATGAGGGTTGGTTCTTCAGGTCGTTTTCTCCTGTAGTATGGTGGAAACTCTTAAACTGGACTTTTGTATCTTCTCAGGAATTGTTTCAGTCATACGAGACTAATTTCAGGCCATCATATTTACGGAATCCAAATGCTTCCCTGCAGATTCCAACTGTGCTTTGAACTGATCCAGTTCCATAAACATCAGACACCAGCTGATCAAAGTTGTCTCGGTCGCCATGAAACGCTGTTCCTTCAGGTTGATACATAACCACATCACTATTACTGATTACTGAAACTCTTCCAACCATGTATATGGCACGACTGTTTCCAATTCAAGAGAAAAAGCATAGGACTCGTAATTACCTAGTTTTTTTAGGCAAGTAGTTGATTGTTTAGATTTGAAGAGATGGCGGAGTGTCATACATAGTAGGATATGCGTTTTCATCTTCCACTGTCCGCCTGTTGCTGCTTTACACATATCTTGACTAACTGATAGTACTAATATTCATTCTCGAACTGATGGATTCCTCTTACCACACATTATTGCAAATACAGATAGTAGAACATAAGTAGGAATTTCATGATTGAGGGTACACTCGAGAACAGGATTCTATCTTATTTCTCTTCCCCTTGTTTTGTTAAAGTTTTTAGGTTATATAGAAGATATTTATTTTAATGTTATTACTCTTTTTAAAATATTCTATTTTCCTTATTTCCTTTCCTCACTGGGCTATTTTCCCTGTTGGAGCCTCTGTGATTATAGCATACTGCTTTTCCAACTAGGGTTGTAGCTTAGCTAATAATAATAATAATAATAATAATAATAATAATAATAATAATAATAAGGAACGTCACTAGATTTGGTGGGCCATAGAAGTGTCTTGGTTTCTTAGAAGGCAATGAGTAATTTAGTGTAAAGCTCAAGACTTAATTTCTTTGATCCAGTCATCATCTCACAAATTACAAGCAGAAAGAACAATTGTTTTCAGTGATTCCCAAGATATACAAAATATCAGAGTGTCTTTATATGGGGATGATCAGAAGTCGATGCTGTCTTTCAGGTCAAAAGTGTTCAATCTTCAACCTGAGATTGACTAGTTATTTCAAAAGCTTGTTCATTATTGCTATTGTTTCATAGATTCTCATTATACACTTTTCTAAATGACAAAGTTTTAGAACCCGAACTTTGTGAATAACTTTTTTTTTTTTTTTTTTTTTTTTTTTTTTTTTTTTTTTTTTAAATTATAAAATCGTGGATGCGAAAATTCTTTCTCTATACATCTTTTCTTGTCTGATGTTTCCTCAGTTTCTGTGATGGTGTAACACTGGTGAGGTATTCGTCTCACTAAAAATTGCTTGGGTCGGCACTCATGGAATTAAGTCTCCCTTGCGAAAAGATCTAGTCCTCTTATTGTACATAGTAAATCTTCATCATTTAGTTAAATTTTCTTTTCTTCATTGTTTTTATACGCATCTGAGTTGAACTTCTGCAAGCTATGTATATTACCAGAGTCCTTTACCTTGTCACCTTTACAAAATATACAGTACTTACTAAATATAACTATTTAGCATCTTTTTTTGGCGACTTATTCACTTACATTCAAGCATTTGTATTTTTGCTTAACAATGTGCGGCGACAATTCAAAAACACTCGTCGGCAACTTTATAAATTAGTAAATAAACAAATGAACAAATAACTAAGAAAAATAATTAATCTTAACTTTGAGCTACATTTGAATAAATACCTTTAAATTTTCTATAAGACATTAAAGGCACTTATCTTTTACAATAAGTATGAACTGTCAGGAGAAAAAATCATCACTTGCTTATTTGGATTTAACGGTTTGAAACGGATAGAAAAGTTTTATTATCGGTTTGGATATAACGTAAACTTTGGCTAGAAAAAGCGTATGTAATAAGGACGTATTTATAATGCAATATGTAATTACAGATTAGTTATTTTTTCCTGAGAGGACTTCGTTTGCAAAGAGAAATATGTTTAAATCAAGATTTTTTTTTTCACTTTGTCTGTGTATATTTTGTATTCCTTTAGAAATACATATCCTATTGAAATGTTTGCTTTATTACATATGTTTCTCGATATTTTTGGAAAGTCTGAATATGATTGACTGCCCATACAAAGGCTTAATGTAGATTTATGTGAGGCAGAGTTGAACATAGCGTGAAACAGGGGGTTTTGGTCCCCTATGTGAGAACGGTCCCGAGATGAGAATGGAAGTAATAATGTGATTTCTGGAAGGGTTACAAGATCTCGGTATGTTTGGATAAATGGATAAATTCCAGGAATTTAGAAGGTAAGAAGAACTAATTACGTTTAATAAATCCAAAGAAATATCTTGCAATTCCAAATTATCAAAGGGCTCAGTGCGAGGGCCAATACTCACCTCGACAGAACTCTCAAAATTTATGTTTTGGTCCAATTATTATTATTATTATTATTATTATTATTATTATTATTATTATTATTATTATTATTATTATTATTATTATTATTATTATTATTATTGCCTCCGCCAAGGTGGTCATGTTATCACCCCTGTCTATTTGTTTGTCATCAACCTAACTCAAAAAGTGACGGGCGAATTTTGATCAACGTACTACAAATTTAATTAAAAACGATGTATTCAAGCCGAATCTCTCTCTCTCTCTCTCTCTCTCTCCTCTCTCTCTCTCTCTCTCTCTCTCTCTCTCTCTCTCTCTAAATGTCATTTAGGTCGGTATGACTCGTGTATGGAGTTTTTTTTTATCATTATTTTACATCGAACCATATCTGAAAGTACTTTTTCTTTCACCGGTGACTTGAACAAGGCTAATGTCGAAATAATCTAATGTAGCTATTATATGTGTGTGTGTGTATTCAATATTTGCAGTGGATATTCGAAACGTCATATGATAAAAAAGAATGAAATATGGCAACTCTATTTGTAAAATTTTAATGCTTTCACTAGAAAAAACATCCCATTGCTGTTTTTGATTTGCTAAGGTTGGAGAGGGTTCCGCCCACTTCATAGTAGTGGTAAGAAGAGCAACACCTTGCTTGTTTTGTCACGAGTACACTAGACATACCTGACGAAATATTTCCCCAGTGTCGGCGTTCTTTTGATTCTAACTGTGACTGTACATACACACATTCTAAATATCTATCTATCTATCTATCTATCTATCTATCTATCTATCTATCTATCTATATATAGTCATCGGGTGGGGGTGGGGGAGAGGGAAGTATTTAGACGTAATTTTTTATAGGCCACGTACACTAGTGTGTGTGTGCGTATATATATATATATATATATATATATATATATATATATATATATATATATATATATATATATATATATATATATATATATTATATTTTACATAAAGATTTCGATCAAATACCACCGTTATCTTAGCGTGCAGGTTTGGATTCCGCCATTAATATTCGAATCTCAAAGGATGGCAAACCTCGAGAGCTGATACACGGCATATCGTCGTCCTGCGCCTTCCACCCACCATTAAATATGAATTCCATTCGATGTATTATCTTCTTCGGCATTTATAATAAGAGTCATTACTTGAACAATCATCTCTCCTCCATAATAATGTATATATATATATATATATATATATATATATATACTATATATATATATATATATATATGTGTGGTGTGTGTGTGAATGTATGTGTGTATACACAGTATATATATATATATATATATATATATATATATATATATATATATATATATATATATATATATATATATATATTTCTTTTATGTCGACCTGAGCGGTATTGCCAAGCGTATGACTACTCTGTCTCTCCCGTCCTTCAGGTAAGAGGGAGAGCGAATAGTCATACCCCGGTTCAGCCGTCATTTCAGACGGGTCACGTATACTATAGTCAATTTTTTTTTAGCGAGGCAGATTTGCACAGACTCGCAGCGGTGCCCTTTTAGCTCCGAAAAGTTTCCTGATCGCTGATTGGTTAGAATTATCTTGGTCCAACCAATCAGCGATCAGGAAACTTTTCCAAGCTAAAAAGGGCACCGCTGCGAGTCAGTGCAAATCTGCCTCGCTAAAAAAAAATTGACTATAGTACTAGTTATTGGAAGATTTCTAAATCCTTTCTTCTCGTCAATTTAACCAAAGCGAAAAGACGACACTTAGATTTCGTTACGACAGCACTTATTAGAAGAAAAAAAAAAACGTTTAATATAAGAATAGTTTTACTTAATTTTTTTAAAGTAAAATTTACATGAAGGATAATAACGAAGAATAATCCCATTCATTATGTCACGTATGCATACATACATAGCAAATAGGTTCACCTCAAATAGTTACAATCATTTGAGAAAGGGATTTAACCTGCATCAACGGCCTGCTCTAATAATGTACCGCAACCATATATAATTAGACTTCTGATAACGAAGATAGGCCTGAAATACTGATAACATTCTCCCTTATCTCTTCCTATATTAGGACAGCAACCAGGTGTTGAAAGATACAAGACCTTTAGTATGTGGTATTTTGTAGGTTCATTTAATTTCGTAGAATGTTACACCTTTATATAAAATCTGTAATAATACACAGCAAAATACGCTTCTATCAGGTAATGAATATAAGGTTGAACAATTTCTCATATCTTTA
This sequence comes from Palaemon carinicauda, assembly GCF_036898095.1. NCBI lineage: Eukaryota > Metazoa > Arthropoda > Malacostraca > Decapoda > Palaemonidae > Palaemon > Palaemon carinicauda. Next base: position 126,839,835 of record NC_090740.1, on the reverse strand, counting down.
TATAGACGTATATAAAAGGAAGAATTGTGAATTTCTACATAACATTTGAACTAGCGGTTTCCGGTGGATATGGGAACTATACAACATAATTTTTTTTAATGAACTGTTCCATAAGCGTTTTTCAGAGCATAAGGGAACTATACATTTTTTTTTTTGGATGAAACTTTTTCGACGCAAAGTAAACGTTTCCTCCTAAAGCTGACTTGTACTACACCTTTAACTTGACTCGTTCATTTTCAACCAAACGTTTTACTCACAAACCTAAATAAAAACCCCATATTTATTGTCTTAATCGAAACATCCTCTTAATTGTCCTATTAAAAATAAAAGAAATCTTTCTGTATTTCTGTTTGTATACCCAAACAACACTAACTTTTATGTTACTATTCTTTCCATTTAAGACTTTTATTTCGTTTTCACTTTTTTTAGCTGCAGTACACCTCTATTTTACCAAATGTCTTATCTTTCATTTCTTCGAAGCGTGTGTGCCAAAGCTTCGCTCCTTTCCTCCATCACGGATTTTGATTCTCTCTCTCTCTCTCTCTCTCTCTCTCTTTTAACATGTTTCTCTCTCTCTCTCTTTTATCATGTTAATAAGCTCGTCCTTTCTCTCTCACATTACGAATATTTTCTCTGGTAATTAATTTCCTATCATGTCATATGATTCTCTCTCATCTCTCTCTCTCTCTCTCTCTCTCTCTCTCTCTCTCTCTCTCTCTCTCTCGTTTCAGCGTGCTAAGAGAAGGCATTGTCCTGGCCTTAAATGAAAAGCTGTTAATCAGTGCTCTATATTTCCTCAGTAAATTGCAAACGGTATTTTCCTGAAAGCCTTTAAATATTTGGAATCCTGTTCGCACCCGGGTTTCTCCATTAATTAACTTGAATTACGAAGTCCTTCGTGTTTAATGCTTCGTAAAATGTGTCCTGTCTTATATCCTTGTTTTTGTTTGTGAGCGGGATACCTTTTCCCATCAATCCTTTGTTTACCTTTGTAATACTTTGTAAGCGAAAGCAATTGTTGTTAAACCTACTTCACCTTTTATAGTTAGTTCGAAAATAAACATTACATCATACTGTTAGTTTCATGCCTTTCATGTCAAGATATTTTGTAAGTCATTGCGACGTGTGCAGTAGGGGTATAGTTTCATTTCTATTATGCTGCTTCTCCATGGGGATAAAGGCGGGAGATGTAATTATAGATATTTTCATTATTAGATTTTATAAAGGGATTTGTAAACGCTATACGATCGCTCAATTGTAGGGAAGGTGTGTGTGTGTGTGTGTGTGTGTGTTGTGTGTGTGTGTGTGTGTGTGTGTGTGTGTGTGTAATAGATATGGGCGTCACTTAACCTTGAACGCGGGGTCCCAAGTTTTCTAGTGATTAATTTCATAAACAGATATGAACGTTAGAGGAACGGAAGTGAACGTCAGAGAAACCAGAGGAACATCAGTCGGGCGTGTAGCAGATGATTATATTTAGAACAAATTGATATGAATGTGTGGGATTTAACACAAGTCGCTTTTTTATGTTCAAGAAACTGATGTGAGCGTTAGAGAAACCAGACGAACGAAACTGACGTTAGAG
>NC_090740.1:126798714-126837750 GCF_036898095.1 Palaemon carinicauda | reverse complement strand
TCAATTTGATTCTTGGTTATGATTTTTATACATAGTCATTCTTTTTAATATATGACTATATATATATATATATATATATAGACACGTATATATATATATATATATATACACGTATATATATATATATATATATATATTCAAGTAAAAGAGAAATGGTTAATACTGCTTTCATCATCATCATTGGTAGCTTTCGACATAACTTCTGTCATCTTCAGCCTACCTGCAATTATTATAATGTAAAATCAATAAATCGTTAAAAATCATTTTGCATAATAAAATTAATACAATTGTTAAAACTCATTTTACCTAATAATAATTGCATATAGGCTGAAGATGAGAGAAGTTATGTCGAAAGCTACCAAATAAAATAGCAGCATTATATTATATATATATATATATATGTGTGTGTGTGTGTGTGTGTGTTTGTGTGTGTGTACATATATGTATATGTACATATATATGTATATATGTATATATATGTACATATGTATATATATATATATATATATATGTACATAAATAAATAAATATATATATATATATATATATATATGTATATATATGTATATAAAGTATATATATGTATATAAAGTATATATATGTATATGTATATATATGTATGTATATACATATATGTATGTATATATATACATATATATGTATATATGTATATATATATATGTGTATATATGTATATATATGTACATATGTGTATATATATAATATATATATGTACATATATATATATATATATATATGTATATATATATGTATATATATATATATTATATATGTATATATATACATATATATGCATATATATATATGTATATATGTATGTGTATATATATTAATGTATATATGTATATGTGTGTATATATATATATATATATAAAGTATATATATGTATGTGTATATATATGTATATGTATATATATATATTATATATATGTATGTATATATATATATATATATATACGGCTAATTTGAAAATTATCAAATTCACAATCTATTAATCAACAATCCACATATTTCTGCTTAAAATAATTCAATCATTTCGAATTCATAACCTATAAATTCATCTCCCGTTAATTCTCCATAATTTTTGTTAGAGCTTCAAGTAAAAGACCTCTAGATGAGCTAAACAACTTTCCAAACCTTATTTATCTTTTACGTTGCCTTCACATTCATCCCTCCTGTACCGCAATAATTTTGTATTAACTTCACATTCATATTTACAATGCCACTGACTACCTATAGGTTTCCGCTACCTATCCATCATTATTATTATTATTATTATTATTATTATTATTATTATTATTATTATTATTATTATTATTATTATTATTAATCCCTGCCAAGCTACATCCCTAGTTGGAAAAGCAGGATGCTATAAGCCCAAGGGCTCCAACAGGAAAATAGCACAGTGAGGAAAGGAAACAAGGAAGGAAAATATTTTAAGAACAGTAGTAACATTACAATGAATATCTCCTATGTAAACTATAAAAACCTAAATAAAACAAGAGGAAGAGAGATAAGATAAATGATTGTGCCCGAGTGTACCCTCCTTTTTTATCAATTCACCTTGCTTTTTACTAAAACTGCAAATCTGTAGTTTTTAACTTTATTGCTGCTTATTTTTCAACCTATATTGCTACTTCCGATTGTATTACCATAGACTTTTTTCTTTATAATTCAAATGGACATTCACACATCACCGAGGTAATTAAAGACCTTAAATATTAGCAGTTTTTTTTTCTTACCAATACTATGTAATTCTTCCTTTTTTTTTTAAAATTCATTAGCTTTGCCAATGATAAAGCAATCACTATTTATTTCTTAAATTCTACGATTTTACTATAAAAGATATATATACATTTAGAACTTAATATTTATATTTACTATAACCCACAGGTTTCTTCATGCCGTATATATGATATAAGAGGGATCTGTTGCAAAAATGCTTCATGATGCATTATCTAAACTTATACTGGTTCGAGAGAGGACGAATAAAGCCGTCTAAATAGATTTCTTTATCCACATAAGGAAAGATTAGGAAAATAAATATATAATAAGTACCACAATGACCAAGATTCAATTCAATCACACCATGAAATGTGGTTTTACCGTGAGAAACTTCAATCACAATATGAGGTGAATATATATATATATATATATATATATACAATATACAAACATAAATGTAGATATGAAGAAAGGACAAACTAAAATATGATAGCAATTTAGTAGACTTTAAAACAGAAATAACATGCAAATTGGCGTATGATAATTAGCAACTCCGTTCCGCTACAGTCTATTCCACATTTATTATGCATCTTCTTTAAATGATATCGCAATTAAAACATTTCACAGCAGAGTCAAGCGACTGAGGAGAATAAAAACTAAAATCCAACCCCACGATTTAATCCATTTCCCTTTTAATATATTTTTTTTTTCATAGCCTTTCACCTCTGTAATCAAGACATACTATCAGGCATATGGCTAATTACAATCCTCTTAAAATCAGATATCAAAGTATGAATGAGACTTTTAACATTTTTGTAGTAAATTATAACAAGGCAAGGTTGTTGGTTCTATCTTTTCAATAAACTCCTAATCCAATCTTGGAGAAGAATGTAACTCCCGTCTCCAAACACTTTTGATTGGTCCTTGAACTGCGAAACCTGATACAGATATGAAGCCCTAAAACGCCTACTTCTATAAGATATCCATCGCCTTAGTATTGTTTACAATTGAGAATTCAACCTAATCATATTCAAACGTGCTCAGGGCATTATTGCTATGTTACAGATTAGTACCTAAAACTTATAAAAGACCCTAAAACGAAAATTATCCATGAAAGTGGAAATTTATCCATAAGTGGAAAAATATCCGTAAAAGTGAAAAAATATACACAAGGGAAAAATATACATAAATGGAAAAATATACATAAAATGGAAAAAATATCCCCAACAGGAAAAATATCAAAAGGGAAATATAAAACCTTTAAAAATATCCCAACGGAATAAATTTCTCTAAACCTGTAAAAAGGTCCCGGACAGGGAAAATATTCCGGACAGGGAAAATATCCCAGACGGGGAAAACATCCGACAAAGAAAATATCCCGGACAGGAAAAACATCCCTGACAGGGAAAACATCCCTGACAGGGAAAACATCCCTGACAGAGAAAACATCCCTGACAGGGAAAACATCCCTGACAGAGAAAACATCCCTGACAGGGAAAACATCCTGACAGAGAAAACATCCCTGACAGGGAAAACATCCCTGACAGGGAAAACATCCTGACAGGGAAAACATCCCTGACAGGGAAAACATCCCTGACAGAAAAATATCCCTGACAGGGAAAACATCCCTGACAGAAAAATATCCCTGACAGGGAAAACATCCCTGACAGAAAAATATCCCTGACAGGGAAAACATCCCTGACAGGGAAAACATCCCTGACAGAAAAATATCCCTGACAGGGAAAACATCCCTGACAGAAAAATATCCCTGACAGGGAAACAATCCCTGACAGAAAAATATCCCTGACAGGGAAAACATCCCCTGACAGAAAAATATCCCTGACAGGGAAAACATCCCTGACAAAAAATATCCCTGACAGGGAAAACATCCCTGACAGAAAAATATCCCTGACAGGGAAAACATCCCTGACAGAAAATATCCCTGACAGGGAAAACATCCTGACAGAAAAATATCCCTGACAGGGAAAACATCCCTGACAGAAAAATATCCCTGACAGGGAAAACATCCCTGACAGAAAAATATCCCTGACAGGGAAAACATCCCTGACAAAAAATATCCCTGACAGGGAAACATCCCTGACAGAAAAATATCCCTGACAGGGAAAACATCCCTGACAGAAAAATATCCCTGACAGGGAAAACATCCCAGACAGAAAAAATATCCCTGACAGGGAAAACATCCCTGACAGAAAAATATCCCTGACAGGGAAAACATCCCTGACAAAAAATATCCCTGACAGGGAAAACATCCCTGACAGAAAAATATCCCTGACAGGGAAAACATCCCTGACAGAAAAATATCCCTGACAGGGAAAACATCCCTGACAGAAAAATATCCCTGACAGGGAAAACATCCCTGACAGAAAAATATCCCTGACAGAAAAATATCCTGACAGGGAAAAACATCCTGACAGAAAAATATCCCTGACAGGGAAAACATCCCTGACAGAAAAATATCCCTGACAGGGAAAAATATCCCAGACAGAAAAATATCCCTGACAGGGAAAATATCCCTGTCAGGAAATATCTCTGACAGGAAAGATATCCCAGACAGGAAAATATCTCTGACAGGAAAAATATCCCGGACAGGGAAAATATCCTGGACAGGGAAAATATCCCAGACGGGGAAAACATCCGACAAAGAAAATATCCCGGACAGGAAAAAACATCCCTGACAGGGAAAACATCCCTGACAGAGAAAACATCCCTGACAGGGAAAACATCCCTGACAGAGAAAACATCCCTGACAGGGAAAACATCCCTGACAGGGAAAACATCCCTGACAGAAAAATATCCCTGACAGGGAAAACATCCCTGACAGAAAAATATCCCTGACAGGGAAAACATCCCTGACAGAAAAATATCCCTGACAGGGAAAACATCCCTGACAGAAAAATATCCCTGACAGGGAAAACATCCCTGACAGAAAAATATCCCTGACAGGGAAAACATCCCAGACAGAAAAAATATCCCTGACAGGGAAAATATCCCAGACAGGGAAAATATCCCTGACAGGAAAATATCTCTGACAGGAAAAATATCCCAGACAGGGAAAATATCTCTGACAGGAAAAATATCCCGGACAGGGAAAATATCCTGAAAAGGGAAAATATCCCAGACGGGGAAAACATCCGACAAAGAAAATATCCCGGACAGGAAAAAACATCCCTGACAGGGAAAACATCCCTGACAGAGAAAACATCCCTGACAGGGAAAACATCCCTGACAGGGAAAACATCCCTGACAGGGAAAACATCCCTGACAGAAAAATATCCCTGACAGGGAAAACATCCCTGACAGAAAAATATCCCTGACAGGGAAAACATCCCTGACAGAAAAATATCCCTGACAGGGAAAACATCCCTGACAGAAAAATATCCCTGACAGGGAAAACATCCCTGACAGAAAAATATCCCTGACAGGGAAAACATCCCTGACAGAAAAATATCCCTGACAGGGAAAACATCCCAGACAGAAAAATATCCCTGACAGGGAAAATATCCCAGACAGAAAAATATCCCTGACAGGGAAAATATCCCTGACAGGGAAAATATCCCTGACAGGAAAATATCTCTGACAGGAAAAATATCCCGGACAGGGAAAATATCTCTGACAGGAAAAATATCCCGGACAGGGAAAATATCCTGGACAGGGAAAATATCCCGGGCAGGGAAAATATCCCTGACAGGAAATATTTCTAAAATTAAAAAATATCACTAAAACTGTAAATTATTCTAAATATCCCTAAAACTGAAAAATTCCATACAACTGAAAAAGTATATTTAACAAAACAAAGAAAATTATTTTCCAATCCTTTCATTACACTGACTATTATGAAGTAATAAAAAAAGATAGAACAAACTTATGTTGAGTTAACCGATCACAGAACCAGAAGAAGCAGCAATAATCTAGTCTACAAGATTCGCAGGCAAATCTGGAGAGGGAGAGAGAGAGAGAGACTGGTCGGAATTTCGCAATCCTCACTCCTGGTGACGGTGATGACTGACGGTAATGGTTTTCTGATAACCACTTTTCAAAGTTCTACAATCAGAAGAAATGAGAAATGGAAGAGAGAGAGAGAGAGAGAGAGAGAGAGAGAGAGAGAGAGTATTAAAACAATTATTATCACCTATACAAGATCTAGAATTAAATGAGACCAATGCTGTTAGAGAGAGAGAGAGAGAGAGAGAGAGAGAGAGAGTATTAAAAAAATTATTATCACCTATACAAGATCTAGATTTAAATGAGACCAATGCTGTGAGAGAGAGAGAGAGAGAGAGAGAGAGAGAGAGGTTTGTATATGTTTAGTATAATATAATCAATCATTAACACCTACACAGAGAACTAGAATTAAATATGGGACCACAGTTGTTGAGAGAGAGAGAGAGAGAGAGAGAGAGAGAGAGAGAGAGAGTGAGAGAGAGAGAGAGAGCTGTCATTTTAAAGAGGTAACCAAGTGTAAAGGAAACTATAATTGTTACTTACGATAACGATACAGTGTACAGGAGGCTCACCTGAAAACAGAAATAATTATCAATCATTAATCAAAATAATATGAGATACAAATTCTTGCACTAATAAAAAAAATCATTAAATATAAGCACTGTAAAAATAGACAAGGTATTACTGATAAATAATCATTAGCATTATATATATATATATATACATATATATACATATATATACATATATAAATACATATATATATATATATATATATTCATATATATATAAAAATATTATATAAATATAAACATATATATATATATATATATTCATATATATATAAATATTATATAAATATAAACATTATATATATATATATATATATATACGTATGTGGCTTTGAAAATCCAGAGGCAACATTTTAAACATTAAGGTAAATAGTCTGAAGGTATGGGCGTTAATTTCCCTTGCTGTGTCTTAAAATTTCTTCTGCCGACAGCAATTTCAGCCAATAACTTTTCGCCTTCTTCAGGGCTATATATATTAAACAATGGAAATGCTCTTCAGTACAATAATACAATAGATTCAAGATGAAAATATTAATATTTGGTAGAAATTATAACTCAATGTTACACCGGAATACTTACACATTCTCACACATACATAAAACATTATATATATATACATATATATATATATATATATGTGTGTATATATATATATGTGTGTATATATATATATATATATGTGTGTGTATATATATGTGTGTGTATATATATATATATATATATAGTGTGTGTGTGTGTGTGTGTGTGTTTGTGTGCGTACCTCGGTTGTAACGACAAGTAACAATGATTATCAAAGCTTCCTTACTAAGTCCACAGTCACATATACTGCATTCTATCACATTAACAAAAAACAGTTTCATACAACCATGACTTGACTAAAAATGCCACAACTTTCCAACCTTATCATACCTTCCTTGCTAAGTCCACCGTCACATAAAACCGCACGCTTTCATAAAAACATACAGCAATAGTTTCATAAAACCATATTATGTATTGTATATACCAGTGTATGCGACCTGTCAAGGATGACAGTTGGATATTTTGATAGATATGCGAGCGCGCATACAGACACTACTCTTCAACCCCTTACCCCTTTCCTAACTAAAACCCTATGACTACTCCCTCTCCCTTACTCGAGGGATGGGGCGTGACATAGTTGATATACGTCTAGCAATGACACTCAGCGTGACCGGAGAGATTATATATATATATATATATATATATGTATGTATATATATACGTATATATATACATATATATGTACATATATACTGTATATGTATATATACATATATATATATATAGTTAAACACACGACTGATATAAAGGGAGATTACTCAGATAACTTTTAAAATTGTTGCAATTTCTTTAAAAAAAATTTCTTCTCAATAAATACATAGGCAACCAATCTAGTATTCCCAGAAAATTTTAAAAATCCTTTCTCATGCCCCTCGTCTATATAGATCGATTGAAATGAATAAATCCCTTCATTTCTTTCACATTTTCCAATCTCATACACAGTAGGAAGGACATATGCAAGTCCCTCAATATTAATTCTCCCATTTCCTAGTTTCTTCCACAGAATTATGTTTAAAAATTACATCTAAAAACCTTCACACTGCAGCAATATTTAGACCAACAAAGTCCTTCCACTTCTTTTTCTCCGCTTTGACTCATCCATAGAGACTAAAGAAAAAAATATCACTTTTAAGTCTTTCAAAAAGAAAAAAAAAATCTTCTTTTCACCTTCCCCAGACCTTGCATGGTTCAATGAAAAATATCCTTTCATGTAATCATCTTCAATTCATCAATTCTCCTTCCAAAATGATGATTGGACAAAAAAAAAAAAAAAGTCCTTCAGATCAGTTCCTTCGCTTTCTCCAGTGTTCTAAATAAGGTGATTTACAGATTCCTTTCATAATGCTTAATTCTCTTTCTCCTCTCTTATCCATTCTAACTAATGAAAAGAAAATAACGCGTATATAATTCAATTTTCTCTAGTCTCTTCTATACAGGATGATTTGAACAAAATTTCTGCACTTACTTCAGTATCTTTCATACAGGAAAATGAGAAAAACTGTTTCTCTAGTTACCCCATACAGGATGAGATTTTTTACTTTTACTTTATCCAGTGTCCTCACTACAGGATAATTTAAGAAAAATTCAATCATTTTATCTTGTATCCTCCATACAGAATAATTTGAGAACAATTCTAATAGGATACTTGGTTCAGTCTCCTCCATACAGGATGATAGGAAATTCCTTAACTTTATCCAGTGTCCTCAATTCAGGATAACTGGAAAAAAGCCTCCACTTTATCTTGTGTCCTCCTTGCAGAATAATTCGAGAACAATTCTTATACTTGCTTCAGTTTCTGCCACACAGGAGGAGAAAAAATCCCTCCCTTTCTCCAGTGTCCTCTATACAGAATAATATGAGAAAAACAACTAATTTACTTTCTTCTGTCTCCCCCTATAAAAGAATTAAAGCCATATAAAACATCTGGTCAATCCCATGCATTAAACCTTCTCTTTTTTATCCTCACTTCCCACCTCCCTCTCAATTCCAAAGCGAGACCAGTTCTCTTCTCTTCTCTCCTCTCCCAGTTGCTCTCCTTGTGCGGAGATGATGGATCTTCCGTGATGAATATGTAGAAGTCCCTCGTTCATCATTCTCCCTTGCAATCTCTTCTTTATTCAGATAAGTTTCCAATGCACTCGCTCCAGACGCTTGTGCCTTTAGCTTCCTTCTTCGGGGGGTCATGGAAATCAGTTCGTCATATACTTAATGACTTCACTGACAAGTCCCACTGCTATTTTATGTTCTGAAGAAGTAAGTCATGTTTTTTTTTTTTTTTTTTTTGGCTGATAGCGTGTTTCTATGCACATAAAACATACAAGCACACACACATAATAAATATTATATATATATATATATATACACATATCATTACATATATAATATATATATATATATATATATACTGTACATATATTATAACAATATATATATATATATATATATACACATATCATTACATATATATATATATATATATACTGTATATATATTATAACAATATATATAAATTATACATACATACATATACATATATATATATATATATATAATACTTATTTTTTCAAATCTACTTTAATTGTTCACCCTTCATAAACCAACGGTCTACTCACAAACAATGAATAACAATGCTCTAACAATTTCCCTAAAGTTGAAGAGTAGAGAGAGTTAATTTGTTGTCTCGACCAAAGTTACTGGGGCTTTGATTTCCGACCCAAAGACATACCAACAGAGGCTTTTTTCCGGACACAAATTACACGGGAGGTGATAAACCAAATGAGAGAGAGAGAGAGAGAGAGAGAGAGAGAGAGAGAGAGAGAGAGATCATCCAACAATGGGTCTGTCTGTATAGATTGCCTTACCTTGTGTAAGACACGGGCTCTTGCCGCTGGGCAGCCCGTAAAGGGCTTTAAATATTAAGCATCATTAATCATAAGGGTTATGGCGGCCGATGTGGTAACGTCCCTGACTGGTAATCGCCAGACTGGGGTTCGATTCCCACTCAAACTCGTTAGTTTCTTTGGTTGTTGCAACCTCACTATCCTTGTGAGCTAAGGATAGGGAGTTTGGGAGAGATTATAGATCTATCTATTAAGTCATCAGCAGCCACTACCTGGCCCTCCTTGGTCCTGGCTTGGGTGGAGAGGGGGCTTGGTCGCTGATCATATGAATATATGGTCAGTCTGCAGGGCATTGTCCTGCTTGATGGGGCAATGTCACTGTCCCTTGCATCTGCCATTCATGAGCGGCTTTTAAACCTTTAAACCTTTAATTATATCTATTACAATTATCACACACCTGTGCACATGTGATACATCTGTTAGACAGAGATTATTATAGCCGCATTTGGAAGAGATTTTTGCTATATTTCATGTAAGGTTTTCAAAGTCTACTAATTAACGCGTTTTGATTATTTGAGCACATGAGGATTATAAATACGATCTTGCAAAACATTAATAAAATTGTTTAAGCGACTGCCACTGCCACTGCCTCTCTCTCTCTCTCTCTCTCTCTCTCTCTCTCTCTCTCTCTGAATCACCAGCTGATAATTCAATGAATCATCAGCTGAAAAAAAATATTAACATTAAGCCCTTGGGCTTATAGCATCTTGCTTTTCCAACTAGAGTTATAGCTTAGGAAGTAATAATAATGATGATAATAATAATAATAGTAATATTAACCACTAAATTTTCAACACAAAGTTAAAAACTGACAAAAGTGCATCATTGACGCCTCTAGGTTTAAAAGTAAACAGATATATATTGGACGAATAAAAAATTAATTTAATTTTCAAACCCAAGCACAGCAAAAAGTATGGTTTCCCTACATATCAAGACCGTATTCATACACGTATACATAAAATCACCCGTCTATTTACCCTCCATACACCAACTCTCTACTCACAAACTATGAACGACAGGGTTCTACAATGTCACACGAGTTAAAAAGCAAAAGAGACTTTAATTAGTCGTGGTACGTTTTCGTTTGGAAAAAAACCGGATACTGGCTTTGATTTCTACTAACCCAGAGAGATGCCACAACAGAAGCTTTATTACAGAAAAAAATCATTTCGGATATGAGAAACAAACGAATAAGAGAGAGAGAGAGAGAGAGAGAGAGAGAGAGAGAGAGAGAAATCATCCAACAATAAAGCTTTAAATATTAAGCATCATTAATCATAAGGGTTATGGCGGCCGATGTGGTAACGTCCCTGACTGGTAATCGCCAGACTGGGGTTCAATTCCCGCTCAAACTCATTAGTGTCTTTGGTCGCTGCAACCTCACCATCTTTGTGAGCTGAGGATGGGGGGTTTGGGAGAGCGTATAGATCTATCTATTAAGTCATCAGCAGCCACTACCTGACCCTCCTTGGTCCTGGCTTGGGTGGCAAGGGGGCTTGGTCGCTGATCATATGCATCTGCCATTCATAAGCAGTCTTTAATCCTTTAAAACTTTAATTATATCTATTACGATTATCACACACCTGTGCTCATGTGATACATCTGTTAGGAGCCTTGGATAATAGCCGCATTTGGAAGAGATTTTTGCTATATTTCATGTAAGATCTTCAAAGTCTACTAATTAACGCGGTTTGATTATTTGAGCAAAACGTTAATAGAATTGTTTAAACACTGCCACTCTCTCTCTCTCTCTCTCTCTCTCTCTCTCTCTCAATGAATCATTAACTAAAAAAAAAAATATTTACATTAAGCCCTTGGCTTATAGCATCTTGCTTTTCCAACAAGAGTTATAGCTTGGCAAGTAATAATGATGATAATAATAATAATAATAATAATAATAATAATAATAATAATAATAATAATAATAATAATAATATTAACCACTAAATTTTCAAAACAAAGTTAAGAAATGACAAAAGTACACAATTGACGCCTCTGGGTTTAAAAGTAAACAGATAAAAAAAATTAATGTAATTTTCACATTCAACCACAGCAAAAAGTATAGTTTACGTACATATCACGACTGTATCCATATACGTATACATAAAATCGCCGGTCTACTCACAAACTATGAACGACAGGGTTCTACAATGTCACACGAGTTAAAAAAGCAAAAGAGACTTTAATTAGTCGTGGTACGTTTTCGTTTAGGGAAAAAACGGATACTGACTTTGAATTCCACTAACCCAGAGAGATGCCAGAACAGATGCTTTATTAAAGAAAAAAATCATTTCGAATATGAGAAACAAACGAATATATGAAAGAAAGAGAGAGAGAGAGAGAGAGAGAGAGAGAGAGAGAGAGAGAGAGAGATATTATATATTTAAAATATAAATAATAAACCATTGTCACCTATACGAAGAACTAGAATTAAATATGGAACCTCAGTTGTTCGAAACTGCCGACCTGATAATATTTATCATAATTGCCTCACAACTGTGACCTGCGACATCTGTTGAAGAATTATATTACAGGAGAGTCCTGACATCCCAAACTGTGATATTTTTTCTATTATTACGAAGGGTTTTCGTGATTAAAACATTTGCAATAAGAGTTTCAAATTTGAAGACGTAACACGATGGCACAATCCTGCAAAACACGATGGCACAATCCTGCAAAACACGATGGCACAGTCCTGCAAAACACGATGGCACAGTCCTGCAAAACATAACTGCACAGTCCTGCAAAACATGACTGCACAGTCCTGCAAAACATGACTGCACAGTCCTGCAAAACATGCTTGCACAGTCCTGCAAAACATGCTTGCACAATCCTGCAAAACACGATTGCAAAATCCTGCTAAACACGATTGCAATCCTGCGAAACACGATTGCACAGTCCTGCAAAACATGCTTGCACAATCCTGCAAAACACGATTGCAAAATCCTGCTAAACACGATTGCAATCCTGCGAAACACGATTGCACAATCCTGCAAAACACCATTACACAAACCTGCAAAATACGATTACACAATCCTGCAAAACATTACACGATCCTGAAAAATACGATCACACAATCCTGCAAAACATGATTACACAATCCTGAAAAACATGATTACAAAATTCTGAAAAAACACGATTACACAATCCTGCAAAACATAACAATCCTACAAAATATTACACAATCCTGAAAAACATAACCCTACAAAATATGATTACACAATCCTGCACATCACGATTACACAATCCTGCAAAACATATTTACACAATCCTGCAAAGCACGATTATACAATCCTGAAAAATAGGATTTGGATTTCTTAAATGACTCGCTGAGGAGACGTATTGACAAAAAGCAGCATCCACCTCTCTCTCTCTCTCTCTCTCTCTCTCAAAAGGAAATAGAGCAGCGAGTCAAGCGACAGCCGTTAAATAAAGTTGCAAATTACTTCTCGAGTCTCCCAAAGCGATCGGGGAGAAACGAGGATTCCACACACGACTACGTTGGACTCGTCAGTCAAGATTATTGAGATTACAGTTGGTAAAAACAAATAAAAAATAAATAATTCTTTAAGAATAAGTTTTTTTTTTTTTTTGTGATAATCTTTTGGAATAACTTCAGTATACAAAAATACTTCGCCGATGGCAAACAATACCGAAAATCAAAAGTGAAAACTACTTGTTGCAAACTTTAGAACTTAATCGCAATTAATGAACTTTTTCTTTGACCTAAAGATATAAGCTTGCCTTTTTCAAAATATCTGGCTGGAATTACCTTGTGAATACACATTAGGATATGTATTCTAATTTTTTTCTTCAATACTTGTGAGATCTTTACTCGTTAGTTCCTTTGGTCGTAGCAACATCGCCATCCTTGTGAGCTAAAAATGGGGGTTTGAAGGGAGGTTATAGGTCTATCTGCCGAGTCATCAGCAGCCATTGCCTGAGCCTTATTGATCCTAGCTTGGGTGTAGATGGGGAACTATAGAGCTGATCATATGTATATATGGTCAGTGTCTGGGACATTGTCCTGCTCGATAAGGCAACATCACTGTCCCTTGCCTTTGCCATTCATGAGCGGCCTTTAAACTTTTAAAAAGTTAAGTTATTTGCCAATAGAACAAGAAAAGTAGACTACACAAAAGTGCAACAAGATCTCGAAGAATGATACGACAGAAATAGTTATCATCATTACTTGCTAAGCTACAATAGTTAGATAAGCAGGATACTATAAGCCCAAGGGCCCCAACAGGGATAAAAGCCCAGTTAGGAAAGGAAAAAAGGAAAAATAAAATATTTTAAGAACAGTAACAACATTAAAACGAATAAATAGTTCGAATAAGATTACCATATGGGCCTACCTTCTCACAATAAATTATCTACAACTAGAAATGCAGGCGAGATGCACTACACAAAGCTGCAACCAATCAAAATGCACGCTTCTAGTCCACTGGGAAATTGGTCGGATCGAGATGATTGACAGAGGGGTTATCGTCTTCACCTCAGCCGGGCAGAGTGCTCCTCCTGTTCTTGCTGCAAATGTCGAAACAAACACGGTTCGACCCGAGTAATCTCTTTTTGGATGGAAGGGTTAATGGCCAAGTGCTAATCTGGCAATGAATAAGTTAATGCACGTACATGTAACTTATATACGCTATATATATATATATATATATGCATGTGTATTATAATTATATAAAAACACACACCTATATGTCTATATATATAAAATATATACATATATATCTCTATACAGTGTGTATATATATATATATATATATATATATTATATATACACACACACATATATATATATATTATATATATACAGTATATATATGTAATATAATGTATATGACTGGCAGCTACGTATTTAATTCACATATCGGGTCAACTGAAGTCCAGAAAGTTAAAGAAATCATTCTAGCAATATACCTTTCTTACACTGGATCAATCCAATGACCCCTTACTGGCCTGAAGATGAACTATAGATAATGATACACCTGAAACAGGTATGTTCAAGGCATGAGAGAGAGAGAGAGAGAGAGAGAGAGAGAGAGAGAGATTTGCGATATCACACCTTGTTCTGAAGATTCGCTTACATGGCGTCGGTTGAAAACATTAGCCACGGCTTGCATCCCTGATCCTGGTCAGACTCCCAAAGGGCGTGGTACCTGTCAGACTGATGCAGCGATATAAGCAGCCATTAAGAAAAAAAAAAGTCCTACTATCCTCCTCTCTTACACTATAGTCAATTTCTTTTAGCGAGGCATATTTGCACCGACTCGCAGCGGTGCCCTTTTAGCTCGGAAAAGTTTCCTGATTGCTGATTGATTGGACAAGATAATTCTAACCAATCAGCGATCAGGAAACTTTTCCGAGCTAAAAGGGCACCGTTGCGAGTCTGTGCAAATCTGCCTCGCTAAAAGAAATGGACTATAGCATTTTTGCACATACATTAAATTTTCAATTTAGCATGATAAAGGATCATCATCATCATCCTCATCTCCTCCTCCTCCAACGCCTATAGACGCAAAGGGCCTCAGTTAGATTTCGCCAGTCGTCTCTATTTTGCGCTTTTAATTCAATACTTCTCCACTCATCATCATCATCTCAGCACTTCATAGTCCTCAGCCATGTAGGCCTGGGTCTTCCAACTCTTCTAGTGCCTAGTGAAGGCCCGCTGAACGTTTGATGAACTAATACGGTGTGGAAAAGTTAATGAATCTATTATTGCAACCATCTGAACATCAATTCCTTCCCTTACATTCTCTTTTTAGACACAAGGAATTGCTCTTTCCAGGATACAGGGGAACTATAATATAATCAACCTCAAACGCAAGCGTGCAATCAGTAGAACAAAGTATTAAAATAAACGTTGAAGGATATTTCAATGCTATTTGCGATGGTAATTTGGGGGCTCAATACGCATATATTATCCCCATAAACTGATGCTGCTTGGTATGAAGTTAAAGCGAGTAAATGCAATGGTATAATTTTCCAGGAAAAAAAAAAACTCCAATTAAACAATTTTATAACAGTTAATGAGTAATACTTCAAAAACACATTCAAACGAACAACCCACAATCAAAACAAAACTTAGGTTTAATTACTTTACAACATACATTCTACAATTAAAATAAAAACTCAATCGAACGACCCAAAACGTATGATTATAAAAATCTTAAAGAAAAAAAAATAAAAAAATAAAAATAAAATAAAAATAAAATAAAACCCGCTTCAACATTAAAAGATTCGCCGTGCTATTGTATCATAGATCAATCAACGTTAAATGATTAGAATACAAGACCTGCGTGTTGGAACAACAAGGTAAAGTGAACTCTCTTAAAAACAATCTTCAAATATTCTTATAAATCAGATATCCTTAAAATCAATCTTCAAAAATTCTTATAAACCAGATATCCTTAAAAACAATCTTCAAATATTCTTATAAATCAGGTATCCTTAAAATCAATCTTCAAAATATTCTTATAAACCAGGTATCCTTAAAATCAATCTTGAAGTCGGTGGTACGACAAACTTATTAAAAGATTACTAAAAAATCATTAAAAGGAGGGGAAAAATCACATTTGAGATACAGTATATATATATATATATATATATATGTGTGTGTATACACATTATACATACATATACATACATATATATATATATATATATATTATATATATATATATATATATATATATATATATATAGAGAGAGAGAGAGAGAGAGAGAGAGAGAGAGAGCGCCCGCAATATTATATATATATATATATATATATGAGAGAAAATATTCTATTCCAACCGTCTTCCTAACCATAAAATAAAATTCCAATCGCCTATTAGTATGAAATCAAAAGACCTATTAATAAATAAATAATATGAATGAACGTACAGATTTTTTTTTTATTCTAAAGTAATAGTCTCACGTAAATGAAAGATTGAATGAACTCAGCAAAAGATATATTAAAAATTTCTATTAAATGCCAGAAAGCGAAGAGAATATGTGACTCCGCCTCAAGAACACCTATTAGAAAACATATCTCGAATATCAAATGACAGAAACAATGAAGGATGAAGGAGTTAAGATTGGATATATGATTTGAGGTTTAAGGCCTGGCACTTGGGGTATGAAAAGCCATTCGGACCTCAAATGCAAATGAGGGAAACTTTCAAGTCATCGTTATCATTATTATTATTATTATTATTATTATTATTATTATTACATGGTAAGCTAGAGCCCTAGTTAGAAAAGCATAATTCTATAAGCCCGAGGCCTCCAACAAGGAAATTAGCCCAGTGAGGAAAGGAAATAAGGAAACTACAAATAAGTAACTAACAATTAATATAAAATATTTTAAGAACATATGACCATTAAAATAAATATTTCATATATAAACTATAAAAGCTAAAAAAAATAAGATTGAATAGTGCGCCGGAATGTACCCTCAAGCAAGAGAACTCTAACCCAAGACGGTAAAAGAGTTTGGAAAGCAAGAAGGAAGAAATGAAGGCTGTTATAATCTAAGGGCCAAAAGGATATTGCAAAATCATTTACGCAATGCCTGCAGTTCACCCCTTGAAGAGCACTGATACCACTAACCACCTTCGGGTGAAGGAGTCAAAAGGGGGGAGGAGGAGAGAGTTTGTATTACTGTATTCTAAGCACAAGGAATGCAAGGTAGACGCGGAGACAGAAGTTGATGTAAAAATTTGCGTAATTTTAAGGAAAAATTTCCATGAAGTTAACAATAACAATTTAAGTAACTATCCTTAAAATCAACAGAATATAGGTAAAATATCAAGGTGATGCTATATTAAAACTATAATATAAAATAGAATACAAATTTGCTATACCAAACCTATACTAAGATGATGTATTGTAAAGTAAGTATCTGCGGAATACTGTAAAAACAATATATCTTGATAAATATCAAGGTGATGGTTATGTGATATTACAAAATAGAATACAAACCAAATATACATTTGCTATGCCATCACTTAAAGATGATGTAGTGTATAAATAAATATCTGGAGAATACCCACACACTCAAATTTTAACGCCAAAATCACATAAGAAAAATTGCGTATTGAGTAATTATCAAACAATGCCTATTATTTGTTACACCACTTTGTTATGAGATAAAGTTCTGATATATTCGGATGCAATTTATGGAGTGAAACAAATTTATGTGCAATAATAAAAATTACTTAACGTTAAAGTATTGAAGATTACGTACTTAAAAAATCTTATAAACCAGGTATCCTTAAAATCAATCTTCAAATATTCTTATAAACCAGGTATACTTGAAATTAACCTTCAAAGCTTCTTGTAAATCAGGTATCCTTGAATTTAATTTTCAAAAATTCTTATAAATCAGATATCCTTAAAATCAATCTTCAAATATTCTTATGTCAGGATGCCTGAAAACCTTAAATCAATCAATCAATAAAATATTCTTATAAATCAGGTATACTTAAAATCAATCTTCAAATATTCTTATAAATCAGGTATGCTTAAAATCAATCTTCAAATATTCTTATAAACCAAGTATCCTTAAAATAAATTTTTAAATATTCTTATAAATCAGGTCTCCTTAAAACCAATCTTCAAATATTCCTATAAACCAGGTCTCCTTAAAATCAATCTTCAAATATTCTTATAAACCAGGTATCCTTAAAATCAATCTTCAAAATATCTTATAAATCAGGTATCCTTAAAATCAATCTCCAAATATTCTTATAAACTAGATATCCTTAAAACCAATCTCAAAATATTCTTATAAACCAGGTATCCTTAAAATCAATCTTCAAATATTCTTATAAACCAGGTATCCTTAAAACCAATCTTCAAATATTCCTATAAATCAGGTATCCTCAAAATCAATCTTTAAAAAATCTTATAAACCAGGTATCCAAAATCAACCTTCAAAATATTCTTATAAACCAGGTACCCTTAAAATCAATCAATAAATTCTTAAAACCAGATATCCTTAAAATCAATCTTCAAATATCCCTATAAATCAGGTATGCTTAAAATCAAACAAGCAGCATACCGACTCTGAGCCAACAGCAACCCGCTATCTATAACTTGCCAGTCACGTTCGAATGCTTATGTCATCTTCCCAAGACAAAATCTTAAAACACGAGACTCACATCTGCCTAGCAATAACAAAGATTCCTATGTGAGCAGCGGTGTGGTAATTCATACATTCTGCATGGTTAAGTTAAGCAAGAGACCATTGGCAGAGTTGCTTTCTGCATACAAATATCCTAAATTGACTCTAGCAACGTTTTTCGAGTAATATCCAGTTTTATTATGAAATTATATTACCATGAGTATTACTCAAACTTCATTAAGGAGGTAACATTTCAACTATAAAAAAATATCATAAAAATGTTTTACATCCAAACATATACAACAGAGAGAGAGAGAGAGAGAGAGAGAGAGAGAGAGAGAGAGAGGTATAAAATATATATGACTATTTAATCATATGATTAAATAAAATTACCTGATCCTCTCATGATATCAGTCTGAGAGAGAGAGAGAGAGAGAGAGAGAGAGAGCGAGAGAGAGAGAGAGAGAGAGAGAGAGAGAGAGTCATTTAGCATTCATTATTCCGAGAACAGTATGATATAGTAAAAGAGAGAGAGAGAGAGAGAGAGAGAGAGAGAGAGAGAGACGCATTTCAATCCGAGGTATATATCATATCTTTCTGATGTGTGTTATCAGTAATAAAGATAAATTAGAACGTAGCATCAGTTGGAAATTAGCCATTGGTCTCGTGTCTTCACGGCTAATCATCTACTATACGTTCCACACGAAATCCCCGATCAGACTTGTATAACAGATGATTATCATGAAGATAAAAGATGATGATTATATCTTGGTTCTTCTCATCATCCCCATGACATTTGAAACAGGAATAACTCTGCCCTAAGCAACCCCCCCCCCTCTCTCTCTCTCTCTCTAGATATAGATAGATAGATAGAGATAGATAGATAGGACACTTAATAATATATAAACTTTCGGTTACATACTGTACATCGTTCATCCTGTTCTCGTCAATAAATTTAGGATGAACATTATTCGTTTTACTTTAAAAAAAAGTTCAAAAGGAGAGAGAGAGAGAGAGAGAGAGAGAGAGAGAGAGAGAGAGAGTCTTGAAACAAGGAGAAATATATTAAAATATTAAAATTATTTCCTACTTTGCTGCATATAAAATACTGCCTACATTTTGCGGTCGTTACTTTTATCACGTAGAGATGGCGCTGTATTCACCTACGACCTTTAAAACTTGACAGCCAGGAGAGGAGTGATACACGTCATGTTTTATGAATGAAACAGGAAGTTTTCGTATTCATTCTTGACTCATATAGGACGATCGTTTGAAAGAGCAAATGCAGGATAACAATACTATGTCTTGTCACAGAGGGATTGACTAAGGGCTCCTGAACACCATTGCATTATCATTATTATTAATAATTATTAGCTAAGCTACAACCCTTGTTGGAAAAGCAGGATGCTATACGCCCAAGGGCTCCAACTGGGAGAATAGCCCAGTGAGGAAAGAAAATAAGGAAATTAAATATATATATTCATATATATGTACATATATATATATATATATATATACATATATATACATATACATATACACACATATATACATATACATATATATACATATACACATATATATACACAGTATATAAATATATATATATATATATATATATATAATATAAGAGCAGTAATCTAATAAAAAATATCTTAAGATCAGTGACAACGTTAAATTAGATAACTATGAAGACAGACTGCAAGTTTGAACTTCTGAAGTTCCATTCTAAAGTGTTCTTTCCACAGAAAAATTTTGTCAAATTAGAAATCATCAGGAAAAAAAAAATAACTCTAGTAAAACCTGCCAAAGACCGTCCCCCCCACCCCCCCCCCCTTTTTTTTTAAAGCCCTCTCGACGTGAAATCGGTAAATAATATGCTAATTAAATAAACGCTATACTTGAAACCGCAAAAATTCGCGACCACTGTCGCCATTAATGAATAAGAAAAAATATCTTATAACGGTAAGATCCACCGGAAACCCGGAAAAAAAGAAAAAAAAAGAAAAAAAAAAGGAAAAAAAAAGTTTATCAAGAGGCTTCATGTATTGTGGTCAAATCACTGAAACCTTCAGTGGGTGTGTCAACCACGCATGTCCCGAAAATATCTTGCGGGAAAGAAAACTTTAAAATTCACATCTGCCCTATGCAATAAACATGAAGTCTCTCTCTCTCTCTCTCTCTCTCTCTCTCTCTCTCTCTCATTTACACACAAGCACAGACATACATATATATACATACATACCATATATGCAGACAAATATATATTATATATATATACACATATATAAATGTATATATAATATATATAGGTAATATATATATATATATATATATATATACATATACATATACATATATACATATACATATATACATATATATATATATATATATACATACATATATATATATATATATATATACATACACATGCATACACAATGGTCATGCCCAGCTCTCCCGTCCCTCGAGTAAGGGGAAAGAAAGTAATCATACCCTGGTGAGAGGCGGGTCCATGTGTGTGCATATTTATATAAATATTCAGCCGTCATTTTTGACGGATAGCATACACTTCTATATTATAGCTACTAAGCTTTCTCAACTGCTCATCAATTACAGATCAACTAACTCAAGTCACAGTTGATATGCATTACATTTCTTTCAGCGTGAGAAGAAACGAAATTGCTGTACGCAAAGATTTGCAAGTTTCTGTAAATTTATCAGTAGACTGAGTCCACCTGGCAGGGGTGAGATTGCCAAGTCATGGCCCTGCTTTATCTGCATTAGGACATCACAGCAACTTACTGAATGTAAAGCGAGACCAGACTCCTAATGCAAATTCAAGGTGCACAAGTGTTAAAAATGTGTTGCATTGAGTATTCAAAATGGCCGGTGACGCTATATTCCTGTTCATTAAGTACAGCATGCAAGAACTTGCCTTCTTTCTAAGAATGTGCTGTGGTTGATTAGTAATGGCCAAAATGAACAAGGGAGACCATTTCATAGGTTACAGACCAAAGTGGGCAAGATGAGGCAGAAGTAATGCCGGCTAGGTTATGAGTAAAGAATGGAATGGGGTTGATATAATCTAGCACAAGTTTAAACTATCAGGGAATTGAAGAATGAGAAGCACTAGGTAATTTGTTGTTAGATTAAAAAAAAAAAAAAAAAAAAAAAAAAAAAAAAAAAAAAAAAAAGTGCTTATCACATACGTATGGGGGGGGGGGAGAAAGCACGTTAATAGAAGAAGAAAAAGAAGAAGAAGCTTAGCTTTTGTATAGATATATTCATTGTATGCATCTTTCAGCAGAGGGAATATCATAAGTATAATTCCATTTATGCTAATAGTCCCTCAAAGTCGTTCCATTTGGGTATAGTTAATAAGATGAATTATGAATCTGGGCTATACAGCCCAGCAAATGCGGCCTATGAAGCCATTCAGCACCCCAATTACACTTAGGGTAAAATACCCAGTTAAAACTAGGAGGTAAAATTTGGAAGATATTGGACATCAAGATGGAAGAAGGGAAGCAAGAAATAAAAGCATGAGCATATACGAGCCGAAGGGACGCGGTAAAAGACCCTAAAGTAATGCCTAAAGTGAATTAATAGAATAGGGGGTGATAGCGTCTCCTTCAATGAATGCCGAGTATCGATATGTCTTTCTGGTAATGTTCTCTAAATCAATGCAAACGGTTTGCTATAATTCCTCCAACATCCCCCGTCATGCTATTTTCTCTGTAGTTTCATCATATATATATATATCTATATATATATATAATATTATATGTATATATATATATATATATACATACATACCATACATACATACATACATACATATATATATATATATATATATTAAATCATAAGTGTGAACAGCCAGATGGCAGAAGGGGAGCAACAGGGGTACCATCCAATAAACTACAGCGATGTAATTGTTCATTGGCTGCTTTTCTCTTGGTATGGGTAGAAGAGAATCTTTAACCATGGTAAGCAGCTCATCTAAGTAGACATTCCAAAATCAAACCATTGTTCTCTAGGTTTAGGTAGTGCCAAAGCCTGTGTATCATGTCCTTCCACAGTCTTGGATTAAAGTTCTCTTGCTCGAGGATACACTCAGATACGCTCTTCTTTCTTATTTCTCTTATTCATAGTTTATATTTTCTCTTCCTCATAGTTCATATTTTCTCTTCCTCATAGTTCATATTTTCTCTTCCTCATAGTCTATATAAGAAAGATCTAATTCAATGTTGTCACTGTTCTCAAAAATCTTATTTTTATTGTTTATTACTTTTCGTGTAGATTTTTTTCATTTCCTTGTTTCCTTTCCTTACTGGGCTATTTTTTCCCCTTGAAGCCCTGGGGCTTATATCATCTTCCTTTTCCAACAAGGGTTATAGCTTACCTTGCAATAATAATAATAATAATAATAATAATAATAATAATAATAATAATAATAATAATCAAAAGCAACTCTTATTTTCTTCAACCCAGAGAGAAGCTAGATAATCTATAGTTCATTTCTTTTAGCGATGCATATTTGCACAGACTCGCAGCGGTGCCCTTTTAGCTCGGAAAAGTTTCAGGATCGCTGATTGGTTGGACAAGATAATTCTAACCAATCAGAGATCAGGAAACTTTTCCGAGCTAAAAGGGCACCGCCGCGAGTCTGTGTAAATATGCATCGCTAAAAGAAATGAACTATAGCTCATTTCGTAAATCGTTTGCCAGTGAGAGTCTGATATTGGTGAGAAGTGAGTGAATGCAAATGAGCGTTACGGGTTGCCATGAACATTACTCATCGTGACACTGAAGAGAACAAGACCGCGAACTGTTCTTTGCAGATCATTTGACGTGATTGGGGGCTGGTCTGGATAGTGTTCCATCAACTGGTACAAGGCGATTGAACCGATAGGAAATTGCATAGCCAGGCTCCTTTGGGTTCACCCCAATCATATTTTTCTTTGAGATTACTGCATAGAATACAGAGTTCAACTCTATAAGTAACCTTGACGAAGTCATGAATGCTTGAACTTTGATTTCCTACCCAGGTTTCTTTGGTTATTCTACTAATAAAATCGTTCAAAAAAGATACCATGCATGTTAAATCAATAAGATTATTCTTGTTATTTTAGTGATCTTTACTTGTTAGAAGTTTTACCATTGTTGTCTGAATGATTTTGCGCTAATTCTAATCAAACGAGATTCAAGTGATAAGATCCTGAAAGATGCTTGGTAATAACTCGACTAACAATAAGCTTGACCTGTGATGGCGTGATTGGAAATCTCCCACGCCGAAGATTCTCACCATACCGGATGGACGAGTTTTTTTTTTTTCTTTTTTATTATTCTCTTTTGCAAGTTTACAATAACGCTATGGTAGGGGTAATCTGATACTGCGCAGCAGAGATTAAGATCTCCATCTTGACTTTTCTTCTTATATCTAGCCGGGCACAAAACACTTACCTATCAAACACGACCCCGACTGTCATTGCCACTCAATGGAGATACGGTCTACTCTATACCCCAACTCTGGAAGGTGTGATTAGCGAAAGTGGGTAACAGGGGGGTACCATCCATAAGAAACAAAAAGCTATTAACGGCAACCAATAGTTCGATAGTCAAAGAAAAGGGGTAACGCTTCGGGAATATGAATCAAATATATATATATATTATATATATAGTAATATATACATATATAAAACATATATATATATATATATATATACATATAAAACATATATAATATATATAATTATATAATATATATATATATATAAATTACATTTATATATATAGTATATACATATATAATATACATATTAAATATACATGATATATATATATATATATATAACATATACATACATACATACATATATATATATATATATACACCGGTATATAAAACAACAAATGCAACAGTTTCTAGTCTATCAGGACAAGGGCTGCAAAAGTCTTTTTTTTTTTTTTTTTCAAGTCTTTGGTTTGACCAGTTCTCATCGCCACGCTGGCCAGTGTGGACTGGTGACGTTTAGAGACTTTAGCCCGATCGCTCACGGCAACCCCAACCTAGTATGGGTGGTTCCAACAGGTACAGCCTTTACCTGATAATAAGGATGCACCAAACTCTTTCATCACGTGAGGGTATCTCCACTAAGAAAGCGATATACTGTTTACATACGTATGCATGTGTATATACAGAAAAGGGGTGGATTTAATAATTCCTCAAAACAAGTGAAATTAAATCTATGGCATTGATATGAGAAGGTCCCGATTGTAAAATGGAACCGACTTCCCAAAGCATCTTCGATTGTAAAATGGAACCGGACTTCCCCAAAGCATCTTCGATTGTAAAATGGAACCGACTTCCCAAATCATCTTCGATTGTAAAATGGAACCGACTTCCCAAAGCATCTTCGCTTCTCTCTTAGTGGAGCGAGGCGCAAGGCCGCTCGCTGCCACCCACCTCCTCTCGAATTACAGGAGCTATCAAATATCAGAAATAAGAGGAGGAGTCAATTGCAACCGTTGTTTATGTTACCAGGAAAAGGGGAGAGAGCTCAATGGTAAAGGTAAATTGGATAGAATGCTTCGACTAATAATAAAAATACGTAGAATGGAATTATGTACAAATGCGTTCACAAGGGAAATCTTAAACATGGAGTGTTCACTTGGAAGGAAAATTTTAATAATAGTTTTAACATCAATCAAAGATAATCGTTTTAACAACTATCAATAAGGAAGTTTGCTTTCAAGACTGTTTTTATCGATAAGAGTCACATAAGTAGAAAAATAAATAAACACAAGTAAAGCCCAAGACCCAAAGAGTATATAGATCCTGGTCAAAACAACCAAACATGGGTATTTATGTTAGCGTTTGATCTCCTTGGTTTTTTTAACTTCAAAACTGGTATTATTTGACCACCAATGAAAACTCAAGGGATATATATATATATATATATATATACATATATACGTATATATATATATGTATATATATATGTATATATATATATGTATATTATATATATATATATATATGCATACACGCAAACAGTACATAGACATTTATAGCACATACCCATACATGCAGTATACTTATAATAATACAGTATATATATATATATATATATACATATATATAATATATAAGTATAATACATAAGTAGACAAAAAATATATAGTATAAACCATAAACGCATATGTAACCTTATTATATATATATATATATATATGTGTGTGTGTGTGTGTGTGCATTATGTAGTATGGTGTATATATATAATATAAGCAGTATATATATATAGTATATAATTACATATATATAATATACACACATAGCCTCTATATATACACACATTATATATATATATATATATATGTAATATATATATAATATATATATGTAATATATATATATATATATATATGTAATTATATATATATATATATATATATTACACGAAACAAAATTTTAAAAATCCAACCCCCAGAATCCCAAAGAATTCAACCCAAACTCATAAAAAAAAAAAAAAATGTGCATCAAAACTGCATATCCATCCATACTAACATACCCATCTTATTTATTTGACTGGTTTCACATGAACTAACTCTCTCTCCGTGCGCACATACTTCCCTATCTATTTCATCCGTCGTGTTCGATGTTATTAAAAAAACTTCCCCCGTCCCAAACTAGTGAGAGTCACCTTTTACCCTTTGGATATTTCAAAATCGAAAAAAGAAGAAAAAAAAAATACACAGCCTACTCGAAATGCAATATGCAAATCGAATGGCGGCTATTGTACAGTGCTTGACTTTAATGATTGTACTAGACTTTAATGGCTACTAAATGCCTCTATGGCCTGGGATTACATTGAGAGGGAATTTGCAAAATATAAGAGGAAGAGTCGGTATTCAGTATTGGCCAATTGCCAAAAGCATTAGATGGGAAAGATGCAAAAATGGAGAATATGTTATAATCAACTTGGAACTGCGAAAAAAAACAAAAAGATTTCTGGATCAAATTTTGTCAGAGAGAGAGAGAGAGAGAGAGAGAGAGAGAGAGAGAGAGAGAATAAGCAGCAACACATACTGATATAATTATATATATATGTATATATATATATTCATATATATATATATATATGTATATATATTCATATATATATATGTATATATATATTCATATATATATATATATATATATATGTATGTATATATATCTAATATATAAAATTTATATATATATATATATATATATATATAGATATATTTATATACCATATATATGCAATATATACATTACATCTATATATACCATATATATATATATATATATGTGTGTGTGTGTGTGTGTGCACTATATATTATATACACACTATATATGTATAATATATATACACATATATATATGAAATATATATATTATATATACACTAATATATAGTATATATATATATATACGCATTTTTATTGTATAACATACACAGCTTTCTTTTATGCCAGTTGGTAATGTGATGCGATCATTAAAAAAGCGAAAAGCCGAAAGAAATGGATTAATTACGATTAAGTATTTGAACAGCATTACATTCTGAAAAACTAAGCTACAATCCCAAGGTCTCCAACAAGAAAAATAGCCCATTAAAGAGGAAATAAGGTAATAGATAAACTACATATTAAAACTAATGAATACAGGAATATAATACCTTGCGATCAGTAACAACGCCACAATAAATCTGTCATATATAAACTACGAAGAGATACCTTCAACATATCATTCACTACATGTACTGTATGTATGTATGTATATATAGATATATATATATATATATATTCAAATGTATGTACGACTAAATGACGAGTCGGTTACCCTTATAAAACTTTCACTTTGTCTTTTCAACTGCAACCATCACATGTCTCCAACTGGACCAGAGAGAGAGAGAGAGAGAGAGAGAGAGAGAGAGATTTATCCAATGGTTACACGCTCTTTACAGATGTTTATTCCTGATAATACCGATTGCACGGACAGTAAAATTACTCCATATTAAACAACAAAGCAACTGACTGCAAATACGCGAGTGCTTCACATGCCAATTTCAACTCAATGCAATCATGACAATAACAAAGTAAACGCACAATATCATAATAAAAATGAGAGACTTTGGTAACCCTACGATCAAATTTCAAAGAAACTTTAAATAAAAAAATTGACAAAATATCAATACATAATGTTTATTTCACAAATTTCATTACGTGGATTTCAGGAAACTCTAATGGTAAAACGAAACGCGTATGCTTACACAACACATACAAGGTAGGGAAAACTCAAAATCAAAATACTAAAGCCATTCCCTGTGTCAAGTGCTACCATATTGAAAATACTACCGTTAAAAATAGTCCAAAACATTCAATACAAATCTTGCCTTTAACCAAACATCCAAATGAGGCAAAAACTCATCAACATTACGTATGTCTTATACGTGAGTAAACACATACACCAAAACAAAAAATCCCACACTTGACAAGTTTAAAACATTTAGAGCCTAATCAAAGGGCACAACACAAAGCTACAACGGGAAAACAAACACAATCTATTCAGTCATTGCTAATGAGCAGACGCTGTCAACACTGGCAGAACCATATCTCAACAGAAGACGCTTCTCCAGTGGTGTTCTTTTACGCAAGATTTACCGACTTCTTTATGCCCTGTTGAAACTCTCAGCCAAGGTACGCTGATCGGTTTAATTGGACTCGCTGTTGCAAGAGTCAACCCATACACTTTCGCTCTGTTTTCTCATCGGTTGCATCAGATTACATCATAATCGCACATGGTAACACGAACAAGAAGAGCTTGAAGTCCACTGACCAAACAGCCTTCTGAAAAGGGTCCTCTAGGAATAAATATAATGATTGGAATTCATATAACAATTAATTCCAGTTTTTTTTCGATGTTTGCGTGTTTTATATATTTTTTTGCTTAAAATGCTTTTTTTTTTGTTGTTGTTGTGGGCGAAACGAAACAATGTAGGTGCCCTCCTCTACAAAATAATTCATTCATTAATATATATATATATATATATATATCAGCTATTGATTTATTCCGTGGAAAGAGGAATTTCAATATAAATAATAGTACCAGGGTTATGATATAAAAGTTTATTGCTGAGCTTTCGGAAATAGATTTTCCGAAAGCTCAGCAATAAACATGTGTATCATAACCCTGGTACTAATATTCATATATATATATATATATATATATATATACATATATATATATACACATACATATATAAATAAATAATATATATATAAATAATATATATATATATACTATATATAAAGAAATTGTTTTAAAAATCAAAGTTGGTTTTTAAAATTGGTTGTATCGTTGTGCTATTCCAATAAGCTCTATCTAACCAATGCCAATAACAATAATGATAATAATAATAATAATAATAATAATAATAATAATAATGATAATAATAATAATGATAATATAATAATAATAATATTGATAATAATAATACCAATATTGATAATAATAATAATAATAATAACAGCAACAACAACAAAAATATAGTAGAGTGGGTTGTATGTAAATAAATATAAATAAATAAATAATTATATATCTATATATAGTACTATATATATATATAAAATTGCTGAGCTATAAACTTAGTTGAGAACACATATATTATTAATTTCTAAGCTATAATCCTAGTTGAAAAGCTGGAAAAGGAAACAAGGAAAAATAAAATATTCTAAGAACCGTACCCTTTAAAAATAAAAATCTCCCATATAAACTATTAAAACTGTAACAAAACAAGAGAAGAAAAATATAGAATAGTGTGCCCAAGTACACCCTCAAGCAAGAGAACTAACCCAAGACAGTGAAAGGACCATGGTACATAGGCTATGGCACTACCCAAGACTAGAGAACAAAGGTTTGATTTTGGAGTGTCCTCCTAGAAGAGCTGTTTACCATAGCTAAAAAGGCTCTTCTCTACCCTTACCAAGAGGAAAGTGGCTACTGAACAATTACAGCGCAGTAACCCCTGGGGTGAATAAGAATTGTTTGGGTAATCTTAGTGTTATCAGGTGTATGAAGACAGAGGATAATGTGTAAAGAATAGGCCAGACAATTCTGTGTGAGTATGCAAAGGGAAAATGAATCCGAAACCAGAGAGAGAAAGATCCAATGAGTACTGCCTGGCCACTCAAAGGACCCCCATAACACTCTAGTGGTAGTATCTCAACGGATGGATGTTGTATCTCAACGGATGGATGGTGGCTTGGCCAACCTACACATTTTGTATATACAATTATGTACACAATGTATATAAAGTTTATATATTCCTATACATCTAACTCTAATGAGGATTAAAATAAGACCAAGCAATCTGCTAATGAGCGCCAAGAAACCCAGCAGTCTTCGCTTTAGAAAATTCTCATCAATCCCACTTTGACAACGCCATTTATAATGATCCTCGTATCTCCCCACCCCTTTCAACCGGATATCAATTCTCTCTCGCCAATTACTCTATGCACCATCTCATCACCTTTTTTAATGACAATACCCTGACCTCTCTCTCTCTCTCTCTTCTCTCTCTCTCTCTCTCTCCTCTCTCTCTTTCTCTCTCTCTCTCTCTCTTTTACCTCTTCAAATCAGAAGCCATGTCATTATCCTGTTTATCAAAGGGTCTGATTGTTCTAATTATGTGTTGGAATGTTTTTAAATTCCGCTTCGCGTAGGTTTACCTTCTCACTTGAAATTCCTAGAATAAATAGTGAAGTTATTTCACGAATACTCTTGGTCCATATTGGTGACTGAAGACACGTAAAATATGGTGGTGCATTTGGGAAAATTATAAATAAATCGGTGAATAATAAAAAAAATTTTCTTGCGAGTCTTCGATTAAGATGAAATCATTATGAGAGAGAGAGAGAGAGAGAGAGAGAGAGAGAGAGAGAGAGAGAGAGAGTAATAAACAGGATAATGACACTACTTCAGATTTGAAAAAGTAAACGAGGAGAGAGAGAGAGAGAGAGAGAGAGAGAGAGAGAGAGACCCCATTAGTTAGCCATGATATCCTTCCTTGTCTGGTATCCTGGCAGTCGCAAAACATTTCTCAGGATAGTATTCAAAGGGTTTGAGATAAGGGGGTTTTGGATAACGTGTCTAGCTATGGCCTTTTGTACGGTAGCCCCTTTGTTAATGAAAGATAATAGTGTCGATTTCATCACTCATTGAACATATCGGATGCTGTAGTCATCATTATAGCCAGCTATTTTCTGCTTCAGGGTGTGAAAATTGAGAAGGATTTCCGTTTATAATCTATTCCAGCTCTGAAACCTTTGCTTTATATAATATGTTTGAAGAGAAATCAATTAAAAAGTGGATGGCTGGATGGATTTAGGGCTATAGGGACCAGTTCAGGTACCAGGAAGGCCATTCAGTGCGAAGATGCACCTTGGGGGGCCTAGGAATTGCCCTACATAGATCGAAGAAAATGGTAACTGATAAAAAGTTGGTGTAACCAGAGCCTGAAAAGACAGTGGTAAGACATTTTGGTTGATATCAGGAGTGAAAATCATGGAAGAATTCCCGAAGATACAAAAATTGAGTCAAGAGCGAAAAGTTTAAGGTTCTTATGTTACTTTTGATTATCATAGAGGTTAAAGATTACACTAATCTGGTTTCAGTTTATTATTATTATTATTATTATTATTATTATTATTATTATTATTATTATTACTATTATTATTATTATTATTATTATTACAAGCTAAGCTATAACCCTAGTTGGAAAGCAAGATGGCTGTAAGCCCAAGGGCTCCAACGGGGAAAAATAGCCCAGTGAATTAAGAAAAACAAGGAAATAAACAAACTACCAGAGAAGTAAAAAAACAATCAAAATAAAATATTACATGAACAGTAACAAAAAATTAGATCCAGTATCATCGAAGAGATACGTACCAAAACAGTCAGCTGGGCAAGCCACCATAGTAACCTCCCTAGTAAACAGATTAACTCTCGGTTCGGGGCTGTGCTTGATCTGCTGCCATTTGAACGCAAGGTAAACGAACCTTACATACACGTGAATCTATTACTCTTTAACATGAGTTTTCTGACACCCACGTAAAAGCCCTGAGCCGTTTTACATCTAATTTTTGAGTATTTGGAGCTTAATCCTCGTTAACTGACAAAACCACGGTATCACTGGTTTTCATGAACAGGGTCCTATGCCTGATTCTTCACCTACGCAAGGACCCAGAGGTGAGCAGTCATTGTACTTAAGTCCCAGAGACCATCAAACCTTTGCAAAGTCGTCTTGCCAGTGAAATCTATCCAGTCATAATCGGGTGTTATTATCATTATTATCAACATTATCATTATTATTATTATTATTATTAGTAGTAGTAGTAGTAGTAGTAGTAGTAGTAGTAGTAGTAGTAGTAGTAGTAGTAGTAGTAGTAGTAGTAGTAGTAGTAGCTAAATTATAACCCTAGCAGGAAAAGTGAAGAAAGAAAAAGAAAAACTAAAAGATTGATTGATTGATTTAAAGTTTTCAGGCATCCTGACATCTGAGGTCATTGACGCCGAAAACTAAAAGAAGGTAATGAACAATTCATATATTCTTAAAACAGTAACAACATTAAAATATATATTTCACATACAAACTATAGTCTTACGCCAGCTTGTTAAACTTAAAAACATGCGTTTTAGTTTGAACTTTTGAAGTTTCACCGATTCAACTGCCTAATTTGGAAGAGCCGTCCACAATCTATCACAGCTAGAATAAAAGTTCTAGAATACTGTTATAGTATTGAGCCTCATGATGGAGAACGCCTGACTATTAGTATTAACTGCATACCTAGTATTACGAGCAGGATGGAACTGTCTGGGCTTATCTGAATGCTAGGGATGGCCAGAGTTATAAAAAAAAAATTATGCAACATGTATAAATAACTAACCGAATGGGGGAGAATTTGGAAAAACATTATATAGAATCTTTTTTTTCTTATACAAAATACAACATATACCCGAGAAACAAAATTTTCTTTACATAACCCATTACCAACCGTATATCAAATAATTCTAAACTCATTTTGTTTGCAAAGATTTCAGTCGCCAAGCTCTTCTAGGAGATGGACACTTCCAAAATCAAACCATTGTAGTGCCATAGCCTCTGCACCCTGGTCTTCCACTGTCTTGGGTTAGAGTTCTCAGTACACTCGGGCACACTATTCTATCTTATTTCTCTTCCTTTTAATTCTTGAAGATTTTTATAGTTTATATAAGGAGATATTTATTTCAATGTTACTGTACTTCAAATATTCTATTTTTCCTTGCTTCCTTTCCTCACTGAGCTATTTTCCCTATTGGAGCCCCTGAGCTTATAGCATTCAGCTTTTCCATCTAGGGTTGTAGCTTACCAATTAATAATAATAATAATAATAATAATAATAATAATAAAATAAAAATAATAATAATAATAGTAATAGTAATAATAAAAAAAACAATAATAATAATTATGCTAAGCAGTCTCATAAAAAAAATGTATAAAATTCCTTTGACTAGAGAGCCATGTGAACCCTTACCTAATCTCTCCTTTATATTCAAGGTCACCGCAACTTTCGCATAGGGTACCGTGTGACAACGTTCCTCTTGAGCTTGCAAATACCCATGATGCCCACTCGGTATGGTACAAAGGCAAGGAGAATGACAAGACAAAGAAAGATGTCATGACAGGTAATAAAAACACAAGAAGACTCTCTCTCTCTCTCTCTCTCTCTCTCTCTCTCTCTCTCTCCTCTCTCTCTCTCTCTCTCTCTCTCTCTCTCCATCACCTTAAGGTGGATTACACTCAATTCTTTCTTCTCTGGAACTTTCAATTCCGAAAGATCAGAAGTGGAAGAAAACTGCCGAACGAAATCCCTTCAGATATGTTTGTGAAGGAACAATATTTAAGATCCATAAAAACGAAAATTTTTCCTACAACTGGAAACAACCAGTAAAATGTTTCCAGGGATTTGTTGAAGGCCATGGGATGGGGTGGAGGGAATCCAAGAATATATTTTCAAGGGGCTTAAACATATAATGCAATATAAGGACATAAAATACCCATAAGGTATTCAGAGAGCATCTCCATTAAATTCTAATTTTCCTTATGACAATACTTCCGCCCACTAAAAAAGGTTGGCTACACACACACACACACAAGTAGTTTCGCCAATTTTATAAACGCTGTATTACGGCCGGAATATTTTACACTGATATTTTAAAAATAAAATATCAAAGACATGTCAGAGCCTATTAGTGCTCTTACACATAGGGTTCCATTCAAAATCTTTTTTGGACTCATACTTCTGGTTTTGGGAGCTTTCAAAGACCCTAGAACAGACTTCAACTCTACTGTACAGTTTATTGATTTCTCCTCTCCCCACTTAACCTTTTCCCAGAACTTAAAACCTTTTGTTCTTTATAAATTCAAACTCCTTCCTACGCATACCGTGCTGAAGTACAGCTTACTTTTAGCAATTATTCAACACAAATTTCCTTAAAATTAATATAGGATATTACTAATACCATAAGTTTGGTGGAGAAATTTTTATCAGATTGAATTTTCAGTATTATATTCATGACCTTATCAGTATGATTCCAAACTAGTTTCTTCAAAACTGTATCATATTCAATACACGAAATTTGTGGTAGCCTATTGGAGAAGTGTCTGCCTGGCAATCTGTTGGACGGTTGTTCGAAACCTGCTTATTGACGCAAAGAGCCCAGAATTCACCAGTCGTCTCTCTCTTGAGCTTTTAAATCAATACTTATCCATTCATCATCTACATCACGATTCAAAGTCCTCAGCAATGTAAGCTTGGGTCTTCCAACTCTTCTAGTGACTTATGGAGCCCAATTAAATGTTTGGTGTACTAATCTTTCTTCGAGTGTCAAAATATATTCTCTAGATTTTTATTAAGAATATACAACCACTTAATCGAGACCAAAATTTTACACCAAATCAATTGCATTACGGTTTAAAAAATCCCAAGACAAACTTCTCACAAGAATCACTTCCAGCGTTTCTTTCTCTACAAAGCTGCAAAATAGTCCACAAAATACACAATAGATTTAAATCAATAATTATGTTAAAAGTTTTTACCTTTTGTAACCAGATTCCTGATTCACGAGTTTCTTATTTCTCTTTGTGTTGCTATGAAATTAAAACTCTTAGTAAACCTTTCTGCTTTATTAGGTTAAAATATTCATGAAAAAAAAAAAAAAAAAAACTAACGACAGTACGCTTTCTTATCGGTTTCTTCGGAGTTTTCGCTTTATCATTATCATTATTAATACTAGCCAAGCTACAACCATAGTTGGAAAAGCAAGATGCTATAAGCCCAAGGGCTCCAACATGGAAAAATAGCCCAGTGAGGAAAGGATGTAAGGAAATAAATAAACGATGAGAAAGAATTAAAAGTGAAATATTTCAATGTAACATCAAAACAGATGTCATATATAAACTATAAAAAGACTTTGGTCAGCCTGTTCAACATAAAAATATTTGTAGCAAGTTTGACTTTTTGAAGTTCTACTGCTTATCTAAACTTTTTACTCATTTATATTCTCATCACAATGTCGCAATACCTCCCTCGAAATTCCATCCATTCCAGGTAGATTTCATTGCATGGTACTATCGCCACAAACAGTGTCATTTGCACATTAACGCATTCTACTCTCTAATTATTTGGAAGCCTCTCTTATCCCTTACATTTGACAACCCTTCATAAGTTTATTCATTTACCATATCACAATATTCTCTCTCCAGGCTTCATTTGTTATTTAAAGGCTTTATTACTAAATTCATATTCACTTTCACTGCTCTCCTGAAACTTCTTTCCAGCCCCATTAACAAAATATTATCTATACCCATTTACAAAAATCCTTTTCCTCATTTGCAAACATATGTTTTCTCAGATAAGCCTATACAACTAACGCTAAATGAAAACAAAAAACAAACAATCATCACTGGTCATTATAAATCTCATTTCATATTGTATTGTAAAGCCAGAGGCAACAACAGAGTTCCAGAACATAAATGATATGATGTGACTACTAGAAAGCGTGAAGAAGAAGAGATCGATCATCTACGATAATTATTGGAACAGCATTCCATTCTGAAAAGCGTAACTTGCGTAACTTAAAATTAATCATATCTCTCTACGCTCCAAGAGAGGAACTTTAAATAATGCCACGATTGCAATCAAACAAAGTGTTATCTTAAAAAAAATGTTTAACATCTTCCCTAAACAAATACAAACAAAAAAGCCAGGGTAACTTGCGCAACGTTAGATTAAATAATAAAATCCCTTTACGCTCCAAGAGAGGAACTTTATATCAAGCTGCTTATTAAATAATGTCACGATTGCAACTAAACACGAGAGGACCTTTATTGCAAGGTGCTTCTTAAATAATGTCACGATTGCAACCAAACCCAAGAGGAACTTCTTTGCAAGGTGCTTCTTAAATAACGTCTCGATTGTAATCAAACCTTTAAAAGTGATTATGTTTTTGAAAAAGAAATATTTACTAAACACATCTTCCATAAACAAATACACAAAAGTCAAAGGATTAAAACTTTAACTCTGCCAATCAGATTAAATGATAATCGTTGAGCTTCTTCCTTGTTCCGTAAGGATGGGCAGCAGATGAATTATTCATTAAGGAAGCCCGTTGAATTATGTGAAATGAAAAAAAACAAGAATTTATATGATAAGTAGAGCCCCGCTGAGGTTTATAATGCCTCATTTATATTCAGACGAAAATAAATTTAGATACACTTTCTTTTCGCCTT
This sequence comes from Palaemon carinicauda, assembly GCF_036898095.1. Classification (NCBI taxonomy): domain Eukaryota; kingdom Metazoa; phylum Arthropoda; class Malacostraca; order Decapoda; family Palaemonidae; genus Palaemon; species Palaemon carinicauda. Next base: position 126,801,005 of record NC_090740.1, on the reverse strand, counting down.
TATCACTTATACTGGAGAGAGTAATGTTTGTATTCATGCAAGTACTTTATATGATGTGTGTGTATATAATATATATATATATATATATATATATATATATATATATATATATATATATATATATATATATATATATATATATATATATATATATAAATACACTATAACGTATAAATGATAGTCTAATCACTAACGCTTATGACTTAAATTTCTTAAAATACGCAAAAACACCTTTTAGAAAAGAATTCCCGCTCCCACGAAATCACAGACCCATATGATAATTAATTTTATGACAAACGAACCTTAGCGTCCAGTAGTAATAAACGTAACCATTTTCACTTGGCTCATTCAACCCTACCGAGAGATAGGAGTTTATTCTAACTCTGCCGTATTCAATCCAGATGAATTTGGAATTTGTAATCAAAATCGAAATTATCCTATCTCCACCTTATACACTGTTAGAAAAAAAAACCGTTATTTTAATCGGAAAATTTCAGTAAAAATATAATGTACTCAGCCGTATTTCTGTTAAATAAAGGCGACCGTAATTTTACCTTACTTTATTATTATCTTTTACGGTTTGGTGACCGTAATGTCACTCTTTTACGTCATAATATCCGTTTTTAAAAACGTAAAAATCCTGGAATAATTGCTGCCAGCTATTTATCGTATTTTTTAATGCAATTTTTTACAGGGTAGCCTATGTCAAATATAAGTAATTATCAATATTACTATTATAATTTCTTCATTTGCCTTCAAATTCAAACTATAAAAAAAATAAAATAAAAGGGAAAATATGCAAACGAACGTGGGAGAAGTAAAGAAACTGTTAGGAATGTTATTGTAACAATTGAGAAAAATAAACACACCCCCGTTGAATATAAGAGGGAGTGTGAGTTTAAGGTCCGGTTCATACAATGCTCTTCAAAATGTTGACCCTGCGGACGATGAACTTCAACCATGGAAAGGCCAAACTTAGGTCATACACGATTTGTCAAGGTTAGAACTCTGCAACACACGCACACGCACACGCACACACTCTATTTATATTAAAGAGGAGCCGGATGAGGCTCAAGTCCTATCTAGGAATGAAACAACTACGCGATTGCAAAACTTATTCAAGTACACAGCATTAGCACTTCACGAAAAAAATTTACATAATTCAAAATTTTATGTTGCATTCATTATTACGAAGCAGCCAAATCTTCAGGCTAATGGCACCAGAGTTACATCCCTAAACAATAAAATTCAATCGAATTCTGTCAAGGGAGAATATTTGGTCACAACTCCCTAAAGGAGAAAAATGTTAAACTTTAAATTAATCCAAAACACAGGAGCCATATTAAGGGTCCATAGAGTTTTTTCGTTTTTTACATTCAATTTTAGGATTCATTTCCATATTTTGACTCATCCAGGATGTTTAGCACCACCAACAGAGATTGGAATTTAAATATACCTCAGACAATTCTTGGAGGGGGTAGGGAATGAGTTAAGGGGAGAAGAGGGGAGGGAGGGGGGGGGGGGATTCGAACGACGTTCTGCTGGGTATCCTCAGCAGGGAACGAATCTAGTTAGGAGGAGGCGGCGGAGGAGGAGGAGGAGGGAGAGCCCAGAAGGTCAAAGAACCATGGAGTGGTCGTAAAGATGAGAACAGAGGAACAAGTGCATTGAGAGAGAGAGAGAGAGAGAGAGAGAGAGAGAGAGAGAGAGAGAGAGAGAGAGAGAGAGAGAGAGAGAGAGAGAGAATTTTCATCTTCATAATTCCAATTAATTTGAAACCTTTACCAAACAAAAAAACTAATTCTAATAAACTTGCGAAGGAATAAACAGCGAAGTTAATAATTATACTGACCCTTAGTAAGATTATTGAAAAAAATTTTTCATGATATAATGGTCGCAAGAACATGTTTAAAATGTCAAATTTGTGACCAATATCCAGTTCATATCGAATTCACATCAAAGAGTAAAAAATAAAGAAAAACTTCTTCGATTGAAAAATTATCTTATGTAGGTATATTGAAGCTCTACATATTATAGAATATTATAGCTATAGCGACAACTAATCGTACTTAAAATATAAAGATTTTATTCTATAAAAGATTTGTATTCAATGCACTTCAGATAAAGCCTGCCATCTGCTGTCGCGGCCCCCCACTAGGAAAACACTCCGGTTCCCCTAAAAAAAAAAAAAAAAAAAAAAAAACTACTACTATCCTCAATAACAAACATTGCTATCCCGTCAACAAACACTACTGTCAAACCACCCAGCCCCCCCCCCCCAAAAAAAAAAC